>NC_142096.1:9013026-9332669 GCF_054644295.1 Miniopterus natalensis
TATTTATGTTTCAATGTAATTGTTTTTCTTTGTAAACTTCTATTTTAATTCTTCAAAATAACATTTTGAGAAGAAGGTTCATAGGCTTCGCTGAGAGAATGGTTTATGGCACCAGACAAGGGAAGAGCCTGCGCGCTGATTAATACGTAGTAGAATGGTGCTGATAAAGTCTTTGTAGCTTGAGATTTTAAAGGCTCTTTCAGTGAAGGGTTCTGTTAAATTCCTAGTTACCACAAACAAGCACTACACTTGTCCTTTGCTCCCAACACCCAAGGGATATAGCAAATGGTCTTATCAGGACCAGTAGTTTAATTCAGGAGCAACTGAGTGTGTGTGTGTGTGTGTGTGTGTGTGTGTGTTTGGTATTTATATGTGTGGGGTTGGGAATACAGGAAATGTAGTTTTCAACATTCTCCTGATGATTCATGTATTAAAAAGCCATTGAAAATGTAAGTTAAGCTGTGTTCAAGGTCTTTAGTGAATGTGAAAACAGTGCCATTCTTTCTTGTATTTCTCACATAAGAATATTTTGGGCCAACCTCCAGAATGTGATGAGAAGAAAGAACACTTATTGAGGAAAGCTATTCATTTGGCTTTAATAATGTGCTTATTTTTATTTAATTCTCTGAAGTGCCTTAATTTTTTTTTTAAGAATCCTGATGTAGTGCACCCGAAAGAAACAACCCCTTCATCTGCTTTTACTGGTATTCGACCTGCACGAGTTGTATCTTCAACTTCTGAGGAAGAAGAAGCGTTTACTGAGAAGTTTCTAAAAATTAATTGCAAATATGTTACCAGAGGCAAGGTAATGAATAGCACCTTAGAAAAAACTTTTAATTATGCTTTATTGATTATAAAATATGAGAGTTGGCATTTACATTGTAAGGCACCAACATCAGCAAATACTTGAATATTTTTAAAAAATATTTAGTGGAACTACTGGTTTGGGTTAGTGTGGACTTTGCTCATAACTGACAATCTGGTGATCTGTTGCAAATCATTGAAGGCAGTGGGATATAAATATAAGGTGCAGTTAATTTGCTGTGGGTAGAGTATTCCATAAAGCTGATATAAAATGACTACTCCTGGGGACTCTTTGAAGCGTTAACTAAGCCTTGCAGAGTAGGTATGACACACAAATAGGAAGGTTGCTACTGTTATCGAGTACCTACTCTATGCCAGAAACTGTTTTGGTGTTTTAATTATTTTATCAACTCAAAATTATCCTGTATAATAGGTGGTCCTATTTCTTCTCCACAGGAAAAAAAAAATACCGTAAAAGCTTAGTAAGTCCAAGGTTTCTCTGTCAGGGCCAGAATTCAAACCAAGTTTGAATCTCTGTTTTCATTTGCTTTCTTTTAAATATATATATATCTTTATTGATTTCAGAGAGAGGAAGGGAGAGGGAGAGAGAGAGAGATGGAAATATCAATGATGAGAGAGTCACTGATCGGCTGCCTCCTGCACGTCCCCTGCTGGGGATCGAGCCCACAACCCAGGCATGTGCCCTGACTGGGAATTGAGCCTCGATCTCCTGGTCATAGATTGATGCTCAACTACTGAGCCACGCCTGGCTGGGCTTTTCTCAGAATTTTGAAGATGTTTCTTTCAGAACTCCACTGTTGCCTGGCTTGCATTGTTTCTAAAGAGAAGTCTTCTGTTATTTTTATATTTGGTGTTCTGTACAAAATATATAGTATTTTCTTTCAGTTACATTTAAGATGGTCTGTTTATCACTCTTTTTGAGCAATTTGGTTATGATGTACCTTGGTGTATTTTTCTTTTTCTTTTTTTTGAGGTCATTTCGCTTCTTGGATCTGTGGGTTTATAGTTTTAATCAAATTTATAAACTTTGGGCCATATTTCTTCAAATATTTTTTCTCTCCTATTGTCCTCTCTTTGGGAACACTACTTATGCATGTTTGGGCTGCTTGATGTTGTGTCTCATAGCCCATTGGCACTCTGTTTTTGTGTTGTTTTTTGGAAAATTTCAGTTACTGTATCTTTATGTTCACTAATATTTTTCTCCCATGTCTAATACGCTATTCTGTCTAGTGTATTTTTCATCTCTGTACGTTCAAACTGGGTCTCATATCTTCATGGTCCCTACTTAGCTTGCACAATCTTTCTTCTATATTCTTGAATATATGGAATAGGTATTAAGGTATTTTTTTATTATATATACTCTACTCTTAATTATCCATTTCTTGGATTGTCCTTGGCAGTGTAAATGTTCCTACAGCATTCTTTACCATCTCTCATTGGCTTGAGTTGGCATATGACCCTGGAATACAAACTGATGTATGTGTATCTACTTAAAATATTAATCAAAAGATGGTTTGGCTGTGGTTTATATGAAGTTACTTAAGTGGCCCGTGGTCTGTCTGAACAAAAATAAATGCTATTCCTAGTTTCAAATAGTTTCCCCTCCCCCACCAAATGCATGCATGTTTTTCTCTTCAGTGTTTCATGCAGTTACTGTAAATAATAAGCATGTTTTATTAGCTTGAACATTTGCAATTGCTTTTTTTTGTGGTTAGGTGACTATTGTTAGTAGGATTTTCTTTTTTTACTTGATTATTTTTAAAAGTAGTTTTATGTTCTTCCAGTTAAACCAGGTAAATTCACAGAGCTGAGTGTGGAATTGGAAGGAGGGTTTGATACCAAATCAAACAGGGTTTGAAGTTCTCGTTCCCATAATAGCTTTAGAAAAAAACAAAACTACTTTGAAGTATTTGTTTTATTTTTAGAATTCAGTCTGGCTTTTTAGTTTTATACTTACAGAAGGATGTAGTGGAATGGGGGTTTTAAAAACTGGGATTAAGGTATATTTGAGTTGGAGTTATTGTATAGTTTGATACTCACTTGTGGAAGGGTTATAGTCTAAGCACAGACTGCCTGGATTTTGAATCTTGGTTCTACCACTTATTAGCTAGCTGTGTTATTTATTATTTAAGACAAGTTGTCTAGTCTCTCTCAAGCTTAATTTCCTCATATGTGTACTCATCTCAGAGATCAGTGTGGTGATCAAATGAACAATAATGTATATAAAGCATGATACACACAAAACATTCAGTAAATTAGCTAATATTAGTGGGAACAGCTTTTTATGGACTTTAGTTTGCTCCTTGAAAAACGAGAAGGTTGGACTCTTCATATTAGCATCACTATTTGTATGAATATATTTAAAATTTCGTAGCTTTTCATGATTAAATTAAAAATGATTATGGGATACCTTGGAGGTCATCTAAATTGCTTAATTTTATAGATTAAAAGCCTGAGGCCCAGAGGCTTTGCTTGCCCAAGGTCACATACCTAGGTAGAAGCAGTCAAGTGAAACAGATTTTCGTTTTAAAATAGATTATATTATTTTTCTTTCATAATGGATTGAATTGTCAACATTATTTATAAAACCTGCATTGTGTACATAAAACTATATTTGGTACCTCTAGTGAGGGAACAACACAGGAAGCAGTACACAAATTAATGTAAAACATGGCTCATGCCTCACAGGAGTTTACAATCCCTTCTTACATTACCGAAGCGATCTTGCTGATGATGTAACTCAGCATTTTACTGAGGCTGCAAATCTTACACCTGACTTGGTTGTTTTGAGGGTGAATATAATATTCTTTGTATTTTGCCTCTGCTAAAGAGGAGAAATTACTGGGGAAATTTGTGTTTTATTAACGTTTCCATGAGAATGCCTTAGTGCTTGAATATACTGCTTTTCTATATACTAGATGACCTAGTATCAGAAAAAAATTAGTAAAAACAGCTAGAATACTTTTTGAAATTTTAAACTTTGAAGATTAAACATTATTTTCTTTTTATCTTAGGGCACAGTCAGTGGTGTGCTGCTAGTTACACCAAATAATATAATGTTTGATCCACATAAAACTGACCCCTTGGTTCAAGAGAATGGCTGTGAGGAATATGGGATCATGTGTCCAATGGAAGAGGTGATGTCAGCTGCAATGTACAAAGAAATTTTGGATAGCAAAATCAAGGAATCCTTACCCATGTAAGAGTGTTTTTTATGCTCCTTTGCAATTCTATTGCATTTAGATAATTGACCCTAGTCTAATACTCAAGTATTTTTATTAATTTTATTATAGCTGCTTTTCATTTTAATGATAATGAAACAAAAATATATGTAGTGTTGAAAAGATTATTTAATGCACTTAGAATAGTTAGGAGTTGTTTTAGGTATATTTGTATATTTGCTCAGAGAACCAGATATTTAAAAGTAACCTAGAGTACTCATTTAGTACAATGTATACCAGCTTTTTTATTTATTTATTCAGACATAGCATTCAGAATTCTAAATTATTTATATGAGTAACTTAAGGTAATATAAATAATCAAGGGCAGCTTTCAATTTTTTCTTACAAGAGCCTGAGGAATCGGGGGTAGGGTTTGGGGAGGCCACATAAGCAAAGACTTGACATTGCTACAACCAGAGCAGCTTGTTTTTTATTGATTGATTTATTGTATGCATCTTCTTCCTCAGAAAAGTGTAATATAGGGGAGAAGATCCACAGTTGCACAATTATAAAGAGTTAACCTTGGAATGTACTGGTCAAGGGATGTGTGGGTTATCTGATTGTGATTCAGGTAACATAGGTGTGAGACTACAGGTCAGCACAGCCTTTGCACATAATGTGCTTGACCAAAGGAATACTGGAGAGAAAAGGGAGGGGTAAGAAATAAAAGGAGAAGGTAAAAGGTAGGTATATACAAAGAAAGGAAGGAAATTGATGTGTAATAGAAAAGAACTCCTGCATTCCTCCATGGGTGACTCTGTCAACAGTTTGAAAACTGGCCTCACTTTAACTGATACTGAGATATGTATCCCAGTACTAGCCCACAGGAACGATGAATGCTAGTTTGATATTAACCTTGTGGGACAGAACTACTTAAAAAGAAGAAGGTCAAATTCTTTTTTGTTTCTGAGGCAGACCACTTGAGCAGTTAGGATACCTGTGGGGAATAAAGTTTATTTTAAAAAATCTTCATTATACCTTCCACTCAATAGATACCATTTGGGCTTGGTGAAATCATCTTTACAGTTGCAGATAATTCCTAGGATATTCTTTAGTGTCAGTTATTTTTATAGATCATTCCAAGTCAGTTTCAGCAAATAAGGATTTTTGGAGTAAGTGGAGGGATGGGACAAAAGTGAAGGATTAGATTAAAAGAGAAACAAGATTATATATGTGTGTGTATATATTGTCAATCATTGGTAAGGTTAACTTTCTGCTACCCTGCTTTTCCGTTTTCTGATATTATGAGATTATCTTATGCTGAATGGATGCGATAGAGCTCTTCCTCTTGCAGATCAGGTTTATTCAAAATGTCTCCTGGAAAGACTATGCATTTGATCTAAACATTTTTTTAAAATTTTCTCCAAAAAGAAATACTATTTAATTCTCCCTTATGAATTGATTAAAAACAATATTTGTGACAAATCATAAATGAAGTGCTTTTTCAGAGTAATGTGGTGCGTGGCAAAAATGAGGTATAAGATTTGATTGATTTTTTTGATAAACTGCTTGGGAAGTTGATTTTAAAGGTATTGTTCTAGAACTGTTTAGAGCAGTAGAAGCATTATTGGCATTAATAAATATTCAGTCCTTTGGCTTAATAACTCTGAAGATCACAGCACTTACATAAATATATATCCTGTTAGGTTTGTTAGTGTCACTTATCTAAGGGTCTTATTGAATGTACATGTACGGTTTCTCAAAACTTTGCCAAGTTCCAAGACCTTATATACAGGGTGAGACAAAAGTAGGTTTATAGTTTTTCGTATGGAAAATAATACAATAAATAATAATAAAGAACAAGCTCTGTGTTTCACATACTCAAAACTATAAACCTACTTTTGCCCCACTCTATGCAGTTTGAGTGGATCACCAGTAGATGGCACTGTTACATATTTTATAGCACAAGTTAGATGCTTGTGTTTTTTAAGGTGAATTAGATACAAGAGAGGCAGAAATATGAACTGGACTTCAACTATTTAATACTTTTGTAAAAATAAAATTTTTCTATCCTATTTAGAAAAATTATACATACTCATTATAGAAAATTTGAAAAATGCCCAAAGGTAGAATAAGAGGAAAGGAGGGAACTCAGCTTCACCATCCAGAGACAGCCATTTATTTTTGTGTTGAATTGCTTTTCAGTCTTTTTTATTTTCAAACTTGCATACACGTTAATAGTTTTTCCACTGAGAACTCATGCAGTTTCCATTTGTCAAAACTATCTTCAACCATCATTTTAAATTACTAACTTGTTTTTCATGCTATAAATGTTTGCACTTCCTCCTTCCAGAACTTAGACTATCTAACTTTTGAACGTTACTGCTTACATATCCAATGCTGTTAAACATAGAAATCTAGATGTAATTACAAACCATTCAGCTATCAAATATCTAATCCCTTTAGTTGAACAAGTTCTCTTAGAGTTGTTATTAAGAGTTGTTGCTGGTAGCCTGAAGAATTGCTGTAAGTACTTTTGCCTCATTTCTACTTAGGTTGGTTTTCATCTTTGCATTTGAGCTCTATATTTTAATCTCTTTAAATGTAAATAAGCAGGGTGTGTGTGCTATCAATGAGTAAATTTTAATTTAGAAGTACAGCTTCACCCAAAACTTCTATCATTATCTTCTCTTCAGTTAGATTAATTCAGGAAATAGTACATTGATGTTTCCCATATCTTAAGCAGTTGATGCTAAAGCTTGACTACTACTTGGTCTATATGAATAAATAAAAATTTGTGATATGCTATTAAGAGATGTACGCTACATCCTTTTAGAAAAGCCTTTTTTGGAATATTAATTTAGTGGTTAGTTTGTGGACAATAAAAGACTACAATTTTAAAAGTCTAATAACTTAAAATTTTGTTTACTGACAGAGAGATAAATCAGTTATCAGGAAGGGACTTCTGCCATTCAAAGAAAATGACAAGAAGTAACACTGATGAAATAGACTCAAGAATCCGTGATGTGGGTAATGATAGTGCCAGCACAGCTCCCAGGAGCACCGAGGAGTCTCTTTCTGAAGACGTATTCACAGAATCAGAACTCTCTCCTGGACGAGAGGAGCATGTCTCTTCAGAGGAGCTGCGACAAGGTAAATCGTCTGGTGCCTCATCAGAGTCTGTGCAGACTGTCACCCAGAGTGGAATAGAATGTTTGACAATCATATCAGAGTCTACTACTAGTCCTGATCAGTTAAAATCTGATTCTGGACATTCTGCAAATGAAGTTGGGGCTCTTTCTCTTAAAACTGATTTAAATAATCTTGAAATGACCACCAAGGAAGGACATCAGGCTACAGATAATAGTCAAGAAATACCAGGCCCTCAAGAGGGAAGCATAAATGCGAAAGGTGATGCAGGCCAGGATTTTCCTTATGAGAACTCACTACACCAAGAAGAAGGTGAAAAAGAAAGCGTGCCTTGTGAGGAAGCGACAGAACCCAAACAAAAGCAAACTGTCAAAGGAAAACAAGGAAAGGAGCAAAGGCAGGACTCGGAGACAGAGGTGGAAGAGCTGCGGAAGCTCTGGAAAACCCATACTATGCAACAAACCAAACAGCAAAGGGACAATATTCAACAGGTATCGCAGAAAGAAACGAAGCATAAAATGGCAACTGTTGATATAGAAGGTAAGTGTTAAAGAGCATGTAAAGTTCATATGATTGCATATTGTCTCCCTCTTTCCTCGCTGACTCAGAAGCTGCCATATCTTAGGCTACTCTGAAGGGTAATCTTGTGGCCCTTGACTGATGTTTCTCTGGGGACTAGTATAATAGTCTCTGGTTTCTACTGTCTTGACTTTTCTTACCCTACAGTGGGTTATACCTATAATAAGCATCTTTTCCACCATGTTTAAATATTCCCAACTCACCATGTTCTATTTTTAAATAATTTATTTATTGAAAATGCACACAAGCTCTGTAATACCTTTGATTCTCCATTTTTTTCTTTTAGTTTTTGGTATATTACCTCATTAAAATGTCTTTTTTCATTGCATATACAATATCCTAATTGCAGTTTGCAGTTGACACAGTTGTAATCTCATCTTTTTAAAAAAGTACCATTAGACATAAAAATCTATTTTTTAAATTCTTCCAAGTATCCAGAAGGTCCATCATTGTCTGATTAAATGTTTTCCTTTAAAAAGCAGCACTAAAGATAAATTAAAACTCCACTTTCATTTTTAGTTTTGTTTTTGGGAACTGTTTACTTATGGAAATTAGAGAAATAGTCTTTTATGTCTGATACACAGTGCTTCTGCTTAATAGGTTAATGGAGAGCAGCTCAGGTATCTTAGGTAACATTTCTTATAGTCTATTGGAATATTGATTCCAGGCCAATCTGATTTATATATGAACTTTTCTTTCATTTTTTTAATCGAAATTTTTATTGTTAAAATATGCATAAAATAAAATTTACCATTTGAACTATTTTTAAATGTAAAATTCAGTGGCAATAAAGTACATTCACATTGTTGTACAACTATCACCACTGTCCATTTCCAAAGCTTTTTTGTCTTCCCAAACTGAAACTGTACCCATTAATCAAAGCTCCTATCCTCCCCTCTTCCCAGCCTGATATAAGTGGAATCAGATATTTGTCCTTTTGTGTGTGGCCTATTTCCCTTACATAGCCTCGTTTCATCTATGTTGTAGCATGTGTCAGAATTTCCTTCCTTTTTAAAGTTGAATAATATTCCATTATACATATCATGTTTTCTTTATCTGTTCATTCATTAATGGACATTTCTGTTGTTTCAACCTTTTGGCTTTTATGAACACTGCTGCTATAAACATTGGAGTATAAATATCTATTTGAGTCTCTCTTTTCCATTTTTTTGGGTATAGACCCGAAAATGGGTTTGCTAGATTGTATGGTAATTCTGTGTTTACTTTTTTGAGGAACTGCCAAACTGTTTTTCACAGTGGCTGTACCATTTTACATTTCCACCAGCAATGCACAGTTTGATTTGGTTTTTAAAATACTGAGTTTTCCTACTGTCATCTTAGATACTGTGAAGACCTAAGGATTATATTCAGTAGATGTTAAGAAATGCATTTACTCAATGCAAATTCTATAAAAGATTGAATATTTCTTCTTTTGTAATATTTTTCCTTTATTCAGAACTAATGAATGTTCATGAAAGATGGTTTAACAAAAATAAAGGGGGTTTTTACAAAATTCATAAAAATTACCTGTAATTAATCACCTAGAGATTATCATTATTAATAGTTGGTATATTTATCTTTGACCTTTGGTGTATATGTATATATTCATACACATATATACAACTTTGATATTATTTGTATGAATCTATACATATGTATTTATTTTTCATATAAAATCAGGATTGTACTGTATGTAGTGTTGTATTTTGCTTTTTTCACTTAACATTTTGTCGCGAATGTTCTCCCATGTCATTGTACTTCTTTGAAAACATGGTTTTAAATGGCCCTCTAATTTAATCATTTCCATATTGTTATGACATTCCATTGTTATGAATATGAATTGTTGATAACAATGGAATGTCAATTTCTATTTTTGATCAGGCTGTAAAGAATGGTGGCATGAATATCTTTATATCTTTGTGTCTGATGGTTGCCTTATATTTAGAATCTTTGAAAAAGATAAAGTAAGGGATTCTTTTAAAACCAATATGTGGTAGACTGTAGACTGCTTTCATTGTAGTAGGTTTGTTGGGGTGCAGGGTTTGATGGGCATAGGCTCTATGACACAATACTGAAAGGAGAAAAGTTGGTATCCTGATTGTTATCATTTGGTTTTTTCACTTTTTGTGTGTAGGGGGGTAACTAATTAAGTAACTAATTTAAGTAACTTAAGATTCTATAGTAGGGAAATATTCAAAGTTCCTGATCTTTAATGACTTCTATAACATAATAAAACTATTTAATAAATATAAAACTGGAATGTAACTTGGGAAAATGGTGAGAGTTCATGTTTTAAAAAAATGTTTTTATTGATTTCAGAGAGGAGGGAGAGTGAGAGAGACATTGATGAGAGAGACACATAGATTGGCTGCCTCCTACACGCCCCCTACTGGAGATCAAGCCCACAACTTGGGCATGTGTCCTAACCTGGACTCAACCAGCGAACTCCTGGTGCATGGACTGATGCTCAACCAACTGAGCCACACTGGCTGGCAGAAGTTCATTTTTTTAACCATATGAGAATACTTGGGCTCAGATTATATGCCTTCCACAATGTTACACAGAAAAAAGCCATCACTAGTACCCATATTTCCTGAGTATAACTATTTCCTCCACACTGTGATGCCTTCGTAGCTAATTAATGTCCAGATTTCTAAATTCAACCTTATTTTCAGACCTTTAATGTACCTTATGTCAGAATCTCTAGTTGGGAGATTTGATAATTCAGGCTTAATAAACTGTCCAAACAGATGGCTGAATCTAGCATGTTGTTGTTTGTTTTTATCACACCTTAATATATATGTAAGAGCTTTAGAAACTTTTAAATTAAACTTTTGTCTTTAACAACCATATTAAAGTTAACTTTTAAAAATCTATAAACTTTAGTTATTCTAGAAGGCTGATAGAGAATGTGCAGAAAATTGTACTTATAGATGTAATTACTGTAGTTGCGGTTGTTACAAACAAAAATTTAACAAGAGTTCCTGAAGCTTTCACATATTTTCTTGACACCCTTAGACATTTTAATCTAAATTATTGAAGCATGATATATAAGAATTGAATAAATACTGTTTGTGTCTCAATTCTAGGTTCTTCACTTTTAAAAGAAAAGAGAAGGCATCAATTACATAAATTCTTATGTCTCAGAGTTGGAAAACCAATGAGGAAAACATTTGTATCCCAAGCAAGTGCAACAATGCAACAGTATGCACAAAGAGATAAGAAACATGAATATTGGTTTGCTGTGCCACAAGAAAGGTAAAAAAACAAACAACAACCAAAACTTAAAAACATTATTGGGATCTTTTGAATTAAAATGATTTTGTATATCACTTAACACCAGGGACAAAGTACTTTTGAAACATATAGTTTATGATTAAAACCTGATATTAAATCTATTCAAAATAATTTAGCTCCTATTTTATGCTCTTTATTTTAAATGTTATTCCTCTTGTGATTTAATGCAAAAAATATGAATGTATACCTAATTTTAGTAGTAAAGAAACTTACTTAAAATGTCTTAGAGCAGGAAGGTTCATCAAATCACTAACTGGTATGGTCCCTACCTCACTGCAGGTAAAAATATATAATCTCTTTTTCTAAATCTCCTCAAATACTTAGTGAATGCCTGCAGTGTACATAGTACTAAATTAGTTTCTAAAAGGGTGTGGTCTTCAAACTATTTTTGTATCCCCTACTCAATTTTTTTATCATAAATTTAAGCAATTTATAAAGGGTATCTGTCATTGCTGTATTGTAAATGTTGACATTTTAAGTTAAAACTGTTACTATGATTTTTAAAATATATCTAGTAGAATCTAGACATCATAACAGTTTGCCCTGTTCCATTATCCATTTAAAAACTACTTAAACGTGCTCTTCTTTAACAGAATTTGCATCATTACTTTTTCTCTTTGAATTTGTATTTCCATTACGTCTTCTCATAGGATCTTATTATAAGGTACATGTATATATTTATATACACACACACACATACACACACACATTTTTTTTAATCCTCTCCTGAGGATATTTTCTCCATTGCTTTTCAGAGAGAGTAGAAGGGAGAGAGACAGAGAGAAACATTGATGTGAGAGAGACACATCGATTGGTTACCTCCTGCACACTCCCCAACCAGGGCCAGGGATCGAGCCTGCAACCGAGGTATGTGCCCTTGGCTGGATTCAAACCCAGGACCCTTCAGTCCACAGGCCTAACCACAGAGCCAAATTGGCTAGGGCTGGTACACTATATTTGTATTCTCTTCTACATTTCTTTGCAACAAATTACATATACTTACACATTTGTGTGTGTGTGTGTGTGTGTGTGTACATACTGAAATTAGATTTATTTTAAAATGTTCTGTGACTGTTGTTGAAATAGTAAAGGGTCTAAGGTTTACTCTGCATGCAAGCTAACCAGTTGGTATGCCTCAGTTTAATGCATGCTGGGAGAAGCCACGAGAGTCCCAGCAATAGCAGTAGATAGAGTACTAATATTTGCATGAGTTATTTGAGCCTCAGTTCCCACAGTGTGATGTGAAGAAGGCCAGGTGGGAGATGCTTGTGCCATGGTTTATATTACAAAAGAGGAACCATAAGTTTAGGGGGCCTAAATTTTTTATAATGTACGGTAAGCATGGTTACCCTTTGCTTCAGAGTACGATACTATTTCTTTCTTCTAAGATTATGCTGCACCACGTTTCCTGTACTAACATACTTGAAAAAATGGGGCTGAACAAAGGCACTCAGTACCTCTACTTATAAGATACACAGAAATACAAGAGAAATTTTCATTAAAAAATTATTCCAAATGTTAACTAAATCTAAAAAATTTAATTTTATTATTAGAATCATTAATAACACAACTGATTATAGCAGCATGACAAAAAGTAAAATATGGAAAATGTCTTCATAAAGTAGATGGGCCTTTCTCCAAGTTAATTTATGTGTTCACTGATGAATGTTATTTATTGAAAGGGTGAGATAGGATTCAACCCCTCAGTTCTACCTCCTCCCTCCCCCCTTTTTTTCTTTTAGGTGCTGAGAAGCTTTGTTCACAAAAAAGTCTGAGTCTGCAGAGTTTTATTATAATAATGTCACTCAATTCTTTAAATATGTTTGTTTATAGTCCAAAAATTACATAATCTTTTATCAAAATTATGTTTCATGATAATGAGCAACTTCATTGAAAACTTGTTTTATAGAAATCAGTAGATTGAAAACCACCTGATATGCAAAAGGACATATAATTCAGTCTTTAGAATCTTTCCCTGTCTTAATACCAGCTTTGGGAGGCCTGGAAGTTTTTTAGGGATGTACCATTATCAAATTCTGGATAGGTGAGGATACGCTTTTTTTAAAATAAAGTAGAAAAGTGCTTTAGTGAAAGCAGAGAAGAGCAGGGACTGTGTAAGATATCGATACCACACTTTTTAAGCCAAGTGTCTTACTGGTGGTGGGCTTTGTTATCTTCTTAAAATAAAGCATGGTGTATTCCGTGTATATTTTAAGTTCTCAAGTTTTGTCAAGATATTTAACAAATGTAATTTTAGCTAACAGCACAGAACATTAGGTCTATTAATAGTCACTTGTTCTAACAGGTCAGACCACTTATATGCCTTCTTCATTCAATGGAGTCCAGAAATATATGCAGAAGATACTGGTGAATATACCAGAGAACCTGGATTCATAGTCGTGAAAAAGATTGAAGAGTCTGAAACAAATGAGGATTCTACTAATGAAGCAGCAGCCAGAGAATGGGAGGTAAGGGGAAAATGTGAGGATTTCATTCATTTTTTTCCTTTGTGTGAATTTATAGCTTTATAGTAGTATAGGAAAGTACATGAAATCTTGGTACAAAAGAACACTTTTTTAAAAAGTTTCACTGCCCATGTATGTATGTGCTTATTGAATGAATCTGATTAGTAACTTTGGTTCATTACTATTTGTCATTTTCCTTTGCTTTAAAATACTAAAGGAGCAATGTATTAGCATTAAAATGACTTGTTGAGTGTATTTTTAAATAATATTAATTGCTGCTATACTAATTTTTAAGAAACATTTTTTCAGGTCTGATTTATTACTATTATCTGCTAGGTGGAGCAGGTACAGCAGTCAAGTAACACATTCATGCAAATTGCACTCTTTTCTAAGTCTACAACCCAAGCATTATCTTGGCATGAATGTAACAGTAATGCTAGGAAAATAAGCTGATGCTAATTTACAAATTAGGAAAAATGTTACATGCTCAAATTTAATGAACTTATCTATGTGGCCAGATTAACACTAATCAACTTTTTGTAACCCCTTTTAGACCTATCTTTTACTATTAGACACTTTACATGTTTTGTCTTGTGGGATTGATGGGGTGGCAATTACTGGTTTATCTGTTGTGATTGCCTGGATTAATCTCTTCTTGATTCGTTAAAAAATATAGAGCAGATGCTAAAATGGGATCAAATTTTGATATCCATTTGGTGTTAATGTTCGTGGTTGTTTATGTGATATAAATTTATTGTGCTGTAGTTAAACATGTATAATGATTGAAGGTATACATGGCATTTCATTTGTTTACAATGTGAACCTGATTTTAAATGTCCATTCTGTGTAGTATGTACATCAGTTTCTACTCTAACTTTAAGATAATGGAGGGAAAGAGGTAACACATGTTGAGCACATATTTTAGGTTCTTTTAATACTTAAACCGGCATTATTAATCTTCTCACCAGCTTTATTCACAATAGCCCCAAACTGAAAACAACCTGAATGCCTATCAGCAGGAGAATGGATAAATAAATTTTGGAATATTCATAAAATTCCAAATACTGTAGCAATAAAAATGATCTGCTAACACAGGCAACATCATGGATGAGTCTCACAGATAATGTGTTTACTAAAAGAAGCCAAGCCAGACCAAAAAAAAGAATATATACTCTATACAGAAAGGCAAAACTAATCTAAAGTCCATCAGGCAACCTTTTTCTGGGAATTACTGGGTGGCTAAGGGCAGGAGGGAACTTCATAGAGGACTGGAGATGTTCTGTATTTTGTTCTGGGCCATGGTTCCATGGGCGTTGAATCATGGAAAATAATTCCTCTATATTTAAAATTAGCTTTAGGAGGCTTTTAAAATAGCCCAGGTGATCAAAGATGTGTACTTGTCCTCAGGTAGCAACAGTTGCAGGTAGAGTGGAAGGAGATGATAAGATTAGGTTTAGCAACAACCATGTAACGGTAAAGTTGCTAACTAACTAGGGTGCAAAGTGGATGGCAATATTTTTAATCAAATAAGGGAATTGGGAATTTTCTCTCCACTGAGGTTGGAGCACTTTGGAAATAATAGACTCTTATGATTATTTGACTATTGACAGTTTTGGTTGAAAGGAGCTGCCTTAATTCTTGTGGAAGACTCTGCTGGTTATAATTTCTAAAGTAAAAGTAAATGTCTCCTCATCTGTTTTCAACCAGAATTGATTCAAATAAAAAAAAATGGAAGAGAAAAAAATTACACACATGTTGCTGCATTGTCCTGAAACAGCGCTGTACTATCCAGTACAGTAGCCACTAGCCGCCTCTAGAGGGCTGAACATTCACTACTTCTAGCACTAAGTTGTAGTGAGTCTAATTCAGAGCCTGTGCTTTCTTTAACACACCAGGTTCTCAACCCTGGCAGAACCTTTGAATGGTGTGGGAGAACTTTCAGAAATCTTATTGCTCAAGGCCACGTGACCTCAGACCAGTTAATCAGGGTCACTGAGACCTAGTTATCAGCATTCTTTAGAGCTCCTCATTGTGCAGGACAGATGGAAAGATCACTATAGTGTACCCCATGCCACCTCTTCAGGTATGGCATTAAACTTACACAATGCCAAGAATGGAAGATTCTTTCAGAGGATATTGATCACGATATAGTTTAAGTTTCAAGTCTCTGTCATGCAAATTACATTGCAAAAAAATAGTTTTCAAAATATTCCACTTTTTTTGGTGTTGCATTTGCACACCAAAAACATAAATTTGGTTCACGGAAGAGGAAGGTTTCTTTAATCATTTGTGCCTTGATTTTTAAAAAAACGATTTCTTGTTAGTAGCAGTCATGCTGATATAATTACTTCAGGCATAGCTCCTTTACATACCAAAGGACTCCTATCAGGTCTTGATTTCCCTCTCCTTGTGGTGCCTGTGAGTACACATACCAGGCTGTAATTTATTGATCTGTACCTCTTGAACTTGTTCATCAAATATTCTTTAAAGTTTGATGTACTTGACAAGTACCCAAGAGTCCGGTGATACAGTCATAATAAGCCTGAAATATCTTTGAAGCCTGTTTTATCTTTAAGATTCGTGTGAATTTTGCATTTGTCTAGTTAATTTATTTGATGTAACATAAGAATTTTTAAGTGTCTTACCATGAAGTAAAAACGATGCTATAGTAATACTGGTCAATTGTATGCTGTCACTAGGTGGTATCATGGCGCATTACCACACCCCTTGGGCTCTGTCACCTTCAACCCCAAGTACCAACTTCAAGAGGCTCTCTAACAGAATCCTTTGAAAGTTTTAGGTTTCAAAGTATCACGTGTTGGGTGTGCCATCTCGCTGCTTGATGACAGAGGCCTTAAAAGTGGAGCTTTTAAAGCTAAAATTTCATGTTGTCTCAATTCCTTTGGGTTGAATCTCACTCCTTTTGGGATCAGAGCAGGCAGAAAAGGTTTTTCATTTTATTTCATCTCTAAAGTTAATTTTATACCACGTGTAGTTTAGTATCTTAAACCTACTTATTAAAACATCCAATGCTACTAGGATGATAAAAAACAAGAAAGAAATTGACTTTATTAAATTAACTTTAATTGATTTATTTAGAAGTTTACCTCCCAGGTTTTTGCTTATTGATTAAATTTTAGAATATGAGTTTACTAAGATTATCTGCCAATAGATTATATAACACATTAGTGTTTTTCATTTTGAAAAGTAACGATTGGTATTAAAAGAAGATTGCTCTGGCTTACTTCCCACTTCTTACCCTTGCTGAAGTATTGATAAAAATATGCTCCATTTGATTTTTGGTTTCTGAGATGACTTGTTCATTTTTAGGTGCTTGACAATGTAAATAACGTTGACTACTTGTTACATAAATCTGTACAAAGGTTTTGTACTTACTCAAAATATTTTAGATTCTACTTTCTGACTTAGATAACTTTTAAAATCACTTATAGACTTCCCATTTTGACATTCATTTTTAGTGTTCTCCATTTTAATTATATGATTATAAAATAATTAACCTACTATTAGCATTTTAGGCCATAAAATTTATTATATTATATCCTTATTGGATTTGGATTTTCACTAGTGTGGAGTCAGTTCTGATTTCTTGTCATTAATTAAGCAGAGCTATTGCCATTGCTGTTCATTAGGTTACTCATAGAAGACTTTTGCAGCAGTTTGGCATTGCTGCAATTTCTAAGAAGTGCCATTATCAGGAGGCTTAAATTGTTTAGTAAATATTTTATTTCTTAAACTGTCAGATATGAGTATTCCTGTGTTCATTTTATTAAACACATGGGTTTCTTTTTCTTTTTTTAAAGCACAAGTAACACCAAAATTAAAATAGAGTCAATATATAAAACAAAACATTTCTTCTCTCTTCTCAGCTAGCCAGCAAAATCCGTACAGAATTGATTCTGTTCAAAATGAAAGTAGTTTCTATGTCTAAGTCACTAAATAGAGTGAGGTCACATTTCTCAGAAAAAGGCAATTAAAGTAACTTTTTATATTGATCGAATCACATAGTATTACAAATCATAACTCTAGAAGAAATTCGATAAATCTGAAAAAGGGAGAAATCAGAAACATTGAAAGTGATTAGAATTTGTGAGTAAATACAAAAAATTGTCTTATGTAATATTTCTATATTAGGTATTTTTAAAACCACATTATTGAGGTATAATTGACATACAAAAAGCTACCCATATTTAATATATACAGCTTGATGAGTTTGGAGACAAATATACATCCATGAAATCATTACTACAGTCTGTGCCATAAATATTTCCATCAACTTCCAGTCTTCCCACCCTCTTTATTATTATTATTTTGTAATAACACTTAACATAAGATCTACCATCTTAGCAAATTTTCAAGTGTACAATACAATATTATTATAGGCACTATGCCGTGGAGTAGATCTCTAATTCTAGACTGTTTATATATTTCCTCTTATTAGAATTTACCACCCAGAACCATGCCTAATATGACCTGTTTTAACTACTACTAATGTTAAATGAGAATGTTATCTACCTCTGGAAAGTTTTGAACCAGTGCTTTGCTTTCCCAGTTTATATTCTTCCTCAGTTACTAGCCAAAGTCATGGGCCATAAAATTTCCATTAAAAATCCAAAATGTTAATTTAATGAAGATTGAGAAGAGATAGATGGATGAATGACAGACTCTTTTATGACTTGAAATATTAAAATTACTTTTGAAATATTACTTTAAATATTGAATGTGGTAGATTATATATTATTGCTTCTAGTAGACCAACCACTCCCATTTCAGAGGAAATAAGATATAAAGTAATTCAACAGTTTCAACCCTAATAAAGAAAGTAGAGGAAAAATGTTTATTAAATTGAATATCTGAATCCTGAGAACTGATTATGTTCAATCTTTAAACCGGTTACGTTTTTTAAAGTGCTTCATGTCATAGTCTGTTATTTTATACTAAGGATAGTTGACGTCTGCTTCTTGCTCTGGGACGTCTGGACAAATTTAAATGACTTAGCATTATGTTTCTAAACACTATGAAAAAAGAAAGGGCAAGAAGGAGATTTATTTACTAAGCTCATTTCATGTTTGCTAGATAATTTGTTTATTAATTAGGGAGCGCACTGTGCTTCACGAAATAGGAAAATCACACTTGAAATAGCTTAAACCAGTTTTTTTTATTGTGTTATAACTGACATATAACATTAGTTTCAGGTATACAGTATAATGATTTGATATTTATATATATTGCAAATTGATCATCACAATAAGTGTAGTTGAAGTTAGGAAAAAAAATTTTCTTATGATGAGAACTTAAGATTTATTCTCTTATGGGAAAGAGATCTTAGGGTGAGTGTGGTGGCGCTGGTTGGAGACACAGGGTTGGGGAAATGGCTGATGTGTGTGGGAGGGAGGGTGGGAGGATGTTTGGTGTGGAGTGTGCCCTGTCCTGTGCGTGCACAAGCTGGAATGTGGAGGAAGGAGGTGTGAATAAGTGAGTGTGGTGCAGTGTTGTGTGTACTAAAAAAGTGGCGTGTGTGGGGAGGTGTCATTGTGTGTACACAATTTTGTGTGTACACACAAGGTAAAGAGGGAGGAGCAGGTTTAGCTTAAAATGGAAGAAATCTACAGGTCTATTATGACATTGATATTCTAGTTAAATGAACACTAGATAACTAGTTTATAGCTTTAATATTTGAATCTTAAAATTTTACTTCTTTGGTTATATTCAGCATACTGCTGGTTAGTGAAGCATATGTAGGCATAGTAAATATAAGAACTTTTTTAATAAATCAAATGTTAGAAAATGCAGTTTAAAAATCGACTGCAACAGGCAGAGGAGTTTCAGGTCACTGAATATTTGTGCAGAATTTATTTGTACACAAATAAATTTGTGTTTTACAAAGTAATTCTATGAAATTTGAGGGTTGAAGCGTCCTCAAAGAACATTGTATTGTTTAAAAAATGCTCATATAAAAGAAATTTTATACGATTCTTAGATGTAAATAAAGAATAGAATTTTATGATTATGAGCAAACAAAATGTTAATTGAAATCATTTGTGTACTTTGGGAGGGACTCTGGCAACTGTACTTATTACTTTTTTATGACTAAGATATTTTTAGTATATTCCTTAGTGTACGTGGTGTTTGAAAATACGTGCACTGTGTCTTTAAACTTTTGAGCCCTTTTTTGCACATTTGGACACAGCGCAACCAAACTTACACATGGGAAACCCTGTCTCCCCTCCCAGCTTTGCCGTCTCCACTCAGGGCTCTCCCTGCAATGGATGCCACTTAGTGATTAGCTCTCTGTATTGTCAATCACATCTTTGTCTCCAGCAGACTGTTTGGTCGCTGTAGTAGGAAGGGCGCTTGTGCTGGAAATTCTACCTTTGACAGAGGAAGAATGCTTTTTACAACAGTTCTTAGAAGATCTGATGTAACTTAATTTGCCCTGGAAAGGAAATGTCTCGTCTCTGGTATGGGAAAAAAGGGAGAAGACACCAGCCAGTTAATCATAAGTATACTCTGGTAAATCTTAGTCAGTGATTTCAGTTTCTGTATTTACTAGTCTTCTTCAGTGACATTATGCAAAATTATACAATTTCTGAAAGTTTAAGCATAGAGAATATTCATAGAATACAAAATTGTATGATTATAGAAAGTGCCTTTAAGTTTTTTTCTGCTAATCCTCAATATCTTCAAAAAAAAAGGAGATGAGTAAGGGACTGTAGTTTTGTTTGGTAGAAGTGTTTGGTTTTTCTGTTCTACACAAGCAGTAAGTTACGAAATCTTTATTGCTGCCTAAATTTTTATTTAAGCTTAACTTTGTAGGAAAATATTCAGAATTTTTTTCTTGCTTAAAAATAAGTTGAGGTAGCACAATCAGAGTGAATTAACTTTAAATTTTTACTGACTGAATTCCAAACTAGATACATTTAAAATGTTGTTTATTAAGACTTATCATTTTAGCAATCTGAGAATGGCTTTTTTGATATTATCCAAAAAGTTTCAAGCAGCGCTACCCTACTACAAAACTTTAAAAGATATTTTAGTAAAGAAAAATGTAGAAGATGCACTAAGGGAATAAATAAGTGGTCTGCCTCCCAGCCAGCAGCTCCAGCCTGTCACAGGCTCAGGCTGGGGTATGGACCTGCTGCTGTGATAGTGCAAACAGTGGGCTCCTCCAGAAATGGGCCCATCTGACCCAGTCATCACCTTCCTTAAGCTGAGCATCTGTCATTTTTTAGAACTTGCCTCTTTTACTCTTTGCTAGCCATTATGTGGGGGCAAAATGTTTTTATGGGGGCTGGTGGGAAAGCCTAGAGAAACAAAGGGAGCTCTCTGCATCCCTATTTTAGATGGGTTTCTTTTTGTATTTGATATCTAATAAATTCCATATTCTCTTAAAAAAAAAAAATCTCAGTCACCCCTACTGCTTAAGAATCCTAGTTATTTATTTCTTAGTATAAATATGTGTGCATTATTTGTTAGAAACATAGTGCCAATTATTCTTTCTGTGCTAATTCAGGTTATATCTCATCTTAGGAATGTTTATTTTTACTGTAACTGTAGGTGACTTAAATAAAGCAAAGCTATATCCTTAGAAGCAGGAGTGACTTTGGAAGTTGCCCCCAAAGCAGCTTGCTGCCCTTAAATGTTAAGCATGTAAAATATCAAGATGACTTTAATCAGTGTTATTTTTAATTGGACTCGAGAGTACTTTATTATGTCCTTTTATTTTTACGTTGAATGATTTTAAGTTTTTGTTTATGTATCGTCACAGAGGGATTTAGGAATATGAAATGATTGAACTGGGTAAATTTGTGATCAGATTTATTAGAGTAGCCAATTAACACAGTTTTTTTAAAACCAAGAGCAGTGAAGCTATTCATGTATTTTTTGATTTGCAGTTAAACATTGTTAGTTTTCTAAGACTTAAATTGTTTTAATTTGTTACACATACAGACAAAAAAAACTGTGGATGTTTTGAATTTTATAGGTCATTATAATGTGCATCACACTTATTGCACTCACCAATTTCTGTTCAGCCTTATAGGAAGCTGTTACATGATTTTGTCAGGTATGAAAGCATGCTTCAGCTCTGCCATACATGTAGTTTATATGTATTATTTCATCTTCACAATAACTTTGCATAGTCAGTAGTATTAGTTCCTATTTTAAAGATGAAAAACAGGTATAGAGTGGTTACTGAACTAAGTTGTCATGGAGCACAGAGACAGCTTGACCCTAGCACATTCTTTACCCCACCAGGATGCCTTTGAGAATTTTCTAAAGCGGTACATACAGTATAGCATAATGTGTTTTCGTGTGTAGACAAGCTCAGGCCCTGGTTTTCTGTTTTAAAGTAGACATCCTAGGAACTGTAGGGCAAGAGAAAGGGCTTAAGAAACAAGGGCTAGAAGGTTCGCAGTTCTTTTACTTGTTTTGTAGATTGAGATTTCCTATAAGATTGCACCTGCCAAGGGGCTCGTCGGCTGTGAAACTGAAAGTGGGAAATGATTCTTCTAGGAGAACAAAATTTCTCACTTTTGGACTTTTTGTATTTTGCACCTTTTTTTGCAGTTCTTTCTGTCTTTGCTGAACTGATTAGCAGAATGGTATAGACCTAGGTCTTATAGTTAGTACTAATGCAGCCATATTTGTGTAAACCATGATGGTTGTCTAAATGCTCATGCATGTAGTATCATAGTTGACCTTACAGGAACCTTGTGTGCTAATCAGAGATTATAAGCAGAATATGTACCAAAATATGTCGAAAGAAGTTAAACCTTTGCCAATTAACTTTACAACACCTTATTTATTAAGCATGCTTAGCTTTTCTATCTTTATTTTTTAAGGCTGTTTTACAATTTATTCTGACAAACCACCTAAGCTTTAATCTTCTAATTATTTACTTGAAGCGATTTATGTATTTGATATACCCATTTACTATATTCTACCTTTTTAGTGTCTGTCAATAAATTGTCATTTTTTTGAAAGCCTGTTTTATAATAAGGATTTACTGTTAATCAAATTAAAGTCACAAATCATTAAATAGCAACACTGATCTCTGTCAGCATCAGTATTTCACTAGTGTAGTCGTCATTTTTTCTTTCTATTTAGACCCTTTTATGACAGGACAGATTTTTTGTGTGTGTATTTTAGATTTTCATATATGAAAACACTGAGAAAAGCTCCTATTCTGATGAATTATTTACATCTGTGTAAGAATTAGCTCACAGGTAGAATTTTAAGATGAACTAACTTAAATGTAAAAATTTTTCCAGTGACTTCGGCTCAGAATAATTATAGTAATGATAAAAATAATTATTTCTATGAACACTGTGTACTTCTAATAACACTGTGTATTAGTTTAAACACCAGTTATTTTATTTAATCCTTAACATGTGAAATGTTGCTACTGTCATCTCCATTTTATGAAACAGAGGCATATAGAAGTCATACTAAAACCGGTAAGGGTCACAGCTATGGTTTGAGTCCAGGCATTCTGGTTCTAGCCTGTGCCATTAAACTCTTTGCTGTACTCCTTCTCAAAATTTTCAAAATCTAACTAGGAGAAGTGAATTAACATTTGATTTGTACATTTAATTATCAGTATCTATTTTATATATGTCTTACATGTCATTTATTCCTCATAAAGTGCTTAAAGTGTGATTATTTCCAATGGAAAGGTCAGAAATGGACAGATTACACATGGTTGCTCAAGTTCACACAAGGAGGTCTAAACTCAAACCCAGTATTCTTTCTGCTATACTATGTTGCCTACCTATAGTATATATTCACAGGAAATTTATTAGCTGCTATATATATGCCTTATTGTATGTAAAACATCCTCTGCTTTCTAGTCACAAATATTCATGAAAGAGGACATATGCACATATATTCAGTGTAGAATATTTTTTGTTTATTTGACTTAGTAGTTGAAAAGCAATATTAATTACATATGCAAGTTATGAGGCATAGTAATAAAACGAATATCTGTGATCCCAGTACCCTACTTAGAACTAGAACATTATTAATGCATTCGTATCAGCCTGTGTTCTTTCTCTACCTCATCTCATATCTCCCCCAAATTGGTAACCGCCTCCCTGAATTTTGTGATTATTATTCCCCTGCTTTTTTAAAATTAATATATTTTATTTCCTTAGAGCAGTTTAGGCTTAAGGAAAAAAATGAATGTAAAGTCCAGAGAGTTTCCATATGCCTCCTCCCCCCCCCCCCCCAAACACAATATTCCTGTTATTCACATCTGGTATTAGTGTGGAACATTTGTTACAACTTATGAACTAATATACATTATTATTACTGTAGGTGGTGGAAACAGCACCAGGTATTAGTCCGGTGGGGTCAGACTGGACCTGGGTTCAGCAACCTCGGTACTTGGGTTCTGGCCAGGAAAGAATTCAGAGCCAAGACCCAAACTATGAGAGAGCATTTATTTGGTAAAATTACAGAGGTGGAAGAAGTAATTCGTAGAAGAAATGGGCTCAGGAAACAAGTTATAGAGGCAAAGGAAGGGCCCTTGGATCTTGGCAGTGAGGAAGCTAATGGTAACGCCTGGGGGGAGGGGGAAGCAGAAGGGGAAAGGAAAGGTACCAGTGTCCTCAGGGAGGGAGAGGAGCTGTGTCTTCTGTCCTAAGGCTTTTAAGGGTGGAGATTTTAGGAGAGGTCCCAGGGGAAGATCTCATTACAATATTCAGCAGTTTTTCTGGTATGTCCTTTCAGGGTTGTGGTCTCCACTGATGGATTGGTTGTGGCCAGGCAGGGGTCATTATTCAATGTAGCTGGTCCTGAGGTCACATATGGCTGCTTTTGTTGCTCTTCTGGGCCTGGAGCTGAAACACAACTGAGGCCTAGAGGTTATCTCCAGGGAGGGAGGAAGGGTAGGGGGGTCCAAACCACATGACCAGTGATATGCTAGGGGAGGAAAGGTCACCCTGGAGACGATGTCCCACCCTACAATTGTCCTTTGCTAGGCACCCAGGGCTTTCCACCCAGGTGACCTTCTGTACCTGGCCCAGCGTCCTTGTGGTAGTCTAACTGCCTACCACATTTTCAAAGAACTGTCTTTTGGTTTTGATTTTTCTCCATTTTCTGTTTCCTATTTTATTGATTGCTGGTCTATTTTCATTTAGTTCAAAATACTTCAAATTTTTCCCAGGATTTTTTTGACCATGCATTAATTAGAAGTATGTTGTTTACAAGTATTTTGGTATTTTCCCACTATTTCTTGATATTGATTTCTAGTTTAATTTCATTTTTGTCTGAGAGCATACTTTTGTGACTTCTGTTTGTTGAGGTGTGTTTTATGGCCCAGAATATGGTCTGTCTTGTGAATGTTCCACCTGAGATTGAGAAGAATGTGTATTCTGTGCTTGTTGGATGAGCTATTTTATTCATGTCAATTAGATCCAGTAAATTGAGGGTGCTCTTTAGTTCAGTTATGTCCTTACTGATTTTTCTGTCCACTACATTTGTTGAGTCACCTGTAGTTCTGAAGTCTCCAACTTTAATAGTAGATTTTTATACGTTTCAGGTTTATGTAATGAGTATTCTTTTCCCCTGATATGCTACACAGAAAAGATTATTCCCCTTTTTTGAGATTCACTTCTTATATTTATTGTTCCAGGAAGCTAATACAATATATGCGTATTGTAATTGAACGGTTTTAAGTAGTTAACGGGTTTCTTTTTGACTAAAAGAACAGTGAATATATCTGCCCTCATGAAAGCCTGAGTCATCTGCAAATATACTTAATAGGAAGTAATTTTAAATGCAGAAGATTTATGCAAATCAAAACTTTGATGTGTTCTATTTTGAATTCATTCTGGATTTAAGTATTTTTTTTCCTCTATCAATTTCCAGTTACATAATTCATGACTCCCTAGTTGCTCCTTTTCATACCTCATTTAATATTGTGTCATAAAGTGTCATTTTTGAAAGCAATAGCTTTAAGGCAAAAATGAGCAAAGTTTTAACATAATCCAGGTTTTATTTTATAATATGACTTTGTTGTGTATGATGAAATTATAGAACAGAAGGTTATCTGACCTCAGGGATGCTGCTGAATGCCCTTTTTGTTAGACACAACAGTCAGACTTACATTACCTCCTGTTTAGTATGTTTTTGGATTCCAAAGTAAGTATAAATGTCATCGATTAAGTAATATTTTGCTTTCTACCCCATCTCCCTTTACTAAGAAATAAAAGTAAGGAATAAAAATGGCCTGTCCACAGACATCTACCAGACTTGTTGCTCTGTAAGGCATGTGGGGGAGGAGGTTTCTGGGTTGTTTATGGGGTAATCTCAGGAAATACTGGGACATCCTGGAAGGAGGACTATTAATACCTAGAAGAACATGTGCTTATTTATGGGATTGGCAGCAGCCTATAAATATAAAGCAAATAATAACTAAACTTTTTTTTATTTTCAGCTTTTGTTCTGTTCTGGTTGTTGTTAGTTCCTTTGTAGAGATGGGTGGATTTAATCCCACCTTTAATTTGTAATTCTGTGAAAATGAATGCTTAGGAAAACACCTTCTTTTGTGAGAGTCCTTTGTCAAAGGCTGAAAAGACTCAAGAGTAAGCATTTAATTCTGTAGAGGGTAGATCATGTTGTGCTTAGTTCCTCTGGATGGGATTTAGCAGTATATGCACCACTTAATTCCTCAGTAAATGACTTTTTAGCCAGACAGTGAACACACTTTAGTTGGAGGGTCTTGGTATCCTCAGCTATGTGTCCTTAATAATTAAAAGTGTGATGTAGGACATTTTGTAGAAGAAATGTCTATTTTCTACTTAGGTTTAATCTTTTGGGTAAAGTAATAAATTCTGTACATGGAGTACGATTTACCAAGAGATAAAAATTAGGACTAAATCGAGTTCCATCGTATAGATAAGGAATCTCTAGTTCTTTATTCTTTTGTTTTCAGAGGAGGAAGTATATTTCTGTACTCATTTGATTTCAGATCCCTTGTCTTTATTCATAAACTCTTGACAGTAGTGTGTATCTTCATCACAGTGTGAGTAAATATTTAGAAGGTTAAGGAAGTGGTGAATTTTTAAGTCTCAGAAAAGAATACTTTTTAACAAAGGTATTAATGAGAAAAGGTAGATTTGTGACATTAAAGAAATTTTTAACTTACCAGATGTTTACAATGGCAGTTCATGGTTCCCTCACCAATAACTTCTGCTCTCAGTGATGTTGATGAAATTAGGTTAGAACTGTTCCATTTTGAGAGCATGTACGAACTTTAAGAAATAAGTGTAAGATTGGTCTTAACTAGAGGGATAGAAGGTATGTAGAGGTGTAGATAAATCATATAATTTGGAAATACTTGGCTAGGATAGGAGACTCTTGATTAAACTGAATGCCAAGGGAAAAAGAAAGAAAAATGTAACGCCATTAAATATCTTGTACAGATTTCTTTTGCTGGCCATAGAAAAGCAAAGCTGCAGTTTAAAATTTTTATATGTTGATATTTAATTGAATTTATTAGAGTGACATTGGTTAATTATATAGGTTTCAGTTATACAGTTATACAGTACATCACCTATGTATTGTATTGTGTGTTTACCACCCCAAGTCAAGTCTCCTTCCACCACCATTTACTCCTTTTATTTTTAGTACCTAATTTTTTTCATGTTCATTGAAAATTCTGTCATTCTCAGTTGAGAGGTCTTTAATATTTTTAGCTAATACTGAAATTGGAAATTTCAGAAAAGTCATTCAAGGTATACAAAATATTTTAATATCAAAAATAAAAACCAAAATAAATAAGGCTCTTCAGACATACTTCAGTACTTAGGGTAATAGGTAAAAAATGTTGATGTAAAAGTGGTGTTAATAGTAGTGCTCATTTGCTATATGCTGGACACTACATTCAATCCTCTCTATGTATTTTATTTCCTCATTTACATAAAAACCCTATTCAGTATGTATTCTTATTATTTCCATTGTTTTATGAGGACATAGAAAAAGAAGGGGCCAAACCCAGGCCCACCTGATTCCCCAGAGCTGGAGATCATGACCACTTTGGGTGTCTTTGTAAGCAGAGAGTTAGCTTAACACTGCATGCATTGTACTTCCCCCAGAGCTAGAGATCATGGCCACTTTGGGTGTCTTTGTAAGTGGAGAGTTAGCTGTAACACTGCATGCATTGTTGCTTTGCAAAGTCAATGTAATAATAATGGCCAGAATGGAAATCTGTCCCATTTCTTTCCTTTTTTCTATTCTCATGTCTTTCATAGCTTTTATAACAGGGTTACACAGCTCTTTATGGAGTCACCTTAAAGTCAACTGGTGGCTAATTCATTTTATTTGGCTAGAACAAGAGCCTTTTAAATCCTAAATTAGAAGTCTAAACTTTATGGGCTGATTGGTTTAACTGCATATTGTGGCCAGAACCTCTACACATTTGATCACAAGAGGAATCTGTCGTAGCTCAGGAGAATCAGCACATGTTTATGGCATCACCAGAGTTCACTATATTTATGGTTACTGTTTGGGGAATTATGTCACTATCTGGAAAAGCTGTAGTAGTTGTTGTGTCAGCCTGAGGAAACTTGTCTGTTTTTGTAGGCTTTTTGTTACAATGTTTATCTGTCAAGTACGGCTTTCAAATTTGCAAGAGACTGGTCTAGGCAATTACAGAAGAAAGAGACTTTCCCTTAGGAATTTAGAATGTAGGAAAGTCGTTAAGTTTTATTCACAAACTACTGCTGCAGTACCAACCATAAAGAAATATACAGGAGAGGCAAAAACTGAAGTGTCACTTAAAAATACCGACATAGGAAACATGCCTGAGAAGGTACTGCTGATTAGATATGCTTTAGAAAATCGAATTTCCTACTTCCTAGAGCTTGCTTTTCTTACTGCCTTAAGTTTTAAAATGTGCTTCGTATCTTTTCCTTGCTTCCTCTCTTTTTTTCTGATACAGACCATGTGTCACCTTTGCCTAGAAGGAATTTTTCTAGCATCACCATTAGGATGCAATGTTTGAACTAAACTGATTCAGAGAGGAGGGTGGAAACTACCATTTTCTTTGTAAACTGTGCAAGACATTTAGATTTTAGATACAATAATCTTTGATGTTAGCAAAGCATGTTGTGTTTTACATGTTTCCTTTATAATTCTTTTTACTCAAATTCTGTCTACATGAAACAATCCATAAAATAAACCTTATATTGCAAACTAGTTGGATGTGGTAGTTAAACTCTATGTATATTTCACTGTAGTTTGATATATACATTTCTTGGATTTTCAGCGTGGAGTTGGGGAAGGAAAGCCTGATTCTCCTTCCCCTTTTAAATCTCTCCATTTTTTGCATTTGTTTTGGCTCTTTCTCAATTGTCAGTGGAATTATTGTCTTCCTGTCTCCACATTCAGGTAGTGTCAGTGGCTGAGTATCACCGCAGGATCGATGCTCTAAATACTGAAGAACTGCGCACACTCTGCAGACGTCTCCAGGTGCCCCCTTCCGTAGTTTAAACCCCCCAGAGAGTGACCACTCCCTGTTTTAGTGTCTTTCATCAGGGCAAATCTCATTTTTAAAGGATTTGTTTTGACTGTAGCACTAAAATAGCCCATCAGAAAATTCCTTTTTGTACTAAAGAGGACAGTAATGCTTTGAAGAGCTGTAGGATTATCTTTTCTACCATCTTTACATTTGAAAAAGACTCAGAGGAATTTTCTGTCACTTTCGAACTGTTCTCAGCACTGTGTGTTTCTTTGAGCGATGAGTAGTTTTCATTTTATTTTAACATCGGAAGAATGTGTTTGGGTTTAAGATCAAATTATTTCTAAAGAGAATCTGAAAGATATGGTAGTATGGGAAAATTTCAAAAATTTTAATGGATAGTAAGATTTTACTTTCTCTTCTTTAAAGCTATTTCAGTTGTATCAACCCCACATCAAATGTTTTAATGAAATAAATTGTTTTGTTCCTGAGGTATTCCTGGTTGGTATTAGAAATACTTCAGAAAATAGTATAGGTTAGGCACCAGAACTGGATAGATTATTTAAAATTCCGTGAAATAATCTTTATGAATTTTTTTTGTAGAAAAAAGCAAGTGATACAATTGAATTCATTTCCCAGTTTGTGTACTGTGTGCTTTCCTCCTTTTAGTAAGATATGCTTTCATGGCTTTGCTGGAACTACTAAATTTTTTTCTTTTCTTTGAATGCTTCTTATGCTGCCTTGGATTTTTTTTTTTTTTACCTTTCACATCATCAAAATAAGGGTTAAATATGATGATGTGAAAGAATATAGTTTAGCTTCTCATCAAAAAACAATACAGTTCTAGAACATGTATTGGTTAAAAATATATGCTGTTAAGTTTTGGTAAGAAATCTGTTAAAGGAACAAAATAGTTTAGCCAGGTTCCATTTCTGTGTAAACTGTAAGTCGCTGAGCATTGCTACGTTTTAGTTATCTGCTCCAATAGAACTCTATTTTCCAACTTAAAAATTTTATTAATGATGGTTATGTTTCATATATTTTCTAATGTTATTGTGTTTTATACATTAAAATAAAATTAATGTGAAAAAGCAAGTACCAACAGCAGGGATTGTGTAGGAGTTTGTTTTGTGTTAATTAGTATTTTTATCATTTTAATATCAGTGAGATCATTTCCATCAAACAAAAGCATTTATTCTTTTTAATGCATCAGATTGATCTAATTTAAAACATAGATTTGTGAACGAGTTAACTTTTAAATTCGTTGTTTGGTTCAAGTAGATAAAAATTTCACTGCTTAGAACATAAAAACAATGAAAGCATTTTTTAAAATAATGGTAACTTTTTCAGTGAGGCAAACACACATCAATGAAGTTATACTTTTTTATGGTACTGTTCTTTAAATTAAAATTGTAGCACTGAGGAAATTTTCTTAATTATTTTTGACAAATTTTATATTTACCATGAAAAAAATAATTCCACGTATTTTAAATAACACACATGAAAAGCATGCTAGTTGGCCCACTTTTGTCCTTTATCAGCAAAATTAAAGTTTGCCTGTAACGGTCTCCTTTACCACAGAAGTATGGGCTTATCATTCATTACCCTTCTCCATGTACTGGATAGAAAAATGTCGCCTTGTAGTTAAAATACCTTTTTCTACATTGGGTGTTTTTAAATGGAGCATTCTTTGCCTTCTAAAATCCTAAATTAAAACTTTAGCTACCTTTTCTAAGGTATAAAGCTTGATTTCTCTCAAAAGGCTAAAATTTTTGAAAGCATGTTGTAATTTTATATTAATACGCTGCTGCTGTTTACGTCTTTAGATTACCACAAGGGAAGACAGTTCAACGCAGGTTGCTCCCGTGAAGGCAGACCTGGAGTCCGAATCCTTTCGACCAAACCTGAGTGACCCCAGTGAACTCTTACTGCCAGATCAGATTGAAAAGGTATTGCTTACTCATGTGTGTGCATTTCTGAGTGTGTCCCCCTAAGAGTAAAGCAGCCTCTGCTTAGTTGTTTTAAAAACTGAGGAAGCAGGGTTATTGCTGCTCGTCTTCCTCTCCCATGAAGTGAAAGTAGACCCAGTGTAGCAAACCAGTGTAATAGAAGGTATTATCGGGTTTAGGTGAGCAAACGTTAAAAAATTAAGAGTAGCAATTTAGGTGAGCCACTGCAGTAGCCAGTATTTAATTTCTTATTGAGTGCCAGTTACTTGCTTTACCTGGATTATTATGTCGTTGTTACAACACCTGTAGGAGTTGCATACTCTTAACTGTGTGCATCTTATAAATAAAGAACCTTGGGCACAGATACAGTAAGTAATTTGTGAGTGTCACATAGATACGAAGTATGGAAGCTTGATTTCTGTAACTCTGATAGTTTGCCTCTAGTGCCTGTTGTTTGAGAGGTTATTAATAATCAAGCTAACAGTCCATTCAGTATTTTGTCAGTTCAAGACAGGGCTCACTATAAGTTATTCATGTTTCTTGTCTCTGTTCTAATTTGTATCTTGTTCCAAATGATTCTTTCTTTTCCTACTCAACAATTAGTATTTCATGCTGAGAAATGTACAATTGCTTTTTAGGCATCTCGGTGTCTTTGAGGATGATAATCTCCTGTTTTTTATAAAGTACCATTCAGCTCCAACTGGCATTAGTATCCTACAAACTGTTAATAATCTATCAAGTAAATTTTAACATTTTATTTTTGAAAGCTTACCAAGCATCTTCCACCAAGAACAATTGGCTATCCATGGACTCTTGTTTATGGTACCGGGAAGCATGGCACAAGCTTGAAGACCCTTTATCGAACAATGATAGGTTTAGACACCCCGGTGCTGATGGTGATTAAAGACAGTGATGGGCAGGTATGAAAATAACTATATAGGTACCTTACCTTTTAAGAGATTACAGTAACAGAACTTTTAGCATATTCTTTTGATTAAAATTTTTATTAGTACATTTTATTAAGTATAACTGATAATTGTTGATTACTGTTAGGCAATGCTGAGTGCTCCAGAGGGTAGATATGAGCATGAGTAAGAAAGAGTTCCTCCCTTCAAAGGGATTATAGTCTGGTAAAAAAGAACCTTTAACTATCAGTGCCTCTAATGCGAAGCAAAATATGCCAAGTAGTAAATACCTAGGGAAACAAAAGAGGCGCTTAGAGTAGGGGCTGTTTATATCTCTTTGGGAGAGATAAGAGCTAGGTTCACAGAAAGGGTGGAAATTGACAGTCTTGAAGTGTGGGTAAAGTTTTAAAGTTAGAGATAATTGTGTGAGGGTGATACCAAGAACAAAACAGCAGGTAAGCAAGAGAAATCCCCGTGTGTTCCTCAGACAGTAAGTTCAGGTCAGTTACCAGCCCTGGAAAGTGCTGAGGGGGTGAAATAGCAATACTGACTGAAAAACAAGACAAAGCACTACTACGAGCACTACCACCTTTAGTGTGCTTATTGTGGACACTTGTCTGATCACTTTCTATGCATTATCTTCAGTAATCATCCAAACCCTGTGAGATTGCTGTTTGTATCACCCCTGTTTTAAAGATGAGTTAACTGTGACTTAAAGAGTTTTACCAGCTTTCCCAGGGTTATACACCCAATAAAAGCAGGAATGAAAATGAACTACTTTTACATGCCTTAGCATAGGTGAGTGTCACAAACATAACATGAGTTAAAAATCAGATGCCACAGAGTAACTTTCCATTTATAGGAAGTTCATAAATGGGCAAAACAAATCTATGGTATTGCCAGGCTAGTGGCTTCCTTTGGCGAGGGCGGGGGTGTTGGGGCAGAGGAGGCGCAAGGAAAGCTGCTGGAGTAATATTCTGTTTCTTGTCTGAATGAAGGTTAAAGGGCACTTTGCTATGTGGTGATTCAAAATTGAGCTGCCCCTTTATATTTTATGTATATACATATTTATTTCTTATATTTCAATAAGAAAGTCTATTTTAAAAATTAAGACTATAAAAATAGAATAGTGACTGGAGAGATCATTTGTCAGGCTCTGTACATTCCATTCATGTTGTAGAAACTTAGACCCAGAGTGTTGAAACGACTTGTTCCGGTCATTTTATTCATTTGTTCGTTTTTTAGGGTATCTGCTGTGTGTCTTGTACTATGTAAGGCCATGGCCTTCACAGGGCCAGACAATTCAGATCCAAGGGCTGCCCTCATGGAGTTTACTATCTAATGAGGAGAAAGCACGCTTTTTTAGTTGCGGAATATTCACCTGTACTGAGGGCCTTTCTCCCTGAGTGCTCCACTCCCACAGCAGCACGGTGTCCTTGTTGTACACGCATTGTGCATGTAAGCCCTCCTGAAACGTGTGAGCCACTTTTTAAGACCATCTGTTTAATTGTTACAATAAGCATCTTTTTATACTTTAAAACTAGGAAAAATCTTTTTTTCCCCTATTGAGAAACTGATACGATTTGTACTTGGTATTAATATGAATTATGTAGCAATTGACCAAGTTTCCCTTTGTAAGTACAAATTGATAAAACTATACTGGATTTCTTTTTCTCTCTTTTTGCATTTTACTTAAACATATATAGTGGAATAATACTTAATGAAACAATATGCTTTTTTTATCCTTAGGTTTTTGGTGCATTAGCATCTGAACCATTTAAAGTGAGTGATGGCTTTTATGGTACTGGAGAAACCTTTGTTTTTACCTTCTGTCCAGAGTTTGAGGTGAGGACGGTTATCCCGGTGTTTATGAATAGATGGTGCACAATGAAAGGAACTGCTCTTTGGAGTCATGTGCACTCACAGTTCACTCTCATCTTTGCCTTTTACTTACTGAAAACTGCACTTTTTTGATAATTTTTGAGCTTCAATTTTTCTGTGGATAGAATGGGGACTATAAAGTATAACCAAGTTGTTTAAAAATTAAATGAGATTCTTATATGTACAGCACTTGGCAGACACACATCATGGGCTAAGGAAGTACATCATTGTTACTCTTCTGTTTATGAGCTGTCATGTGAAATTCCTAGAACTTTTAATGACCAAGTAAGCGTAATGATACACATCTTAAAAACCTAAACAATAAATTGTTTGTGCTTAATTCAGAAGTACCCATTTTTTTCTTTATTGTGGCTTGACTAACTTAAATGAATACATTCTAATGCCAGTCAGATCTAACATGTAAAGGTATGCATGAATTTTCGTGAATGTGTGATTCTATTTCAAACATTAAGTGCAACCCTAGCATCTCAGGTGCATTAGGGCTCACCATGTCAGACCTTTCCTACGAGAGGAAATTACAGTCTTGAAAAAAGGAATCAAGAGATTTGGTGGGGGAAAAAATGAGTGGTCTCTAGGAACAGTTTCTATAATGAACAAAAAAGGAAGGATTTGATAATACAATAGGAGCTTTCTTAACAGACTTTACTTAACTGGCTCATCAGATTAGCCAGTGCTTGCCATTCCCTTCATAAAACATATCAATTGACAGCTACACCTCACTGGAAGCTTGTAGTTGTTAACAGAAATTTTAAGCTTCACTTGTGCTTATTCTCAAAACTGTTTATGCTGTTTCTACCTGGTAATTGTTATAATGTAATTAAATCTTATATAACTGAAAAAGTGAATATTAAGGTTTATTTTATTGAAAATTATAATGAATACTTTGGAAAAACTTGATAAGGGTAAGGTGCTAGAAATTGCTATTGTGGTAGGTGTAGGTAAAACTCCCATGAAAGCTTAGAAAAATAAATTTAGGCATATTAACATCTAGAAGTCTTCCCCTTGGATTTCTCAAGTATTTTTATGTTCTCTCCGCTCTTTAAAGAAATTGAAGCTTGAAATCATAAAGATGTGTCATGGGCTTATATAAGAATAATGAGAAGCAAATACATACCCAAAGAAATGACCTTGCCCTTGTATCAAAATATTACAGTATTATCAAATTAATGGACATTCATGTTTAACATTAAAATAAAAGTTAATGGCATCCATGTCAGTGATTTAAACTGATTTAAACTAAGATCAGTTTAGTAGTTAAGTGGTTTCTTCAACTACTTTCATTAACCACTTAATTCTTAATACCTATATAGTCTGAAAAGAGAAGTATGTGTGAAGAGGTAGTAAGATTTGAGGAACTGGAATTGAAGGTTACGTTGCAGTAGATCATGTGCTGTTAAATTTAGTTATACAGACACTGAAACCCAAAGCACCACAGCCTTCTGCCCGAATGCTTTGTTCTTGTTTTTGTATTTCTTACTATCCATTTAGGCTTGTTAACTATTTGCAGTTTAGAACTAACTCTGTTTAGTGACCATTTCATTTACATATTTAAAGCTTTTTTTCTTTTCATTTATGTAGGTCTTTAAGTGGACTGGAGATAATATGTTTTTTATCAAAGGAGACATGGATTCCCTAGCTTTTGGTGGTGGAGGGTAAGTCTCCTGAACATTTTGCCATGAGATTTGTAAGAAACTTGAAAAATGTATTTGCATTATTTATAAAATCAGTTATCTTTGGAAAGTTTGACATTAGGATCCTACTTTGTATATAATGACTAAGAAAATATCATTTATTTGCAAGAAGGTGCTTAAGTGCAGCATTTGAAACTGTTGGTAGAGTATTGTTTATTCATTTTTAAATGCTGTTTAGTTGATTCCCTTTTGATTAAAACCCATGTTATTAGATTACAATGACTCCTTAGTATTTTAAAAAGAAATATACCTTAGAACTTACCCAGTTTTCAAATACCACAGTGCCTTGTTATTTCTCCCAATGTGTAAAAAAGAATTGTTTTCATGTTAGTCTACCCTGGAGACTATTTGGACTGATATTTTAGGCAATAATAGAAATTGTTTTTTCAAAATATTTTAGTTATTGCCCCAACCCCCTACACAAGTTTTCAGGGTTGGTTTTTGTTTTTTCTTGTTTTGTCTTTAACAATATAAGTCCATCAGTAATTTGATTTGATTCTTTTGGCATTGCAAGCACTTTGAGAAACTTTCTTTTTTTCTTTTTTTTTTAAATATCTTTATTGATTTCAGAGAAAGGAAAGGAGAGGGAGAGGGAGAGATAGAAACATCAATGATGAGAGAGTCATTGATCGAGCCCGCAACCTGGGCATGTGCCCTGACTGGGAATCAAACCCTGATCGCCTGGATCCCAGGTCGACGCTCAACAGCTGAGCCGCGCCCGGCCGGGCGACTATGAGAAACTTTCTTAACTCTGGTATCCCAGCTTCATTTGTGGTGTTTGGAGGTAGCTTGCTCCACTACCTCCCGGCCTAGACTTCTCAAATAGTGCTTAGCAAACAAATACCAGCTTCTTCCTTTAGTACTTCTCTCTGTCCTTCAAGATCAGACTGAAGTTTGCTAAATAATTCCCAAGCTTATAAAGTGTTACTTATTTGCTTCCCATGGTTGAGGATATTCATTCAGGCCACAGAACTTACTAGCCTGTAAGGATCATTCTGAGTGGTTCTAGCAAACTCTGTGGCCACTTCTTTGTAGATAGGTGTTTGGAAGACGTGATTTCAGTGATTAAAAAGTAATTTTGGTTAGTTATTACAGCCTTTTCTGGAGAACATAACTGGGTAACTAAAAACTATGTTATCTTTAGTAGTTGGAATCAGCATATAATGTTTATATGTTCCAATCACACCTTCCTTTTGGTGGGGAAGGAGCAGTCATTTAGCCCTACCCGAAGTGATGGTCTTGCATGTGATTTTGTAAGCTCTGCTGCAGGTCTCACAAGCAAATGACCTAAAATTTCAAGCTGTTAAGAATGCCTTCAGTTGTTGAAAATAGCATACATGGTGTCAGTAGCTGTCTGCCAGAACTAGATTTTAATTATACAACATGATTCCAGCAAACTAAACTAACCTTTGGCTCATTTGGTTACAAATTAAGACAAGTTTACTGTCTTTGAAGAAAGAGAGTACAGGCTCAGAAAATGGGAGCTACAAGGACTTGGTATTCCAGAATCCCAAATAGGAGCCCCAAAGAAGTCAAAATCATGATGGTGATAGACCAAACGTAGGCTTTGGAGTCAGGTAGACCCCGTTCAGATTCCAGCGTCAACATGCATCACATGTGGGACCTTGAGCACTCAAGTCTAACGTTTCCTCAGCGGTGAACTGGAGATTGAACACTTAACATTAACCCCACATTTTATTTTAGATAATGTAGAACTTTTATGTCTCTGAGCAACTCATGTTAAATATATGGTGGAGCAGAAGTAGGTTTACGTTGCTCATGTGGTAATAATACAATAATTAAATAGTAATACAGGAATAAACTGTGTTTTGTGTACTCACAACTGTAAACCTACTTTTGCCCACCCTGTATTTCTCAGGACTTTCTCGCTGTTAAGCCAGAGTAGTCAGTAGTCTCACTCCTTATGGTCTTCTAGTCTGGCCTGCAGAGGCCCAGATTTTTAAAGCTGTTCTTAACTTTGTACTGTGAGGTTTTAGTTTGATTGAGTTGTTTATTTTTTTATTTTTTCCTAACAATAAGTCATGTTGCAAACTGTGGGGTTTTTTTGGCCATTCCTTTTTTTTTTTTTTTTTAAGCATTACCCAAATTATACATCACTGATATGTCCTATAAAATCCGCTTTTTCATAACTCAGTTTTGGTTGACTTTATTATGAAATGATTGACAGGGAAGGTTATAAATAGACCATTTGAAAAAGTAGTTTTACAGTTGTCAGTACATGAAACACAGTTTATTCTTGTGTTAAGTATTGTATTGTTTTACATACGAACAACTGTAAACTACTTTTGCCCCACCTTTTATATTAAAATCATAGAGCCAAAAAGAAACACCTTATAACAGGCAAAGAATAACAGAGGCACACTTGTCTCAAAAGTTAATTATATATGAAGTTAATTTTAGAGCTTTCATTTTATCCCTTGATCTGTATAGTAATAGTGACTGTATAATGGGATATGGACTCGAGTTGTTGGATATTGAAATGTCTCATTTAAATTATTTTACAACCTCTGCAATTACTATTTTACAACTTGAGGCATAAGTATTAAGAGATTATTGTTAAAACTATTTTATGTGTTGCAGGGGAGAATTTGCCCTTTGGCTTGATGGAGATCTCTACCATGGAAGAAGCCATTCTTGTAAAACGTTTGGGAATCATACACTTTCTAAGAAGGAAGATTTCTTTATCCAAGACATTGAGATCTGGGCTTTTGAATAAATATAATGCTCTCTGTCTTAGCAGGATACTGGCCCAAACCTGACATGGACAGGCATTGTTTGGAAAGTTCGAGAAGCAATACATTGTAACATGTTACTCGTGCTTTAAAATTAGTCCGTATCACCATTTATTGCACTTATAATTTTGGAATTCATTTTTAAAATCATGTTTCTGTCCCAGAGTTCTTTAGCTGTAGACCGTGGTGTGGGTCCATGCAGTATAAAAGTGTGGGTTTTGTTAGAATTTTGGCAGCATTTTGATCACAGTGACCGCCTCATCTACAATCCATGTTATCAGTCCCCTAAAAGGATGGTGCTCTTTTGTTGAACCTCTTTTGGTTTATTATTTTTAAAATTATATTGATTGTTTTACTAGACCAGTCTAATTGGGGCATTGAGGGAATGAAGACCTAGATACCTCTATATCCGTGAGGTTGGCACAGGCAAATTTTGAACATGCTCAACTTGGTCATTCTTAAGAAGGAAAAAACACATGCCACAGTAACGCATACTTTATGGACCCCTGTGTTCTAGTTCTAGTTCACACTACAACATCCTCTTTATTAATTTTGCAGGCACTCTCAATTTCATTTGAATAAAAATGAAATTTGAGGAGAGTTCTGGTTGAAATAGACTGCAGTGCGCATGATCTGCAGGTTTGGGCATATGCTGTCGTCATTGAATTAACTGATAAAGCGTTACAAACTGACAAAGGAGAGTGAGAACTTGGCAGTTCTAGGGGATTTAATGTATCAAGCAAGAAAATATTCTACTTATATATTTGTAGCTTAGCAGGGTATTATACGTACAAAAACTATGAAACATGCATATTTCTTCACCATTTGTGTCAGGTATACTGTTTTATAGTTCTGTTGTTTTGGCCTTATTGCACCAACTCCCAAAACATAGGTTCCTCTTCAAAAGGAAAAAAAACTTGTGATTTTTTTTTTTGAGTTACTAGTTACCATTAGCATTTGCTGTTATAAAAGGGCAATGATTATAGTAGACAATATTGTAACTCAGTAGACTTGTTGAATATGCAAACTTACTGTCGAGTGACCTCAAAAAAAAAAAAAAAGATAGAACATACTAGTAGTTCTTACCCTCTTTTGTAGGAAACCAATAATAAGCCATTATGGCAATAATTCATCAGTTAATTTCAAAGCTTCATGTTATGCAAGGAAACTCCTGCTGTTATACATGTGACAGTGACTTTGTGCTGAAATTTCAGCTATTCCAGATAAACATTGTATATTATCTTGTAAATTAATGTTTAAAGGTAGTTTTGTTCTTATAGAAAGTGTTGATTGCCAGGTTGCTTATAGCACTTTAAATTATTCTAAAAATGAAATGATAAGCCAAATATGTTGGCTTAAGTAGTTTTAGTTGTATAGCACTTGAATATATTTAGATCTTTTGAAAATTTAGATAATTATCTAAAAAAGCATAATGCTAATGGAAATAAAAATCTGATGTTCTATTTAATATGCTATTGCTGAATATGAATAGAAAGGCAGGGCATCATTTTCTTGTCTATGTAAAGCTATCTCATTATAACTTAGTAACAATATATAGATTAAGTGTTTACAAATAGGGAATTGTAAATAAATATATTGGGTCCCCCCCTTTGGTCTTCCACAGCAGTATTATTGTCTTTGTGGAGTTGACTAATCCTACGAAAAAAAAATCCTGGTTGGATTTCAACTACAATAAGGTCATAGTGGTGTATACCAAATAAAATTAAATACATAAATACAAATTTGAGTTTGGATTTATTGAAAATCAATTTATTTTCATATCTAAGAAGTCTTTGATTAAGTGTATTACTATCTTTTAGGTATAAAAAATGCTTCTAATCACGGTGGTGGTTGATGGTGGTGACAGTGATGGTGGTGGTGATGGGGGTGGCGGTGGGGGTGGCAGTGGTGTGGTGGTGGTGATGGAAGGATGCGTTCAAGCAGAGGGAACAGCACAGTTTTCAAAGAGGGAAAGTAAGAGGGCACTTGATGTGGAGAAGTGCAAGTTAATATTTTTAAATTATATTTTTTTCTTTTTTGATGGGGAATACATAGCAAGGTATGACTAATGTCATAAAGAGGTTTGTTGTGTGCAGTGCCAAGAGATTTAACTTTTTTTTTTAATCTCATAGGCGTAATTAAGAAAATTTGAGTGGAGAAATGGCATGATCAGAGTTCTACTTCACGAAGATCTCTGAAAAATGGATCGGTAGAAAAACTAGAGACAGACAAGCCCCGTTGTGAAGACCAGAGGGAAAATACTGAGGCCAGAAGAAGAGTAATAACGATGGTGGTTAAAGAAGGGGGCTGGATTTGAAAGAGATTTAGGATTCGAATGAGCAGGCTTTGGTTACTGGCTGTCAGAAGAGTCAAGGGTAGCTGTCTGGTTTTTTACTTAGAAACTGGGTGTATTATCTATCGAGCTGGGTGATAACACAGAAAGGAGAAAACAGGTGGGGAAGTTAGGTTAGGAATGGACCTGGTTATGTGAGACACTGGGGGGGATTTAATATTCTGTTCTGATGAAAAAAAATTTAAATCAACAACATACAAGTAGATATTGAAGCCATATCCTATGGATGCAATGCCTTTGGAGATTATAGACTGAGTAAAAAGAGAAATCTTGAGATAGATGTGGGGGTGTTTAGAAATATTAAATGACAGGTAGAAGAAAAGGCCCAAAGCTTCCATCTCAAGAAGCTAGAAGGACAATAAATTAAACCTAATGAAAATAGAAGGTAAGACAAAGATATGTGCAGACATCAATAAAATTTAAAACAAATATACATAACAAAAAATGTGAGAATAATAAACTGTAAACCTCTAGCAAGATCAAGAAAAAGATCACCATTGTTGAGAATGTAAAAGGAGACTTCACTCCCGAGCCTGTAGACCTTAAAGAGATTGGATATTATAAACAACTTTACATCAGTAAACTTGACATTGTAGATGAAGTGGAGAAACATTTTAGAAAATAATTTATTAAATCTGATCCAACATAAATTATAATTTTTATGTTATAGAAATTGAATCTGTTTGTTTTTTTAAAAAAAAAAAAGCCTTCCCTCAAAAATCCCTGGTCCATATGATTGGTTCCACTGGGTAATTCTTTTTAAGTACTTATAATTGTTTTGAGGCTAGCATGACTTAAACTTAACAATCCCTACAAAAAAATAAAATTCCAGAACCATCTCATACCTATCAACACTTAACTTTAAATGTAAGTGTATTGAATGCTTCAATCAAAAGAAATAGGGTGGCTGAATGGATAGCAAAACAGACGTGGGTAAGAAAAGAAGCCCTATGTGTGTGCAGTCTGCAGGCGCCGCCTCAGAACAGATACGCAGACTGAAAGTAAAGGGGTGGAAAAGACGTTTCATGCAGGTGGGACGGGAAAGAGGCTGGGCTAGCAGCACCTGTGCCTGACAGAGTAGGCTGTTGGTGGTATTGAAAGACAGACACAAAAGGCAGGCGCGGAGTAAAGGGGCAGCCTCGTTTCTCAGCGATGGGAGGAAAGAGCCCAGGCGCAGGACTTCCCTCCTGTTGGCGCAAGAGGCCAGGGTGAGCTTGGGAATGAAGTCATAAAACTTCAAAGTACAAAAGTTGAAAGGCATCAAACATTTAGAGGTCCAGAGAGAAGGGGTAAAAATGTACATGCCAACAGCCCAGAAACCCTTAAATATCTTACAGAAAGTTTGGAAAAGGAAAATCCTGAAGATTTGGAAACCAATTGTACAGAACCCATCATTGGAAATTCGGAATTACCAACGATAAAATGCTATTGATAGTAAATTTCATTTATAATTATTTTGTATTATTTTGGTGATTATAAAGATATGAGGACTTTGATGAGTTTATTTGCATCGAGTCCTACTTATTTTTTTCCTCTAAAAGCCCTAAATTTTCAACTGGGCTTTTCGATCATGGAAATTGTAGGACACACATCTGTCACATGGCAGTCATTTTCCTCTAAGGACGCTAGCTCTCTGACTTCACAGCTACACCTTATTAGAAGAGTGCTCCTTGTAAGCTCTCTCAGAAGACTTTTTAAACTCCTTCCTCAAATTCAAACAAATTGAACTCTGAAGGAGCTGTGTCAGTGCCTGAATCAACCAGTGCTGTCCAGAGTGGAATATGAGGAAACTCTGGAAGCCTTGGTGTGACTGTTCCACTGATAGCTGGAAGTAGCCAAGTTGTACTCTATGATTTTGATGTATTCCAAACACATAGTTAAAAATAGTCTAAACACAAGAACAGGAAATACAAGATGATGTCTTTTATTCTTGTACCATATCTTAAAATGTTGACATAGGTTCATGGTTATGATAGTGTACATCTTACATGAAATTCTTATTAATATTGGTCATCAATTCATAATATATTATAAAAACAAAAATGTACAGACCTTTAAGAAGTTACTGGAACTTTAAGTTTTAAAGAATCATACATGAAAACAAAAATAATTCCTATAGTAGTTTAATCCCTACTTTATATTAAACCTAACACCTAACAATTATGAACATCTCTATTATTTTGAGGTATCATAATTTGATATTAATTTCTGCATTTAACATCAAAGTGCTATATAATTTAGTAATTTTTATTGAATTCAGTAAAAATTGTAATCTCACATTTTATTGTTTGTAGAATTCTATAAGGCACATTAAGTCTGAGGAAAAATGACAAGTAGCAGGTTAGTGTCAAGTTTCTCGTTGGCATCATATTAGACTAAACTTTTCACTGTGGCAGAATTAATATTGCTCTTCTGTAATTTTCAGATATTTTATAAAGTTTGTTAGAGTATGAAGAAAATGTACATGAACATTCCACTTTATTGTAGAATTTTCTATATTACTAGTTCATTATATTTTGACATAAATGTAAGCAGCATGACATATTACAGCTTTGAGAAAAAATAAACTCCAAGAAGTCCTACAAGGGCAGGTAAAATTGATCTCCCACCTTCTCTGTTGGTTCTGAGACCACCGCTGATGTCTGTTTTTCATGGGATTTGCACAAATGAAAAGCAAAGCTAATTTAGGAAACATTAAATAAATCATAGGCCCATGGACAAATCTAAGCAATTACATTATCTTATTTGAAAACTTAATTTTTTATTTGTGTGTCTATTTTGTAAGTGATGCTATGGTTAACATGAAAGTACAAAATCAAGCTTAGAAAATTTTAAGATTAGTTTTGCCGAACTTAATGGAATTCTTTTTCCCCCGAAAAATGACATAATATGTGCTGCTGCTATTTACCTAAACTCAGCATTCTTCTTAGTTATAGTAATTATTTCATTAAAGATCTATAACAATGTCTGCAATGAATAGCCAGATATTTTTGCCTAAAAGGGTAAGTGGAATTTCCAAATCTTCAAACTTCCTCAGAAACAGAGTGCCAAAAAAGTCATTTGTGGAAAAAATTGTTTAGCATTTCCTAACTTGTGACAGAGCGTTTGCATTTTAGTTTTTACTCCCTCAGCAGTTCACACTAAGAGAACAGTGGGTCCGCGCGTTCACGCGAGCAGAGTGATCACAACGTGGTCGTCCCGGCCTTGCCACAGCATCTCGCCCTCGAAGTCCACCAGCCCGTGCTTCCTGGCGCGCATGAGGATGCCCACGACCTTGTCCGAGATGCGGACGTACCTGTCGAAGAGATCCCCGAACGTCACCTGGACCTTGCCGTCGCGGCGGCGGCGGGCCATGGTGCGGATGATGAAGCACATGTCCGTGATCTCCCTGTGGATGTGCTGCTCGGCCCGCCTGGCCCTCTCGGCCGTCTTGGTTCCCTCCTTGGGACGCCCGTAGCCCTCGTCCCCCTTGTGCAGGCGGCTGGACATGGCCAGCTGGTAGTCAAACTCCTCGCTGAAAGGGTTCAGCTTCTGGGATTGTATGTGTTCCTCAGCCCACTGCTGCCACCTCCCCTTCAGGTCGTGCACTTGGCTGTGTTCCCGCTGGGCCTTGCGGCTGAGTTTCTCGGTAAATCTGTTTGCCCTAAAGGGGAGAGAGCGAGAGGATCAACACACTGATATCCTACCACACAAGGGCTGCTTGCTCGTACTTTCTGCACTTACGCGTCATAATGGAAGCCTCTAGTTTTTTTCATTATAAAAGAAATATAAGCACAATACAAAGAAATTAGAAATGAAAGAAGAAAAATACCATTGTTTTTAGCGTGGTAGATGCCCTTCTAGATTATTTTCTCTAAATAACAGTAAGGTTTTAAGCACCATAAAATAATACTAAACTATTTTAAGATAAAAGCTTCCTTACACAAATGGAATGCAAATACATGTACCTTAAATTGCATACTGATGACATTTTAGAGCTGGAAGCGTGAGTGTATCAAGGGAATCCACTTTATGTAGTTCAGAAACCAGCTGTTTCTCCGCAAATAAGGCTTATGCCAGCACACACGCATCGTAACATTCACGCTCCTAGATTTTCATCTATGGATTTTTAATGAGAGTGTATCTATACTAGTGTCAGTGGTGTACCAGGAATTTTAAAATATCTAATTGTATAGATAGAAGACACTGGCTGGCAATAACAACACTTATTGAACACAATGCTGGCATTCTCGGGCTAAAGTCAACGCTTCCCACTGTGCCATGCTGCTGCTCAGCAGGTAAATGAGGTGTGTGTCAAGTGTGTGTGTCCTTGCAATTTGGAATGCATTTTTTATAAAAAAAAAAAAAAATACCAGCGTTGGAAAGTGTAACCCAGTAGCAGCCTGAGTGCAGGCCTAAGTTTAAAACGGGCAATTTGTCTTTAAAAGACTTGCCTGTCATTTCTGCATCTCTAATCCCCTAGACTTTTTCCCCAGATCTCTCTGCCTTCGAGAGTAAACATGATGTGTTAGACAATCTGAAAGAGCTCCGTACTCCTCAGCCTCGCAAGTGGCCCACCCTTCCTCTCCCCAGCACCCAGTGGCCTCATCTGGAAGCGGTGGGGTTGGCGGTGGAGAGCAGCTGGGAATTTGCTTGGGAGAGTGGCCTGCCTGAACTAAGCAGCCCTCCTGGCCGCACTCTCACAGTTTGCTTTTCAGAACCCAGGAACTGTTGCAGATGTGAGTATTTTCACTATACAGATTCACCTCCTGAAGCCTGGTTATCCAAACGCAGGAGGCTGATAGACGGAGAGGGCGCCCTACGTATTTGTATTAACATTGTTTTCTAAGAGGAATGACACCCACTAGAGGGCGAACTTTCTTCAATTCCCACACTTTATGTTTCCAAAAGTCCTGTCCTATTCCAATGGATTTCAGACTGGGAATGCGCTGCTACATACAACGCTGTTCTTTGCAGCCACATGGGACAATACGTACGTCACAGGATTATAAACATTAAAAGGGAAAAGCATGTAAAATACCCATAGTGCACACTAAATGCACGAGGGTTGTTAAAATGATCTAAGTTTGCCATTTCATTTTTCTTGAAAGCTTGCGATATAATAGTTCTAATTCTTTCAAAACACCTGTGAAGTCACACACTGGAAGACAGACAGCTCTTTGTCAAATTAGGTAACCAATTTTGTATTTTCTGGTTGTTTCATACATAAAACTTGAAAAGCACGCCTACACATCTAACTGTTCTCGGGGAGTCCGTTAAAGGCACTCATCACATCAGAGATGCTTCCCATGTTGTGATATCCTGGGTTGGGGACTGAGATATCCTGACTTTCTAGTATGTGGAGGTGGAGTTAAGTGTCTTGAAATAAAGCATGTGTTTCTTGTCTGAATAAGTGTGGTAGTTTGAGTGTGTGGGTTGTGTATGTCTGTGTATTTGGCACTTAAATAGTTAAGGATTGTGGTATTTTAATTACCTAGCTTTAATAGCATTTCTCTTTGTTTACAGGTGACAGTTTTTTCCTGAAAGTTTGGAAAGGTGCTAAATACTAGAATATGTGAATAACAGCTTTCGTCTATTGGGCCTATGTGGCCGGTACTGTGCTAAGTACCTGGCAGCCTCTCACTCACTTCTCTCAATACTATAGGATCTATCCCAAAAGATTGCTGTTGCCATCATTCTACAAAGGAGGAAATGGACTTGGGAAAATAATCAGGTGTGTGCGGAGAACATTTAAGATCTCTTAGCAGCTTTCAAGCAGGTGGTACAGCATTGTTAGCTGCAGTCAGGGCAGAGCTGGCATCTGAACCTGGGCCTGTCTGACTTCAGGGCCTGCTCTCAAGGTAGGCAGCCGCCTCCTGCCTGGTTACAGATCAGAGGCCTGTGTTCCACGGGCACTATTTGGGGAGACAGGGCTCCTGATAAAATTTAGACTGATTTGGGACAAAGGAAAGGCACCTCCAATCGACCTACCAGCAAGCATTTTTTTCTCTACAGAGAAGCCAGTTTACGAATTATACAGTTGATCTTACAGTTTTACCCAGAGCACACGCCACCCCTCTGGTGGTTTCACTTTTGTTGCGGCTAAAACTCGAGTGTTCAGTTCAAGCAGGGAGGAGAAACAAAGCAACGCGGGCCCCCTACCCAAAGGTCCCGGGGAGCCGGGCGCCGCCCCTTCAGCTCCGGGGCCTGCCCCGGGGACCCCCCCGCTCCCGGGCGCCGGGGGCAGCGTGCGTGCACTCACTGGGCGGGCAGGGGGCGCCTGATCCTGGCAGCTGCCGCCTGCTGTCCATCCTGCTCGGGCCTGTCCTCGCTCTCCCCGCCGTAGCCACTGTCCTCCGTGTCTATGCTGTCGCTCCTCCACTTGGGCTCGTCCTGCTCCATCGCCCTCCAGCCCCTGGTCAGCTCCGCCACCAGGCGGGCGCACCTCCTCCTGCGCGTCGGGGAGCCGTGGCTGTGGGGGAGCCTGTCAGCGGCGTCCTCGGGCTCCCCGGGCTCAGGCGTGTCACCGTCCTTCTCGTATCTGTGGCTGAGGTGGCTCACGTCGCCTCCCCTCTCGTACGCTTTGCTGACCACTGTCTTGGTCACCTCTTTCCTTTTGATGTGGGCGACCTCGGCGCCCTCCGAGCTCTGTCCGTCTCCGTGCCCCTCCGGCTTCAGGGAGGGAGGCTTCGGGGCACCCTGAGCCTTCTGGTGGGGCGTGGGGGGGGCCACTGCCTTAGGATCCTGGGGTGAGTCCTGGGTCGCTCCCGGCAGCCAGCCCGCGGGCTCCTGGGCCTGCCTGGTACTGTTCTCGTTTGCCCACTGCTGCCAACCTCGGGCCAGGTTGATCACCAGGGTGGCCGTGTGGATCTTCCGGAGGGCGCTCTTGGCGGGCCCCTCCCCTCTTCCATTTTCTCCGGGTGTCATGCTTCCCTCCTCTTCTGCGCTGAGAGCCAGGGATCCCACAAAAAGGAGTGGGGGCCCGTGGGGTGCGTCCGACTTAAATAGAAGCAGGGTGTGGGGTGGGAAGAGTTTGGTGACGACGAAAGTATGCGAAGCATCTCTTGCCAGGACGTGGTGCCTTCCCCCTGATGCTGTTCTTTTTTTAAACCCTGACGGCTCCAGTTTCATCACAGCAGAGGGATCTCCGCGGTAAAGGACAGTGATCTGCTCTCTCCCCTTCTTCTCCAGGTGCCAGAGTGCAAATGACTAGATCTGATCATGTGCTCAGCCTTATGTTTTTCTTGACCTTAAAATATGGCCCTACCATTTATAGAAGCATAAAATATGTGCACAAGTTGTACTAGGGACATTATAGGTGTGGGCTCATTTAAACCTCAACAGCCCTCAAGATAGCTCTTAGTCCCATTTTACCACCGAGCGCGATGAAATCCAGCTCCCCAAAGCTAGTATCTGAGATTCGAGCCCAGAGCCGTCTGCTTCAAAGCTCTACCTCTGTCCATTCTGCTGATCAGAGATCCTAGGTGGCCTTTTTCTGTTTCCTTCAATTCCATTCAATACAGACCTTAGAAGTCACCTCATCCAACCTCCATTTTCCAGATGAGAACATTGAGGCCCAGACGAAAGGGGGGTGACAGCAGACATGTTTTCTAGTCCCGGGTCTGAATTACTGTATAAACAAATCATATTAGCTGAAGACGGTCAACATTTTGGTCCAATTATTTTTTAAATCTTAAAGACCTACACATACATTGAATTACATAGATTATTATGAAACAATAATTCTTTTCAAATTTTGTTAAAAATGACCATTTAAAGACACAAAATAAGTCAGTGCTATCAGAAGCAACCCCTGCCTTATCTTCTGTTTTTAATAACACAACCTTCTTTGCAGAAAAAAACCCACTCTTTCGATTCTCAGAGCAAAGACGGAAATACAGTTTTTTAAAAGATGGGATAGGTAGGCCATCTGGACGGAAAAGAACCATCTGTGATGTGTACTAAACCAGGTAAAATGCTCAGAGCTCAGCACTGAATGTTCTTAAAGTAAGACAAATATATTTTCTTCATAGAGCAGTTCTATAGACTTTAATACTGTACCCTTTTCTCCAGCCTTGGCCTGCAGGTAACCATGCTGATAAAAAAACTGCTAAGAGCATACAAACAGGTATGAAAGTTAATTGCTTCTGATAGTAAGACCACTTTATTTTTTAAAATGATGCCAGTTTTCTCATCATGGAGGTCATTTACCTCCTAGGATTAAAAAATTAGGGAGCGGTTTTAATCCCCTACCTAGAAATCTGTCACGGGTTCAACATTATCCGATGTTAACGGAGTTCCAGCAATGGACAGTCAAAAATCCCTCTCGATTAATTAAGAGGAAATTGGAGCACAGGAAAGAAAGCTGTTGCAAACAAAGATTTAAGCTGAAGTCTAACATTTCTGGCGTTCGTTCTTGTTGTGTGGATACTCAGCAGGCTCTGGTTCCCGTTGAGACTCCCTTCGCCGAGCTCGGAACGCCTTGGGAAGGAATGGGGTTCCTTAGAGGCGCCCGCGAGCTTAGTCCAGGATCAGGCTCATAGACAGTTTTCAAAGGGACTTTTCTGCTTCGCTGGCCACACCTGCTGCACATTCACTTCTGATAGAGGGACGACAGATGGAGACAGCCAAGTGTTGTTTAGTCTTTCGGGCACCGCAGTCAGCTGCCGGGGCCTGGGGCTATCAGCACATAGCCTTGGCAGAAACAGAGGCCTCTCCTAGAAGAACCTGGTTCTTCTGAGATGTCCCTCCCACGGCGACTGTGGCCCTTCATCCATACTTGTGCAGAAGGGAGTGGGCTTTCCTGCCCTAAAGCAAGACCTGCTTGCCACCTTCTGATCACCACAGGAATGTTCTCCCTCCCTCCTGGAGCTAGGTCTAGAGTCTGAGGAGCGGAGTAGCCTTCTACCTGAATGGCAGGTGTAAAAGATAAAGTCCCAAGAACAGAGAGAGTGAAATAAGTAGTTTACGGTGCGGGTTTTCTATAAAACTATGAGATTAGAAACTAAGTGAAGTCGCAGACCTGATGAATGGAGTTGGTACCACCCAAGAAATTCCTCATAAGTGTGGAAGTTTTGGAAAAAAACACTAGTTATGATTTGAGCATATGGGCAATAGCAGGGAGAGTGGGGTGTGAACCCACTTCTCCGCAGGTGGACCCTGACTTCCAACCCTCATCACCGGCTCCCCGACCTCACTCAACAGACCCTGGAAACCTGTGCTTGCTCAAAGCTCATGTGAAACGGTAACACTTTGATCCTTTCTGCATAAGCTGAGCCCTTGTTTCGTTTCTGAAAGGTGGGAATGAAGAGACGTCCATGCGAGCGGCTGCTTTCAGCTGCACTTTTCTCGATGCCTGGGCGCGGGATGCCGTGGGCAGGCTGGACGGCGGGCACAGGGGGCCCTCCAGGCCCTACTTTCAGGGTGCTGCCCCTCTAGAGGGGCAGACACGCACACGGCTGCCCACGGCGTCCCGCACACATAATTTATTTTCTCTAAGATTCAGTTTCTTTATAAGATTGGCATTATCAGAGCATTTACCTCCTGGAGTCAGTGTGGGGTTTAAATGAGTTAACACGTGAAGCACTTAACACCATGCCTGGCACGTGCAAACTCTCAATAACTGGTTATTGTTATTAATATTTTGATTTTGAGGCCTGGAGTTAGAGAATTAAAGCTCCTTAAGTAGTTCTGTTTGACCAAGGACAGGATTAATACCAGAGCCGTAGCAGGGTGTCTTCAGGTGGAAGGGTCAAGTGAAGTCACTTGTAGGGAGTGGAGGCTTCAAGGGGAGGCTTATTTATAGTGTTTTATTTTAAGATACTTTATAGTGAGGCTCTTAAGGCAGTGTCTAAAAGGTCTCCCTCACCCCGGTGAGGGTCACATGAGGTCTCAGTTACTCCGGAGTGATAACCAAAGAGTTGAGCACAGACTGAATTGGTGCCTCTTGGAATATAGAGCTCAGTGGTTTACAGTCACTGAGGATCACGTTAGGATCTTAAATCACATTGGGATCACCCATGGAGCTTTAAAAACTACAGATTATGAAGTGCTGTCTCTGGATACAGGTCTGGGGTGAGGTCCTGGCACCACTTGAATCTAACATGACCTCAGGATTGAGACCCATGGTTCTAGCTTCTAGAGAGCTGTGGGTCCGGCAGACACTCAGCATGCATGTTTTAAGAGTGTAGTGACCAGTAGTATGGGTCCAGACAGATTGGTTTTGCATTCTAGATCTCCTTTCAGAATCTGTGTGCCCTTGGAGAAGTTACTTAACTTCTCTGATACTTTATTGCCTTGTCGGAAATGGCAATAATATTATTTTCCCCCCTAATGTCTGTGAAGCATCGTTTGAACATTAGAACACTCACTCCTCCTTCAAATGCTTTCTTCGCTTGACTTCTAGAACAAAGCACCCTCTTGGTTTTCCTCCTACATCAATGGCTGCTTCCTCTCAGTGTCCTCTGCTGGTATCTGCTCCCCTTCCCAGCTCCTAACCCTGGTGTGTTAAGCTCAGAGTCAACTTTGTTCTACCAGTTGCACAGGCCAAAAACCATGAAGTAATCTTTGACTCTATCTTTTCTCATATCCCAAATTCAGTCAAGGGATATGTTGCATATACCTTGAAAGGTATCCAGAATGTACCATTTCTCACCATCTTTACAGCCATCAAACTCCCCACCTCTGCCTACCTGGACCATTCGCAGCTCAAGCCACCATCAATTCTTGTGTGAATTATGCATAGTCTCCTTAACTGATCTTCCTGCTCCCACCTTGTCCAGTCTGTGCTCAACATTAGCCAGATCCTTCAAAAACATAAGTCAGAGCCTATCACTTTGGTACAAAGGGATGGTGTGTGGGAAAGAGTAGAGACTGAGATAATTTTTTTTTCTATCCAAAGAACCCCACCACCTCCAAGGGCAGGATGTTTGGGGGTCTCTGTAGGCACTCTGGTCTCTTTCCCACCCCCTTTACACATATTAATTTGGAGAAACTGGTAGGACATTCAGGGTAAGTTGTTCAGTAGGCAGGGACTGGAGCTCAGGGGAAAGGTCTGGGCTCTTATAAAGATTAGGGCATCGTTTTGGATCATGGATACTCAAGTTTGCCACATCACAGAGTCAACAAGAGTTACATGGGCTCAAACCCAGGCCCTGTGAATGACTGTGCTCCAACAAATTCCTTTTCTCCTCCTTGCACTCCACCCCCACCTTGAAAAACAGAACTTCACAGCTTGTGACACTGCTCTCTAAACAAGGAGATCTAATTATAGAGTTCCTTAGCTCTGACTTTTATCTGATCCTGTAAAACTTTCCTTTCCTTAATAGCCAAGTGTCTCTACGTGACCTGATGGAGGTGTTAGCTAACTCTACTGTGGTAATAATTTTGCGGCATCTAAGTGTGTCAAGCCAACACATTTACAGCTTAAATTTACACAATGTTATTTGTCAATTGTATCTCAGTAAATCTGGGGAAAAGGTATCTTCAGAAAGTAGTCTACACTCCTTAACTTATGACTTCCTTTTCATTTTTCAACTCATTCAACTCACAATTCTGATTTTTGCCCTGAAACTCAATTTAGTCAAGGTCATGGATGACTTCTTCATTGCCAAATCTCAACCTCTATCTTCAGTTAAATACAACCCAGATGTCCTACAGACTCTGCCACGTGTAATTTCTGCCGAAAGTAGCTGAGATTGGTTGGAATCCATGGAGCAGGAAGTCAAGGAGGGTTCAAGAAGGCCTGGAGGTGGTGGGTTGTAGGACGACTTTGTAAAAAAACGTTTTATGAAAGGAAGAGATCCACCATCTAGTGAGAAGCTGCATGGCTTGTTTGCTACAGTGAGTGCAGAAATCTGGTGCCAGACAATGAAAATCCTTCTAAACTTTGACTTTGAAAACAGTGGGTTTAAAGAGGTAGAGGCAGTAAGGTGACAGAGAGAATTGCGTGGACACACTATTTCTGCAGGTAACAGTCCATCTCTGTTGTACCAATAGGACGTCCTTTGGAGTGTAAGACCCAGGAGCTATTCTGGTGACCTCAACCCTCCTCACAGGAACTTTCTTAAATGCTCCCTTATTTAATAATGTAAAATCTGTTTAAAAGGGTAAAATATCAACCCAAAGACACTTTAAGAAAAACATGTGGAAAAGTACAGTAAAATTACCAACAAGGAATACTTACTGGAAGAATGTTGCCACGGAACAGATGGAAAGACAGTTAAATAAATTATTGCATATTTGCACAAATGATGACACTCTAGCCAACAGTGCAAAACTAAATAAGGAAACTTTCAGGTAAAGAAAGTTATCTGACAGAAAGCTCCAAGATATATTAAATTAAAAAAGCAAGATGCAGCATAATATACTGCCTTTTGTATTAAAGAAAAAAATAACAATATATGTTCAAGTTTCCTGCTCTATCCATGAAGAAAAATCTAGACAGATTCAGAAAACTCTGACACCAGGGTTGTAGGGGAGACGTTTGCTCGACTGACTCCCTTCCCTTTAGGTCTTGGCTCATCCCCCTTCTCAGCCTGGTTGAATGTGAAGGCCGTGAAGACGGTTGTTTTTGTCTGTTTACTGACGTATCCCAAGCACTGAGAACAGGACACAGCAGGCACTCAAGGAATATTTGGTGAGTGAATGAATGGGTGGTAGGAGAGGGAGACTTCAGTGCATACCTTTGTATATTTTAATAATAAACTTATGCCCTGACCAGGTAGCTCAGCTCATTAGAACATCATCTGAATACAGCGAGGTTTCAGGTTCATCCCCGATCAGGGCACGTGCAGGAGGCAACCAGTGAATGCATGAGTCAGTGGAGCAACAAATCAATGCTCCCCTCTCTCCCTTCCCCTCTATAATATCAATCAATAAAAATAATAATAAACTTATTTTAAAAGTAAAAACAAAACAACAATCAGATTTATTTCTATTTTCGCCATTTCAAAATGTGTAGAACTCATTGCCCATTTCCATGATTACTTTATGATTAAACTGGGGCTGAAAATACTGGGTTGCTCTAAATTTTCCAGGGCCACCTCTGTATATCCCTAAATGAGGGTGGGCTCCAGATCCTCCTCAAAGTCCTGAAAAAGAGCCACAGGGATGAATTCAGTCTGGTCTGGCCCCTTTCAAAGGGATTGACTTGCCACGGCCTCCTCTGCATGCTCTCCGAGGATTCCAGGCTTGCTGTATGTACAGGCTCTGCTCCCCAGACTTGCAGCTATTTCCATGGTCCAGTTCAATGAGCCATCGTAATACTACACATGGGCATTATGAATGCTGGAGGTACAGAGACAAATCAGGCAGTGCCCGTGTCCTCTTAGAGCTCATAATCTCTTCAGAGATTCAGGCACACGTGTTAATTACAGGGGACTCCACAAGTTGTCCACCTAAGGATTTTTGTTCCCTAGGTATGTATTATTTTGCTAGGGCTGCTGTAACAAATTGCCACAAACTTGGTGGTTTAACACAAAAATTTATTCTCTCAATTCTAGAGGGCAGAGTCAGAAATCAAGGTGCTGGCCTGGTCAGGCTCCCTCTGAAGTCTCCGGGAGAGGACCTTCCGTGCCCCTCCCAACTCCTGGTGGCTCCAGGCTTCCTTGGTTTGTGGCTCCATCACTCTAGTCTCTGCCTCTTGTCTTTCCAGGGTCATCTCTTCTGTGTCTCCATCTTTCCCTCTTCTGTCCATGTGAAATCTCCCTCTGCCTTTCTCTTATATGAGGACACATCACTGGATTTAGGACCCACCAGAGAATCCAGGATATCAACTCAACTCCTCAAATTAATTACATCTGTAAAGATCCTTTATGCAACATTCACAGATTCCTGGTGTTAGGATGTGAGCATATCTTTGTGGGAGCCACCACTCACCCGTATGGCCCCCTTGCAGGGTGCTCTCCTTTCCTGTAGCATCCTGTTGTGCTTTTAGTCTTCTCTGTTTGCATCACGCAGGCTGACTTCGAATCAAATTAAGCGTAGTCATCAGCTAGCTGTGTGACCTTTGAGGATACGTGACTTCCCTCAGCTCCCTGAGTTCTCTCTCCAAATGGGAAGCATAACTGTGCATTTGCCAGGATTGCTGGAAGATCAGAGGGGACACGGATGCTCACTGTGGTCATTAGCACCTGTGGCAGCAGAGATGGGACAGCTCCGGCTCTTCATTGTGTGGTTTTACAAGGAGGCATTTATCTTGTCCTGCCTTCAGTGTCCCAGTGCCAAGGTAAGCACTGGAGACTCGCTCCGATCTCGGGCACGGGCTCTGCTTTGACACCTTGCAGCTAGCTGGCAGGCAGTTGGAAAATTCACTCTTTTAAGTTTTAGGTCACTGGCAGGAGGTCAGAGTTATGTAATTTCAGAACCCTCTGACAAGCTTACCTTCAGGTTTTCGTGGGGGTTTTTGCTGTCTTTTTTAAACAGAGAATGGAACTTACTCAAAGGGTCAAAGGAAGCCCTGTGGGCGGGTGCGCTGTTCAGCATCTGCCTGCCATCGACCACCTGTGCCCCACGGGGAGCGAGGAGAGGCCGCCTGAGAGCTCAGTTCAAGCCCAGGGTCTAAGCCGCCTTTCTAAAGGAAGGGAGATAACAGCTTCCTGGCTGGGAGGGATTTACTGAAAGAGAAACTTCCATTCACATCTTTACTCTTTTCAGGAGACGAATTTCCCCCTATCGAGTCCAGGGAGAGTTCTCTGTAGTTAAGTAAGATGTACCAAATCCTTGTCTGGTCTTCAAGGTAAACAAGGAACATTTAAAACCTGTACTACCGTGGAGACTCAATTTAAAAAATAAGGAAAGAAGACTCTTCTCATTTAGGGAGGGGAGTGACGGTTGAGAACATAAAGCAACACTCATCCAACACTCCCCGGGGAGCAAGACCTGAGCCAGAGCAGGCCGTCCCTCCCCGGCGGTGTGCGTGCAGCCCTGGCCACCTGACAAGTATGCGAAGTGGTTCAGAGCAGGGGCCAGGAGCTCAGGCTGCTGATTCCTGCCTTTATGGGGTCTTGGTCCCCGCACTAGCCAGGGGCATCAGCATCGCCGGGGAGCTTGTGGAAATGCAGACTCTCAGGCCCCGGCCCAGACTTGCTGAGTCGCAGTCTGCACCTAACAAGAGCGCCAGGGGGTTGCTGTGTATTAAAGTTAGAGCAGCACTGATCCCGTGTGGCAGGCAGACCCAGGGCGACCCCCATAAGGACCACCTCCTGGTGTGTGCGCCTTCCAGTGCGGGTGGGACTTGTGTCTTACTTCTCGCCCGTAGGATGTGGTCAAGGTAAAGAGATTTTGTAGATATAATTAATGTCTCAAATTGGTTGAATTTGAGTTAAAAGGGAGAGTACCCTGGGTGGGCCTGACTTTATCAGGTGAACAGCCCTTGAAGGAGGGACTGAACCTTCCCTGAGGTGAGAGGCTCCCCTTCCGGCTTGATGATGTAAGTGGCCATGTGGGAGAAGCCACCTGGCAAGGGATGGCTAGTGGCCTCTGGGACCTAAGGGCAGCTTCCAGCCAAAAGCCAGCAGAAAGGGAACCTCTCCATCATAAGGCTGCAAGGAGATTGCTTCTCCCAGTCACCTGAGTGACCTTCCCCTGCTGAGCCTGGGGATGACTATGAAGCCCAGCTGGCACCTTGGCCACAATTTGTTATATCAATAGAAACCCAATACGTCGAGGGCAACATATTTATCCACTTTGTTTTAGTTTGCCTAAATGTAAAAAAAGGCGCAAAACTAGTATTAACCATGGGATTATTGTGCAGATGAACGTGTAATAAATGTAAAGAGCTCAAACTGTGCTCGGTAAACATGGTAACTGCTTCAAAGTTGTGTTATTATAGCATATCTCCAATATGAAGAAATACATGGTTATAATTCCCTGTCTTCTGAAAACTGCTTTTTAATGAGGCTGAAGCCACATAGACGAAGTGACTGAAGGAATGAAGTTGTATCTCGTGTGTGTGAGCTTCCAGGACATCCCAAGTGTGCCTTTTGAATTTCCGTGGGTAAACATGTAAATGCTTCCAGAGCCTATGGAGCTTCTTGCGTTCCGTCTGTTCACTAACGAGGATCTATCTGAGCGCCTCCTGGTTCCGACGCGAAGTGGAACACATGCGTCTTATCTTCATTTTACAGACAGGTTAGTGGAGCTGTGGAGGAAATCATCTTTGCATGTTGTAGGAGAAATACGTGACATAAATGGGATTGAAATCTAGCAACTGGATTCAAGCTCAGGTTCTCCAAACACCGGAGGCCATTTGTTATGCGGCACCGACAGGCTCAGGTGGAGTATGGAGTGTGGACAGACATCTCCCGGCGCAAATTCCAACACTTGTTTCTTTCTTCTGTCTGCCCCCTTAACCTGCCAGTCAGTGAACCATCCGTTTGTTTCCCTTTGACAGAACCTTTGCTCTGGGGCTTTCGAAACGTTACTTCTGATTACAGGCCCTCTTGCAGGTCTGCGTGATGCAGAAGCAACCGCAGGCCCCTGAGCCTTTGAGTAGCAGCAGGGCGGCTGCTATCGTGACAGTAAAATCAGAATGGGAGAGGAATGCGACCCCCTTTGCTGAGACGTAATTTCATCGTTTAGCCCCTACCCGAATCTTCCTGTGCAATGTAGTCCAACCATTAACTTTCTGAGTGTCCCTGTCATTCATTGTCAATGCCGATGTTACCATCTCCTTGGAACGCCCGTGTGTGTTGTATTTAAAACACTGTTCAGACACTTTTATTACGATGCCTGTTCAGGAGACTTGTATCTGGCAGCTCCTGTTAAATTGCTCTTTGTTTCGAAGCCCAGTCTGCCTTCGGGAGTGCTTTCTGTCCCTAGGAAGGACACTCACATTTGCTTCTCGGCAAGTAGCACAGATGAGGTCGCTCTATAAGGGAACTTTCACAGATCACCCTCTCCCACCACTTCTTCCCCCAGAAACCTTCTCTAAGCCTCTGAAGGAGGAGACAGGGAAGCGGGTTTACCTCCCCCAGCCCCTTTTCACTTTCCCTTCCTTTATCGGCTGCGGGTTTAGGTTCTGCTGCTGATGCCAGTGGGCTGTTCTCACCGCCATCTGCCGAGGAGGCGGCTGAACTGAGAAAACTGCATCCGCAGATAGTCAAGATAATGTAATAGAATATATATTTTTTGTTATTCATTAATCAATTTAATATGACAGTCTTGATATTTACAAGTTGCATCTCAATTAATATACAGGTATCTGCATTTATATATATAAATATTTATGTCCTTGTATTAGAAGTCCCTGGATTTCTAATGTACTCTAACCCTAAGATCCAACATCAGTGATAATTTTTTTATTGTGTTAAGAAATAATGAGAAGAGAATATTTTTAACCCATTCAAAAATACCTGACTTAGGGTTAGTAAAAAAAGAGTGAGCATAAATTTTCCTTAAGCACATTATTAGGGCTGAATATACCTAAATAGCCAATACAATACGATGATGATGGTAGCTATACCTTCTTTTAATCTTAATCCAACTAAGTTAGTATGTATTCATTTTTAGTGACTGTGTAGAAAAGTTACATGACAAAAGTTCTTTAAGAATCAAAGACCAACAACGCTCAAGAGTAAGAAAGATATTTTCAGATAACAGAATTTCCTTCAGAAAGCTTTGCCAGTCACAGTGTTTTCATGGTATCTTGACTAAGGGTGGGAAACATCATTTGACACAAGGAAAATTTAAGACAATGAGCTTAATTACGCAACTGCACAAGAAATTCAGCAAAGGTGCGGAATCTAGATGATATTCTAACTGTTTTCTGTTGTGCCTTGTAATGCACACTTTGCAGACGGCATGGGCTATAAACAGGCGAAATAAGATGCAGCGTCCACGGACACAGCTAGGACAGTTGCTGGAATGTTGACACACATGTAAGCACCGCTTGTTCCCCACCCCACCTCTGCCCGGGGACCCATAGACACCCCAACCCAGCACTAAAGGATCAGCACCTGACACAGGGTGGGGCCTTCAAGACCCAGCTCCAATTCAGTGCAAAGGCTGTCCCAGTGGTTCGCTATTTTGAATGTTACCCACGGACACAGTTTAATAAGTAATTGTGATGCTAGTGAAGCTTTAGTGACTTGTAGCGGCCTTTAAAAGGATAGTGCTACGCCTGCTCTTCTGCCAGTTGCAGTGGGTTTTGTTACACTTTCATCTTAAAACTCTAAAAATGTCTTCCTCTCTGAAAAGTTCCAACCTGGAAAGCTACTTGATGGGATCTGATATTTGGAAATCTGAGTGCCTTACTGAGGCTGCTAAAACACTCTTGCTGCGGCAGGAAAGGGAGATGGGAAAGAAGTGGTGTCTCTACACTTTAAAGCAGTCGTCGGAGGAGACCAGAAATATTGTCAGGACGGCTTCTTAGAGGGCGCAGGGGTTTGGCTACAGAGCTGCAGGCCTTGCTGGCTTTGATAAGCCGGCCTCAAAAGCAAAGGAACAAAGGAGTTTGTGATCTTTACTGGAAGATAAAGGCAGTCTGTGCGTAGAGTTGGATGAACCTCAGGAGTTGTTTATAAGTGAGGAAGGACTAGAACTGATGTCTCAAATATCTGCGAATGAACATATGACACGGTTAGAGCAATATTTCAGGCAGTAAAGATCCACCGTAAATTTCTAACATCTCAATGTCTCCAATTCAGGACTAGTTCTTAGGGAAGGAGACTGAAGACTAAAAGTTCAGATGTTACTATCTGTCTCAAAGGCTGCTCAGAAATGCCATCTTAGGATAGGTTAATCTCAAACTTTATCTTATCCGGAGTCAAATTGATTATTTCCCCTTTATGACCTTGACTCGTTTGCATTTCTAATCCTTATTTTCCAAGTCAAACTTTCTTCTGGTTTGCAACAGCTGGCCCACATCAACAAGATGCATGTATTGCTGATTGGTAACCCGTTTAATTTTGCTCTTTCCCGGGGCCACGTGTACTCTGATTTAGCGTGAAATGCACACACACCCCCATCACATTTCCTCCCTACTCAGGTGGCTCCCCAGGTCTCATTGCTGAATGCTGTTGGTGAAATTTTGTGGTTTCTGATAGAGCAACAGACCTGAAGATCACAGCCTGGTTTTTCAGTCCATGGTTGGATATCATGATCGCATTTTCCCCTCTTGTTATAGTCTCCCTCTGAGGTTGGCTTCCAGAAACGACTCAGGTGCATTTTAGTCCAAAAGTACAGCTGTGTGGCTTGGCCTTTCTATTCTGCAAAGCCTCTGGGGCACGTTTGGCTATCAGCTACCCCCTTTCACATTTTGTAGCAACAGGCAGAACATGTCCTGATTCACTGCTCTTTCAGCTACTAACTGCTTTGCTCAGCAGGCAGCTATGTTATGGTTGGGAAGTAGCCTTCTAACTGACCTAATATTTATTTAACCAACAGCAACCTCTGGGGCTAACCTACAATCAGAGTGAGCCTCAAACGAGCACTTTGTTTACACCCCGTGTGTATTAAGCATGTCAAGAACTTGTGATTAGAAACTTCGATAGGGAGAGGTTTGCATTCACTCAGGCTCCCGGAATACCTTTGGGGTTCTCAACTTATAGCTGGGACATTCATGAAATATGGAAAGGAAGCAGCAGTGCAGTGAATATTATAATATAGTTCAAGCCCAGATCTGGGTTAGAGGCAAGCCCTTTGGTTAAATTAATACTTTTAGTGCAGTTAAGTGAAAAGCAGCCTTTTATTTTAAAGCGACTAGGTGTAAATAAAATCAAACAAAAATTTTACTTTTAAGAAAAGGGTAAACCATGAACTTGTTATGTTTTAGTCTTTTATAAGGTCAAAGTATAAAAATATTTGGGCAGATTTTCTTTTTTAATCCTTACCTGAGCATATGTTTTTATTGATTCGAGAGGGAAAGGAAGGGGGAGAGAAAGAAACATCGATGTGAAAGAGAAATATCAGTTGGTTCCTCCCTTACATTCTCCATCCGGGGATCGAACCACAACCTCAGTATGTGCCCTGACAGGGAATCAAACCCATGACCTTTTGGGGTATGGGACTATGCTCCAACGGACTAAACCGGTCCTCAGTTTTTCTTTCCTAGAAGTCAACTTATTTCTTAATCAAGACAGTTCTTATTCTCAAAATTATCCTAGAAAATCCATATATCAATTCAATGTAACCCCTAACTCTCCCACTTTACCTAGGACTTGGGTCCACCAAAGATAGCTGTCTGCCAGCCACCACTTATCTATTTTTATAATTTGCCTGCACACCGGTCCCTCTGCCCCTTTTCTGCCCTCACTTCACGTGCTACTCTCTGGCCTCTCTTCCATGCCCTTCTTTTCTTACTCATTGAGGTAAATGTGGTCCTAGAGAGCAGGAGCCGTGTAACAAGCACCACAACACTATCAATGATTTCTAAGACGTAAGTGGTGTTGGTATCAACGAATTCACTGAGTTTGCTTAGTTGGGAGATAAAAGCAAAGGATTTAGCTCTTGGAATGCTCATTCTTGAGACGATCTCTAGGAGCACAGCCACCATGCCAGGAGAAGCCCAAGCTGAGTGGATTAGACACACTTCAATCCATAGTTTTCAGCTGAGCTCCCAGTCAACAGCCAGTTATGAGTAAAGTCTCTTGGGCCTCCAGCTGAGTTGAGTGATTAGACATCTCTAGCCCCAGCAGCCATGTAATTGCATGTACATGAGAGACCCTAAAAGGGAACCTCCCAGATGGCCCTGGTCAATCCATAGAACCCTTTTCTAGATGGCAAAAATATCTCCCTTTTTAACTGGGTAAAGATCATCTGAAGGTTGCAGTTTCGTTAAGACTTCTTATGGGCCCTTTCAAGTAGATAAATCTTCTAAGAATCTTCAAGGTATTTTGTCTTACCTATGGTTGCCAGATAAAATATAGGATACAACATTTGGCAACATTTACATTAAAAATTTATTCTTCGTTTATCTGAAAAGCAAATTTAACTGGACGTCTATTTTATCTGCTGAAGCTGGCAATATAGCATACCCTGAATCTCTACCCAATAGAGAAAGGAGCTGGTCTCTAAGAGACTATTTACCTTCCCTATCTGTATTTCATTCCTTGGCCCCTTTTTAGATCAATACAGGAAGTAGAGTCCCTGGATCAATCAAATCCAGTTATTAAAGTGTTGTAAACCTTTCTCCAAGATCCTCCAAGCAAACATTCACCCCAACACTGCCAAAACTTTTATAAATATGTAACTCAGTCATACAAACAAATCCAAAAGCAAACAGGAACTTGGACTTTGGAAAAACCAAATGCAAATAAAAGTAAGCTTTGACTAAAACAAAGCAATACTCATTTTACTTTGTCTCTGAAGGATACAGTGAAGGAAAAAGAAACCAAAGAATTTGGACGATTTCGAGCAACCGAAAAAGACCTTAAAGTTCATGCAAAAATAATACCAATAGAGTTTAATTTTTCATTGCTTCATAGTTTAAAAAAGAGTCTCATATTATCTCATTTGAGTGTCACAAGAACCTATGTGAAATAGAAAAAATGATAGGTCATTTTTGAATCCTATGGACCTTAGCACTGACTATCATTCCATACATTGTTTTTAAGTTGAATAATTATTTCCTTTACCTAAAAGGAAACTGAGGTGCCAAGAAATTACATTAATTGCCCACTGCCAGAACTAAATAACGTGTGACAAGGCCAAGACTTCAACTTGGTGTTCTCACTCTTGATTAAGTGGTTTTCCCAATATGCCATGCAACCTCGGAAAATTCTGTAGCCAAAGAAAGTCCATTTAAAAAATAAGCAAAGATATAAGGCAGCATAGGTGAGGAAAGTGCTGACTCAACTGATATTACTGAGCTCCTACTATTCTATGTATCGAGCACTAAGCTAAGTGGTTTTGCACACATTCTCTCACTTTGCAGGAACTATCAGAACAGTTTATGCAGAATTGACATATCTAAGCCTACAGAGCCAACAATATGAAAATAAAAGTTTCAGGGCAGACAAAAGTATATTCATGTAGTCATTCAACACGTGCTTACCGAAGGCTGATTATATATTAGCCACTCTGGTAGGCTGTAAGAAGGCAGATGTGACCCTCCTGCCTTAGGTTTTTGAGTTGAGTGGTTTGATGAACATAAAATGCATCCCAGGCAGTGAAACCACTTTTTCTTATTCTTTGCAGAGCTCCTTAAATGACCACATAGAATCTGTATATCTTGGACAAATCCTAACAAGCTCAGTTATGTAATCCCTTCTACACAGGTTGGAAACTGCATTAAGGAAGATATATTTAGAGCACTTAAGAAGCCACAGTTGAGCATCTGGCAGTAGAGGACACAGCAGACACATTCCACTGCATGTGAGCTTGAAGTTATCTAATGTGTTGGTTAAACAGCCATACAAACCCCAGTAAGTTATAAGCCCTGAGGCTGCCATTGAGTTTTGACATATTAATTTAATTGATGTTTTTATCTATGACCCAGATATATATGCCAACTAAGCTACTAAATAAAACAATGCATTTTAGAAAACTATTTCAATGTGATACATAATTAAAACAATTATCTGGGAAATTTTCCTATATCGAATACCTTATTCTATGACAAAGTTAAACGAGATAGTATGGTTAGAACGTCAAAGGCAATGACACATGTAAAACAATGAAAGTCATTCATTTCTACTCTCTACCCTCACTTTAAAGCATGGATCTTTCTGCAATTTATTTTGTTGATGTGAATAACATCCTTGGCAATTTCTACATTATATGCTAGTATAGGTTGAAACTCTAAGGAAAAATTCCAAAATAAACCCAAACAGCATCAACTGAGCAGCCAGAAAAATCTTCAGAGGGCTAGAGTCTTCCTTTTGTGGAGCTGGGCTACCTGAGGCTTCAGAGACGCTCTGAAACTTTTACCTGCTTTCACACAACACTTAAAGAGACACTGATTGTAAATTGAAGCGAAGTTTGCTATAATGGCATTAGAGTCAAGATGAATGTGGATATTGTACTTGCGCCCCCCGCATTTTCCCTCGCACTCTTCCTTATGAAAAAGGCGTCTGTCAATGAAATGAGAAGACAAGTCGCTAGGATTTGTGAACTTGTAATCCACGAATACCACCATAAAGTCACTGCTGGTGTTGTCAGGCAAGAGAGTAAAACAAAGCTGCATTTGTCTTCTAAGTGCAGTTGACAATTGCTTTTGCTAAAACCCTACCTTGCTGCTCAGAGTTAACTACTCTTGGTTTTGTCTACTTGGCTCTCATTCTCCTTTTTTAAAAAAATATTTTTTAATTGCTTTTTAGAGAAGCAGGAAGGGAAAGGGAGAGAGAGAGAGAAACATTGGTGCAAGAGCGAAACATCGGCCGGCTGCCTCCCGCCCGGCCCCCCCGGGGAGGGAGCCTGCAGCCCAGGTTTGTGGCCTGACCGCAGGTCAGACTGGGAACCCCTCGGTGTGCTGGATGACGCCCCACCAGCTGAGCTACACTGGCCGGGATCCATTTTTCTTTTTCGCTGGGAACCATCTTATTTTCTCTCTCAGAAATTATCTTGCCTCCTGCCTATATAGTTTAATGGGGCTGAAACCCCACCACCCGACCAGTTTATTCCCTTCCAGTGAATGATTTACCTAACAAATCAGCATCTTTCATGCAGAATTACTGGGAAGGAAAGGTTTTCTTTTCATTGGCGTTGTTAAGTTACAAGGGAAGCTGTTGAGCTACTCCATGGGGAGAGCCTGTGTGCAAATGAAATCAGCGGGAAGGGAAGCAAAGCCGGAAGGTGGAGAGCGTTAGAGTCCAAATCACGCTGTTTTAGCACCTTGGTCAAGCCATACCTGACGATGTTACTCTCTTAAGACTCTTCAGTTATGTTAACTAATAAATCCTTATTTTGTTTAAGACCCCTTGAACTGGAATTTCATCATTTAAAATCAATCAAAATTTAGAATTAAACAAAATATAACTCAGTGAGAATGACTTTATACAAAAAACATGATTCTGCTTTAGTTTCAGAAAAGAATTGCATAAACTTTTTGATTCCTTAATGCAATTAGGTATTACTCATTTGTGCCACTCACCGCATAGCTGTCTGTTAGGGAGAGCATGAGTCTAGGCCATTATTTGTCTTTTCCACATGTTTAGTTAAAGGAGGGAATTTACTACACCTAAGAATGTCTTTTTTCTGAGCATCATTCATAAGAAAAAGCACTACCATTCATAAGAAATCCCAGCACAGAGTACAACCAAACACTAAACCTAATGGGTAACATCTTGGAGTACATCATATGATACCCAAAAGCAAAGCGTTCTTGGATTGGATTTAATGTAGCCTACGCACGTGAGCTTCAAAATCCAGGAAACGAGATGCCTTATTTTGCCTTCAAATGTTTCCAGTCAACTAGTGTGAAAGCTGTGCCACGGAGAAGATGCCAGCTCATTCATGGCAATATTGGGCCCAGTACTGTGGTAAATCTTTGCGGGGAGTGTGTTGTTCGCTGCAAGGGTCTGGTTCCAATGGCATTAGGGACGTAAACGCTTATACCCCTCAAAGGGGAGGATCGCGTTCCGTTTTCCTGCCAAGTAACGTGTCCTTCAGGGTGAACAAGGGCATTGTAATTGGATCCACTTAAAAGCCATACACTAAATCCTGGTGATCACATTAGCTGATGAGTTTGATCTTGCCGGGGAAAGATGAGCCCTTCCTCTCATTCCAGAGAAAGCTCCAACCTGAAAGGAATTTCTCCTTCCCTGCCTCTTTTATCGAGTCACCTGTAGCCAGCTTTCCCAGATGCCTGCAGGTCTCCATTTACTTCCTCCCTGGGCAGGAATTAGTTTCCCTGGCAGGTTAACAAGTCACCTTTGCCTTAGATCGGGCTCATCAAAAGTTATGTTTCATCATCGCAGGCAACCTTCTCAGGGATTCTTTCCCTTTAGCTTAGTCTCTAGCTTCCAACCCACCAAAGTCAGTGTGTGTGAGTGTGTGTGTGTGTGTAAAACAAGTGGCTGCTTCTACACGGATGAGAGGCTCTTTGCCATATCCCGCATTAGAGTCCTCCTGAGCTTCTAGAAGCAGAGGAATTTCACGGCACTAAGGTTACCTGCGGTGAGAGGCGGAGGGCCCTGCCCGGTGAGCCAGCAGAGGAGTATGTTCGCTTGGTCTGTGCAGAGAGACCAGCATCTCCGATATATCTTACTAGCCTCTGTTGTGTTTAATAAGATGGGCTAGTGTGGATGCTGTGGTCAGAAAGACCTGGCTATAAATCCCAGCTCAGCGCCTTACTGGTTAATTGTATGCCCTCAGGTGCCTTTCTGAACCTCCTGCGCCTTGGTTTCCTCCTTGGTAAAATGGGAGGTATTAAAACTGCTGGAAGGTTCATTTTCGGCAATGTTGGCGAAGCCCCGAGCCCCCACGGGCACTCAAGGTCATCGTTAGGCTCCGACCCCAGCGGACAGTGGCGGGGCGCTTGCTCAAGGGGTCAGTGTCTGTCCTCGGAGGCAGCTCCTCACTGGCCGTCGAAGTGCGACATGAATGAAGCCTCGCACACTCTGTATTGAGCTTAGTGCTAAGGATTTGGATTGTGACAGACACGGCGGCTCTGAGTGAGAATGGAGCGGCCAGCTCCCTGCATGCTGAAGCAGACTTGAAATATCCCCCTCTACTGAAGCAGACTTGAAATATTTGAAGAGAGGTTAAGTTGTTGCCATAGTGCCTTTATCTGTGATGTAACTGAGACATCACCTTGAATTAACCCAAAAGGACAGTGGGAATTATTAATAATTTTGAAGGAGAAATGGGAGCTTTTTTCCTAATTGTATAGTGATTATTAATTACAGGGAGTATATTTATAAAATCATCTAAAACAGAACCCTGCTAAAAATAACTCATTTGTGTATCCCTTTTAAGTCACTTTTCTGTTCCCAAATACTGCTTCCATCGACAATCACTGCATATGACAACTGGACATTACAAATGTGCTTTAAAGAAAATTCTAATTAAAAAGCCTCTGTCCCACAAAAGAAACCCAGCCAACTGTCTCAAGAGTCTGAAAGAAATGTCATCCAGTTCTTTGCAGTGTTGCTATAGAATAGGACCTGGGGTCATCTGCTGCATTAATATATTAACTAGGTTTAAAATGATTATGATGATGAAATAAGTTTTGCTCTCAGCTGAGTTCTTCATTTTCAAATTGTTGTCAGCTAAATTTGTAAACTGACTTATTCAGAGGTTATAAACAACTAACTCAGTTGCTTTGTTTAGATCCTAAATCACTTCCCTATTTTTAGATCATTGCTATACTTGAGAATAGTGGATAACCTTTGATTTCTTATGCATGTGGCAGCCTGCGGCGCCAGCACTTAGGGCTGATGTAGCTAAGTCTCGCTCCTGGAATGAGAGTAAGGGACTGCTTGTATGTGTGACATCTAATTCAATGGATTTTTTTTTTTTTTTCTGAGAATAGATCCATCTAATAACTTTAGCGGAAGTTAATTTGGCTGTGTTTGAAGCCCCTGCCCCTCTCAAGGAGTAGCTCTGCGGCGACACCCCCTCCTGCCCCCGGCCTGTGCTCTGTAACTCGAAGCCACCTGCAGCTGGTCATGCTGGCGTGTGAGCTCCAAGAAGTCGCCGTGTGCCCTTACTAGTGGAGCCCAGTGCCCGGCTCTGCTTTAATGCCATCCCAAGGTGGTTTGCCAGGAAAAAATGATTGACTCATTGAAAGAGAACCTGTATTAAAAGTGGAGGAGAGCACAGAGAATTTATCCCAGAAGGTCCTGACACCTAAGGCACTTCAAAATGGATACTTGGATCCCTGACACTGTGTGTTCCATGTATCGAAAATACAAAGGCCTATGGGATTGATAAACACCCTACCAGTGTATACTTCTCAAGTGAAGCCTTCGATACCCTGGAATCAAAGTTCTCCTTATGAGACAGTTTAAATTCCCCCCTCACCCCCAAGATATCATTGGGACAGGACAGCGGTTCTTAACCAGGGGTGATTTTGTCCCCCTGGGCCACTTGGCAATGTCTGGAGGCATTTTTGGTTGTCACAGATGGAGGGTTGCTACTGGCATCTAGGAGGCAGAAGATAGGGATGCTGCTAATAATCTTACCATGTCCAGGACAAACCCCTCCCCCCACAAACAAGGAACCACCCCCCCCCAAAGTGCCAAGGCTGAGAAACCCTGAGTTGGAGAATTTCTTTCTGAGTGAATTAAATTATTCACTGTTTTAGATGATTGTCTTGAGTCCCAGAAGGACTAAGGTCTTCTTTCCCTGAGGCCTGAAGGCTCATGGAGTAGTCATACTTTTGGGCGTAGGATGAAGCTCCGTGTCTGAGCACGTGGCCAGGGATAGAGGACATGGCTTAGACCTTCTTTGTAAGGGACCTAGAAGGGGCTGGGGACTGTGCAGTGCCTTTGAATTCCTTTTAGAATGTCAGTGTCGCTCTTGTTTAAGCAGTTTGCTTCTACAACACCGTGAGAAGCGGTGGGGAGGGGCCTTCTGCTCCACTTGGGGGTGGCTCACATGGAATGAGAAGCCCGGCTTACAGAGTCCAGATTCAGACTGGTGACAGGGAGATCAAGGGAACACAACAGACCGAGATATTCAGAAAGTGCTGGAAGAGGAAATCCTGCGCTGTAGACCGGATGTTTGTGTCCCCCCCAGCTTTGCATGTTCAAGCCTAATCCCCCATGTGATGTTATGTGGACTTGGGCCTTCGGGGGTGATTATGTCAGGAAGGCGGAGTCCTCAGGAATGGGATTAGTGTCCTTATAAAATAAAGAGAGCCCTCGCCCCCCTGGGCCATGTGAGGGGGGACAGGGTGAGAAGACGGCTGTCTAAGAACCAGGTCCAGGTCTGCAGGCGCCTTGATCTTGGACTTGCAGCCTCCGGAACTGGGAGAAATAAATGTCTGTTGTTTCTCAGCCAGCCGGTCTATGGCACTGTGTTATAGCAGCCAGAGCCCAAAGGGACCGAGACAACCTGGAGAAGACTGCAAGTCAGAGGGCGAGGGGTTCCAGCAGTTGTGGGTTGCGTGTTACAGAGAAACGTGTCCTTTGGGAGCAGAAGTCTGGGATACCTGAGTTATGTACCCAAATCTGTTCTGTAGTAACCAGTAGAAGTGTAAAATTTTAGAGCATTTGGTAATAAATTAAACATCATTCTCATGGAAGTCTCTAAAATCACAAGATTTTGGGTTGTAATGCTGTGAAGATTACACTAAGTTTTTATTTTGAAGGTACTGGCTGGGTTAGGCCTTGTGGAGATGACCTTGGACTGCCCGTGAGGAGACCGGGTTTTGTGTCTCCTGCTTTCCCTCGGCACATTGTACTGAATGAGCTCATCCCCTCCTGGATGTATCCACCATCCCACACCAGTGATTCTTGGTTCGATCCTTCAGCCTTGGCCTCCCTGTGGGAAACCACAGCCCCAGCCCTTGAGGAACTCAGAGTGAAGTTGATGTCTCCTTAGTGCCCGCAGGTACCCAGCACCATGCCTGGAAAAGTAACTAATGATTTTTTGCTAAATAACTGCATCAAAGTTACCAGTCTTACTAACCAGCTTACTGACCTTGATGAACTCACTTTGAGTCTTTGAGTCTCAGCTTTCTCACCCAAAATGAGAGTTATGAAAATTTTAATACTAAGGTAATGTCTGACTCTAATATTTCATGTTCTTTTCAGTGTACACAGTGTTACTTCAACCCAGTGATGGTTTTACCTACTCATTGTTATTTGGTAAAGTAAAAAAGGCACCCAATTGTCTTCCAGTAAACTGTTGGATGTTTCAATTGACAGGTAACCAAGCTGGTTAGGATGGCTCTCGATTTATATGTGTATGTATACGTATATGTATATCTATATCATCTATATCTATATATCTATGTATCTATCAAATATGCATCTACATTTGGCTCCTTCAGTTCCAATCAGTTCATGCTATGTCTATACAACATAAAGTGCATTGGAAATTAATTCCACCCCTGTGCCTTGTCTGGCAGAATCAAGGACACAGCTTCTGGGCGTTGCATCAGGTAAAGGTTTGAACAAAATGAGAAATGGGACAAGGCCCTGGTTTCCTATCATTCCCTTCTTCTCTGCTATCTCCTTAAGCTTCCTAGTCAGATTCATGTATCTGGTTCTAGAGAGTCTGTTCCTCTGGCCTGAATCCCCTCTGCTCTCCAGCTCTCCTTTTAATTCTCCAAAGGAAGTGCCGAGGTTGTTGCTAAGAGGTTTCTTAATTGTATTTTCCCCCAGAGAAAACGGCAGCTGTCTTGCCTCCAACGCACTTGTAGGTTTCTTTTGAGCTTTGGCATGTGGGCGATGACAAATATACTGGCTTACAAATGCCAACACCCAACGCCACGCCAGGGATGCAGAATTCACCTGCCAGAGCATTTGACACTTGCGTCAGAAACAGGCAACAGCTGAGAAAAGCCCTGTGAGTAATACTTTCTCACATCCGTGGGAAAGGCTGTCCAGAACTGTAGATCAGTGGGATGTCTATTCTTCTAGCTAATTCTCCCTCAGGTGGAGGAAACTGGAATTCTTTCAGCTCATTTGATGGTTGGATGGAAAACGATAGCATACCAATGATGTGGGAGTAATTTTTCACCGTGGGGTAAAAGGCCTTTGGTTCCAGGTCCTTAGATGCGGCTGAGACTGGGAGACCGATCGCACCTCGCTGTAGTAGGAGGGCCGAGCCACTTGGCAAGGTTGTGGTTACTCAGCGGTGGTGGGCACTATGCAGAGAGACTATGGTATCAGTGTGCCCCGGGAAGAAAGTTCTCTGCTTGGGAACTTACTATGGTTAACCCTAGAGCTCTGCCCCACAGTGACCCTAGGGGACCTGCAATTCTGGATGAGACCCCTTTGAACCCAAACAGCCCCATTTAAGTAGCAGTTTAACATTCAAAACATAGAATCCAGACTCCTGAAAAAGAATCTAGAAAAAAACGAAAATATTTCAAGTGTGCTATTTTGAGAATATTGATAGGGGGATTTAAATAGTATTCCTTATCAAAATATCCATTCTTCTCATCAGTTACCTAGCTTCTCCAGTCTCTCCCGAGAGTCTCACTTCCCAGTCTAGAATATCCTAAGTCCTGGGTAATAATCATCTTCCTGCCCTGGCCGGTGTTGCTCAGTGGTTAGAGTGTCGGCCCACACACAGAAAGGCCTCAGGTTCCATTCCAGGTCAAGAGCACACCTGGGTTGTGGGTTGGCCCCCCACTTTCCAGTCGGGGTGCTCCGGAGGCAACCAGTTGATGTGTCTCACATCAATGTTTCTCTCTCCCCCCCCCTTCCACTTTCTCTGAAAAGCAATGGAAAAAATATCCTCAGGTGAGGACTGACAAACAAACAAACAAAAATCATCTTCCTCTAGGCAAAAAGGAGAGAGCTGCTGTGTTTTTGTGTTGTTTTTTTGTTTTTTTACTAGAAGGTGGGTTCCATACTACACTCACTCTAAGATCTGGCAAGAAATGTAAGGGGTAAATAGTAAATTTGGCCTGGAATTTGCTATCTTTTCTTAGTTTCAGGACCCCATTCTACCACCGTTCCTCTGATTTTTATTGCAGGACTATATATAAACAACAATTTGGCAGTTTGTTTGCTTACTTCATGCAAATTGATGTATTAGGCCAATGGACTCCCAAACTTGCTCAGGAGATAGAGTGCCCAGATTTTTCTGGGTAAAATTTAAAAAGTACCATTTTTCTTGGTACTTTTCAGAACACCATGAAGAAATGGACATAGTTCTATTATATGAACTAAGAATATACTTTAAGTTTATGCCGTAAAATTATAATATTTTTTCTTTGATCCTCACCTGAAGGTATTTTTTCCATTGCTTTTCAGAGAGAGTAGAAGGGAGAGAGGGAGAGAGAGACATCGATGTGAGAGAGACACATGCATGCACCCCAACCGGGGCCAGGGATCAAGCCTGCAACTGAGGTACGTGCCCTTGGCCGGAATCGAACCCGGGACCCTTCAGTCCACAGGCCGACACTCTCACTACTGAGCCAAACCGGCCAGGGCATAAAATGACAATCTTGAACATAACTATCCACGAAATAAAAAGTCACCAAATCAACACGGTTAGTTCCCTCTACTGTCGCTATTTGCCTTCCTCATACAAACTGCAATTATTTTATTCATATAACTTATATTTCTTGCAACCTGACAACATGACAGCGAAAGTACTGTTTTCTCTGCCCTCAAGTTTTTCATGGTTTCTTGTGAGAGACAGTTTTCCTGACTTCTCTTGAATGTGAAATCCTTGGAAATAGAAATTGTCTTTGTGTGTGTCCAGATTCTACCCGTAACTGGCATGTTGAAATGCTTAAAATATGTTCACTGAATTAACCCATGACTTAACAGACATTTGAGGGCAAATGGAATCTTACTTCCAACCACTGTCCCAATTAGATACTTGATTCCCCCCTAACATATACCAATAATTGGTTCCCTGGTTTCCTCTGGCACCGGAGGGTTATTGTCATTGGTGTGTATAGATTCCTTGCAAAATGGCTTTTCTGGGTTTCTTCTTTCATGATGAGAAAGAAAGGAATACTGAACCAAGAAAAGTCTGGGGGAGCATCATGCAATGAGGAAGCCACATAAACAGGTTAGAAAAAGAGACTGAACTGTTCACCCCACACAGCACCCATTGAAAACGAGGGTCAGCAGCTACAGCTGTTTCAGTTTTGCCAGATCTGCCCTCCAAATTAGACACGTGCCTTCCATTTACTTTAATAGGAGCCACATGTGCGCAGTTGACGGAGGCACTTATCGCTAAGGAAGCAAAGTGCTGAGTTCCTGCCACCCACCCACATCTGTGGCTTTATAAGCCACAAGCAAATGAAAACCAAACGCGCTGCGGGCGTGTTAGGAAGCCACGGGCTCGACCAGGCCGCGCGGGAGACGGGCCGGCGGTGCGGAGGCTGTGCGGGGGCCGCTGGACCCCACAGGTCAGCTCTGAGGTTCACCCTTCATGGGGCTCGCTCTCTTCTTTGCTGGCGTCTGTGGTTGAAAACGAGGGAGAATGTTTCTGAGACTCGGATTTGGGGCTGAAGCACAATGCCTGGTTAATTAAGACAGCCATCAACTCCCTTATGGAACAAAGGCTCGTTTGCGATTCTGGCGGTTGGCGGCTAGGCCGTGGGGACCCTTCCCAGAGAGCCAGGTTTGCGTTTTAAAGAAAAACCTGTTTTCCTAGTACAGTCAAGGATACTCAATGCAGAATTTGTTATGTCTCTAACTTGGGCAGTAGTTAGTGGTCAGCAACAGTGGAGTCGATAAATGTAAAGTCTTCAGACGGGGCAATACCGTTTGCAGGAGTTAGAGGGTTAGTTAAGCCAGTTGGCACTGGTATGTTCTTCCCAGGACCTACTGCTGAGAAAAGGAAAGCTGCCGACAAATAGCTGTGTTCTACAGGCTGGGGGTTCTCTGAAAACAGCTTGGTAGGGTCAGGATCTGTTTGCTGCCAGCCAGTTTTAGTATAAGACAAAGCCAATTCTCTTGTCAAGTCAGTGCCCAGGATTTAGATTCTGGCCCTCTGGCCCTAGAGCCTGGCGAGCTCTGCACATTGACCAGAGATCCGCTTGGTACTCTCCAGGTTGGCCTGTCTCAAGGCAGTTCATAAGCCCATCTCATCTTTCCCTTCCAGCCTGTAGTAGGCCAAGGACTGGCTCTTATCCTTGGGGTTTATTGTCTTCTTTTTAGAGAGGGAGTTCACAGGGGGAGGTTAAGTTGTTTAAAAGAAGCCCGAGGGAGAAAGCTGTTGCTTCTCCCCGGTATCTTACATATCTTCCGCTCCACTTCTAGCCTCAATTCTAACTTTATCCCGAGGCGGGGAATTTTGTATCTCTAACCCTGCAAGTCAAAAGAGGACCTGAATTTAAAACATCTGCAAACTTGTATGCAGAAAGGGTCTTAGCAAGGTTTTATTTTCTTCCGTTTCCAGATGGGTTAGCATGCATAGAAGTTCTTTGTAAAAGAAATTTGTTTCTTGCTGGAGCTTAGTGATGGCTGCAAGGAGTAACCTAAATTCTACAAGTTTTCTGCAAAATTTTCTAATATTCCAGCCTTGTTAGGTATACTATCTTTATCCCCAGGTATAATAGGTGGCTGGTCAACCACCTTGTAACAAACATTTCCAGTTTCTTAGCTTAGTAAGGATAGAGGTGTCCTTACTAAGGATTCCATATTTTATGGACTCATTTATGATACCCTACTTCTAAGAACTGGTTTCTGTGTTCGACATAACTCTTTCAGTTTCAAGGGACAGGAACCTAACTCAATGTAGTTTAAAATTGTCTTCTATTTGTGAAACAGGGTAGTTTTCTTGAAGCACGGCTGTTTCCTTCTTTTTCATTTTTTCAAATATATCTATTGATTTCAGAGAGAGGAAGGGAAAGGGAAAGAGAGAGAGAGAAACATCAATCATGAGAGAGTCATTGATCGGCCTCCTCCTGCACGCCCCCTACTGGGGATCGAGCCCGCAACCCGGGCCTGTGCCCTGACCGGGAATCAAACCTCAACCTCCTGGATCATAGGTTGATGCTCAACTGCTGAGCCACACCAGCTGGGCCACAGCTAGTTTTCATTAAAAGCTTAGTAGGTTGGGGGTTAACCTAACCTGCTTGAGGATGCTGTAACACCCAGGGGCACTTTCTTTCTAGCCCTAAGTTCTACTTCCTTGTAGTAGGCTTCATTCTCAGACTTTTATACTCAGTGTTGGCAGGTATAGACATCTATTTCTAGGGCTGGTATTCTCAGGAGAAAGAGAGCAGCAGCAGTTTTGGAATTGTTCCGTTGCCTCTGACTGGCCCGGCTGAGAGGTGCTCATCCTGAACAGATCGCTGTGGGTCGCAGATGCTGGGCCAGGTCTCCTGCTCAGTCCTGAAGGCAGGCTTGCCCAGCTATAGCTGAAATACTTTCAGGGAGGAGGGAGTGATTGCCCAAGGAAAAGTGCTTCTTATTACTAAAATTAAGAAATTATAGATTCTGGACAGGAAAAATAAAAATCTGAATGGTGAAATATTGAAGTGACAGCTATTCATAGGAGGAAGGAGTGGATTTAAGGACTTAAATAAGAGAGATGGAAAATGCTGAGTAGGCTGAATTTTTGAGAGCCGGTGTTTTGAAGAGCAGGGAGGAGATATTAGAGACATTTGCTACACTGCAATGCAGGATTTGGGGGAGGCAGTATTTTAAAGCATATTTTGCTATATTTTAGGCTACATAATTTTCTCTCACTTTTCAAGAAATATGATTAAAATACACCCTTTGTCAAGGCCTTTTGGAGATATATTTGTTCTGCTTTGTACATATAATACAATGCTAATTCTGGTGACCATGAGGACTTATCATTCATAAACATAATATAAAACAGAAGTTCAGCGAGCTGCACATTTGAATCATGAGATAGCTTTAAGAAATGCCAGTGCCTGGGCCCCCTCCCCCTAGTAACTTTAACATGATTGGTCTGGGGCAGCCTGGCCATCAGCATTTTCTAAAAGCTTCCAATGACTTGCTCATGTTGAGAACCACAGCTGCAGGGGTTATGCCGTCAGACATGCAGATTAAGGCCAAGGTCAAATGAACTGCATTTGCTGAGAACTCATATAGTAACACCCTTGTGTTATACAATAACACCCTTCTGTTATTTAATTAGTTAACATAACATGGAAAGGCCTAACTGGAATGCTTTTGTTAGGAAGTAAAATAATGTCAAGTAAGCTCTTCTGTTTGGTATGAAGACCCAGGAGTTGACCTGCAGAGTACCCAAACCCAACAAGGTACTTCATGACCACATTTTCACATTGCATTTGTAATAGACGGCAGAGCTGGTCCAGAGCTAAAGGCCAATAAAGCAAAATACCAAATCCTGCAGCAGAGGCCTCTGAGAACTACGGGGCAAATCAAATATTCAGTGGGCTTTCAGTAAAGATGTTCTGGTTTTCTGTACCTGTAGAAAGGAAGACCTGGCTCACTTAGTTCATATTTGGCATATGGGGAACACTAGTTCCCATGTGGGGCCCTGCCACAGACTTACGAAGAAATAGGTGATGTTCCCTTGAGTTACAAGCTAAGGTGTTTCCTTTCTTTACCCCACCTTCCCTCCCAGTCCCTCTTGTCTGGTTTGCTGGCTGGCTGCCACCCACCACCTGTTGCCTTCCCCACCTAGATGATGGTGTCTCGGGGCTGGGGCGGGGCTGGTCTCATTGGCAGAGGCCGTGCTTATTCCTGAGGCTGCTTGGAGACCTGCACAAGTAGCCTCCTGTAGATTAGATCTGAGGAACAAATGCATTGTTGGTAATTGCCTGCATTTGGTGTCTTTCAATAAGTCAGACACCTCCCGGTGTGGTGTTTGAAAGGATCCACCCGTGAGCGTTTTACACATTTCTTACAACAAGGCTAGTGAGAGCTATGTTACTGCTGGTTTGAAAATGGCCCTTTTGATGCTGCCATCTTCCAGAAAAACATTTCCTCAGTCTTTTTGCAGTTTTCTCCTTCAAAATAGTCATTTCTGAAGGCGAGGGCCACTAGAATTTTCAAACGGAGGGATTAGAATGTGATGTTGGTCTGCCATATCCAGATGTTGTTTAGGTCCTAGCGTAAGTATGCTGTAACCTTATAAAATCTTTTCTTTTTTTCTGACAAGTTATTAGGTTATTTTGCTATTCATAGTACCTATTTCTTACTTACCCACTTATCACTTTTTAAATTCAGTTTACTTGGTATTTGGGGGTTATAAAAATATTTTAAAGTAGGTTGATTTTTACTACCCAATTACTGTGCTGTGATTTTGAATTCTGCCTTAGAGGATATACATTAATGTCTGAAAGTAATTTTTATGCCATTTGATTCTCGGTTAAATGTATTTATTTTGGATCTCTAGTGCCCAAATTATTCCTCCTATTATTTACGTAGAAATGTGCTAATAATTCAGTGAAACCTAAGTCAAACCAGGAAAAGCGCCTTGCCCAGATTTCTTTTTGGTAAGAAGAGGTAAAAAGGTAAGTGAAGACATACATTCTGGGTAATTTTCCTAGATACTTCTCACCTGCTGAAACTCTCACCCAGGATTGCTATCGTTTGGGGGCGCCCTTTCTCCCTAGCTCCATCAGTCCACTCCTGGCCCCTCTTGCCCCCTCGCTTATTCCTTTGTGAAGGAATCATTGCCTGATGCGAGTCTGGGTGAGGAGCTGGGCGTGCGTGGCTCAGTCCCTTTTTCTAAGATCTGGTCTGCTCTTGGCACTAAGCTTAGAGCTAAGTGCCCTGCTGGGGAGGCCTGGGCTTGGGCAGTGCTACCTGTGACTCGATGGCCATAGCAAACGCTGCGGCTGACCCACCCCTCTCCTCCCAGAGCTCACCGCTGTGGGCAGAAGGTTGCTCAGGGCAACACTTGCACTTTCTGTCTGAGTGTCTTCCTGGCCACAGGAGCTGCGTGGCCCATGCACGAGACAAGCTGGAAGTGCCCTAGAACTGATGTGCTTAGGGGCAGCTCTTGCACAAGGATGGAGTGGGACTTGAACAAGCGTGCTAGCCTGACACTGAGGCAAGAGCACCTTCAGAAGTGGGTGCCCTGCTTTCTCCCGAGCTCCCAGAGGGTAACTGCCTCTAGAATGAGTTCTCAGCTGGCTTTCCTCCCCTCCCTGCCTCACGCCCCCACGCTTCTGCTTGGATTGATTTCCAAATAAACGATGTACAGGCAAATCCTTGTGTCAAGTTCTGCTTCTGGGTGAATCTGTCCAGGGGACATTATTAGGAACCTCTGTCACCTCCCACCTAAGTCACATCCTCCAATAGCTCATGAATGATAAAGCTGACAATTCCAGTCCCATCTGCCTGACTTCTGTTGATGTCAGTGCAGAACTCAGGAGGGTATAAATGGTTTATATTATTGGGGCTCCTTCTCAAATCCCCATCACTTTTACTTTACTTTTCCTAGTTTCCTTACAATAAAATTTAAAAATAATGAAATTAAGCCTTACACACAAACATTAAGTAAATTTGGCTCACAATCCACTCTGTTCTGCCAAAGACTTGGAGGAAAAGTATGTATACATATATCTATTTTCTATTGTGTTTACAGTGGTATAATTGTATTACAAGTTGAATCTCCTTAGCTAGAATTGGACAAAAATTGCTTTAGTAACAGTATTGACTTTTAATTATTTTTTCTGTTGGAATGAAGAGACAAATGTGAATGTATTTGTCCACCTTTGTTTGGTAGTTTCCTCTGGAAATTGAAAACGTTTTTAATAGAACATGGATCTTTGTTTATTTTTATTTGCTCTTAGAGCTGAGTCAGAAAAATTTACAAGTGGGCAGTTAATTTAATGTGCAAACTTGGGTTAATTGCTGAGCCTCTTTCTTTGTCTATAAAATGGACATGGAGTTCTTTTTACCTACATAATAGGATTACTGTTAATATCAAATGTGGATGAAAGTGTTGTCTTATAAGCATAAAGTGGTATATACAAATATTGGGTTTTATTTCCTCAGGGATAATTTTGTTTTTGAGGCAGGGAGAGGTAGCTAATTCTCACTAATAGGACTAATTCCAAAGCACAGGGAAGACCCCCACAAGAACACACTGACAGATGTAACATTTTCGGGGGCTGCCAACCTATTCTATGCATGACAAATTTAGGTAGGTTCCATACAGGTGAGGGGAGTGGGTTGTTTTTACTTGATTCTTTGTGGCATAGGTCATTCCCTAAATAGGCAGAACCTTTTCAGAGATTGCCAGTAAGACTCTGAAGCAAGATGATTGTCATGGAGAGTGTGGAAAAGCCATCTAACGTCTTTGGAATGAATCAGTGAGCTGTGAGCCCTGAATAGCTGTTCATTTCACGTGATGCTTGTGTTGATCCAGGTGGGAATGGAAGTTTATTAAAGTATTTTTTGCCATTTGCTGCATATCTGACCAATAGAAATCATTGTTTCTTCCTCTCAATTGTGGCATTGGTTCACTAAAATAGACATTCTCTGATACTTTGAGGAAAAAATGGCAGTTCATTATGGTGTTCATTAACTTTTTGATAATATTTATGAGTTTCTGTATTTGATATTCCAGTTATTCTAAAAATTATTTTAATTGTTGAAAGTATTACAGATGTCTCTTTTTTCCCCCCATTTACCCTCTCCACACCCACCCCCCTTTTTTAAATCTCAAACATGTCCAGAATGTTGTCTCCTAGTGTAAATTTAGACAAGCTGCTGTTTTGTTTTGTTTTAAACCAAAGACTTGTTTTTATTTTCTTGCTTTCACTGACACCTGGTGGCCTCTCATGCTGTGTGGGGAAAGACAGCCAGTCTAGGTTGTACTTGGGCCAGACAGCAGCTTGGTATCTTTTGACTGCATAATGCACCAGGGTCTCAGGGAAGCTTGAACTTCCCATTCAAGTCGTAGATCCCATCTAGAGCCCTTGTGTTATGACCATCCAGCCTCTGCATCACATTTCCAGTGATGGGTTTCACTTCTTTGCTAAGGATTTTCAGTATTAGGATTTTTATTTCTGCTAAGGTTAAATTTACCTCCTACTTCATATGGCTTTTAGCCTTTTTTTCTCTCATATTTCTTGTTTTTTTCTTTAACAGAGTCTCACTTTTGTTATTTGTGAAAGAAATGGAGGCCAGATGGTCCGCAAGATGTGCTGAGTATTCTAGACTGTGACCTGCCTTCTGAACTTCAGATTTTGTGGGTGTTTAAGGAAAAGAGGAGTCAAAGTGAACACTGAGTGCTGTAGTTCTATCTACCTTTGCCCATGGGGTCACAGAAGGAAGTGTCTGGGGAGGTGAAATTGAGCCGGTGTAGAGACGGCCTATTCTGAACCTGTTTGCATTCTAGCATACCAATTAATTACCTGCCTTCTCCTCCTCTAAGAGCAAATAGGTAAACAACTAATTCAGGGTAAAAAAATAAAATTATGAGTTTTTAAGTCAAGAACTATTAATTCCCAAAACCCAGGGCCTCCTGTGTGGAAACTAAGGCAAAATCAGAGGCCTACTACTTCTCTCCAAATCTGTACCTTGAGCTGGCCTTGGAGAGAGTTGAGTTTGCAGAGCAGATGTCACCTGACTCTACTAGCTACATGGAGGATCTTGGGCTGCCTTACAGCCTGGTGACAGTTCAGGGAGGAGAGGAACATTCCCAGTGTTACTGCACCTAAGTAGCAAGGCTGTCATTGCCTTAGAATAGTGATGTCTAAAACTGATGCGGGTCAAGACGAAAACTCAGTCATGGTTAATAGGTTCCCCAGAATACTGTTGGCTCTGCGTGAAGTCTGCAGTTGTTTCCAGGTCTGTTTCCGTTCCATCCCAGCAGTTTGGAGTATCTCACACACAGGGTAGGAATAGCCAATAGCCAAGGAACTGTATGCCTTAATGACTCATCCGGATGCGTGAGAGATTGGCATTACTTTGCAAAGTGGGGAGAGGTTGACAAAAATTTAGTAACTAATCATGTAGAAATCCTATATGTAAGTAGGATGACCTAGTAGGCCTTGACAAGAGCTGTTTAGAAATTCAAGGAGAGTCTGAATAGTAGGGGAAAGTATATGTTTCCTACAGAAGACGACACTCAGGACTAAAATTAGTGTCAAATCACAAACTGTCTATGTGCCCAGCACTGTGCTGGATGTTTGCTGTGGGAGAACATCAGCCAATTTTCCCTTTAAAGGGTGTATTAGGGTTCCCCAGAGAAACAGAATCATCAGGACATAAACATAGAGATAGAAAAGAGATTTGTTACAGGAATTGGCTCACATGGTTGTAGAGGCTGAGAAGTTCCACGGTATGCCATCAGCAAGCTGGGGCACCAGGAAGGGCGGTGATAGGATTCAGTCCAAGTCTAAAGATGTTAGGCTTCATACACCATCAGCTCCCCTAATTCTAGGGCCTGAGAACTTGGAGGGGTAAGGGGGTCCTGGTGTAAGTCCTGGAGTCCAAAGGCCCAAGAACCAGGAGCTCCAATGTCTGAAGGCAGGAGAAAATGGGTGTCCCAGCTTAAGGAGAGAGACAGGGAGGGAGAGGGGGAGGAGGGGAGACATGGAGAGAAGGAATGGGAATGAATCCCCCCTCCTCTGCCTTTTAGTTCCATTCAGACCCTCACTGAATTGGGTGATGCCCACCTACATTGATGAGGGTAGACCTTTACTCAGTGTACTGGTTCAAGCCCTAATCTCTTCTGGAAACACCCTTGCTATCACCAAAGGCCTCAAAATCCCTGACACTGAACACATAATTATGTTTTCCTTCTTTTCTTGGGAAACATATAGGGTTAATAAATTGTGTTCATCATGTGTCCTTAATTCAATGTAAAATAAATTCTACATATTACACAAGGGGAGGAAGTATGTTGATTTTGTAAAATTTCTGGAATTAAACTATTTGTCCAAAATTTTTGCACAAATGCTGTTGAATGGTTCTGTAACATGCCCATTCATGACTCAAAAGAAGTAAGAGTTGTGATCAGATAGCACAGACTGAGGCCCAGGTGGTATTAAAAAGAAAAGGCTCTTCCTCGCCTCTGAAGCTGTTGCCTGGTCAAGGCCATGAGGTGCCGTTTTCCTGTGGATTGTATGCAAGCCTTAGGGGTCCTGGATCAGTGTCTCAGGTGGGGAAGATACACCCATGCTCAGAGCTGGTATTATTTGGCTACTGCTTGGTCCACATTTTGACAGGCATAAAGGGACAGCAAAGACCTTTTGACTGGTCTAATTGTCCTAAATTTCCACCTCATTGTGATTAAACAATACAAAGTAAAGTCCTGCCTAGAATGCGAGGTATCTCTAATTTTGCAGAGCTGAAGTATTTGGAACAGTTTTGGCAGATACGAAAACAGTGCTGGAGAAGTACACTTGAAAAAAACCTGTTCCTACAACAGCCCCGAAGTCCACTTTCTGTTGGGCTAATGTGACACCTTAAAGGCAGGAACCATGTTTTATTCATCCTTATATCCTTAGCAACTGACCCTTCAAAAAGTACACAATAAATGACATAAATGGGCAAAAGTTACGGCTATAAGGGGCAACAGAGGTAGATGAGTCAGAGGGATAGAATGCACAACTCACGGAGGGACTCACATGAACCCTGGCTAACGTGTGGTTGATTTTAAAAATGTTATTTCGTTGAATATTTGAGTCTGAAGCTGTTATATTAACTTAAAATCCAGGCAAGGCATACAGTTGGGGAGCTATGGTAATGAGGCCTCTGAGATTTATGGACTCCTCTCACTCTAATAGGATCGTGCTTGTGTAGGGGAGTCGAGCACTAGCAGGAGATCTTCCTAAGCCCCTCGGCATCAGGTGTTCCTGGGAGCTGTTGGCCGGGCTGGGTCACAGAGGATGCCTGCCTGCATTCCTGGAGTGCCCAGAGTGCCCGCTGTCTGCGGCTTTGATTAAAGAGAGTCTTTCTGCCTCGCGTGCCAGACTTGCAGGCGGCAGAGTTGACTTTCCGCCATGAAATGTTAGCAGCCCTGGCTTTTGTGCTGACCCACAAAGGCTCTTCCCACAGCTGGGAGGGGTATCTTACTGTGATTTTAATTGGCATTTCCCCAGTGACTAATGATGTTGAGCATCTTTTCTTGTGCTTGTTGGCCATTTGTATATCTTCTTTGCAGAAATGCCTCTTCAAGTCCTTTGGCCATTTTAAATTGTCTTTTTGCTATTGCACTGTAAGAGTTCTTCTATGTTCTAGATATTAGACCCTTATCAGATATATGATTTGCAAATATTTCCCCCCATTCTGTGGGTTGATTTTTTTTTTTTTTTTTACTTTCTTGATGTTTCCTTTGATGCATAAACATTTTCAGTTTTGCTGAAGTATAATTTATTTTTCTTGTGTGGCTTATACTTTTGGTGTCCTATTGCCAAGTCCAACATCATGAAGCTTTTCCTCTGTTTTCTCCTAAGAATTTAATAGTTTTAGTTCTTATATTTAGGTCTTCAGTTCATTTTGAGTTGATTTTGTAGGTAGTGTAAAGTGTGGCTATCAAGCCTCCCCTACACCATTTCCTGAAGAGACAGCCCTGCGGCTTTGACATTTCCCTGGACTTTTCCTTTCCTAAGTGAAACATGTTTTTTCCTAATGATACCATTTTTCTGGCTACCTTCTCAGATAGGGGCCTTTTTCCCTACCTTCTCCTCATTGTCCCTGGATGGGTAAGTACAGATTAAGCTCCCACTTTATGCTTCGACCTTACTGCTCCCCCACTAACCCTTGTTGGTGCCTTTTGGGGGACCCCCCCAAATATTACCCACTTATGCCACCTCAGACTTAGAGAAGTCTGTCCACAGCTGAACTACCCTCGTCATCTTCATAGACCTCAAACACTGTGTCGGTGACCAGCCTCTGCATCCTTAACTTCACAGCCATCGCTAGTGAGGCCGTGATTTAGACCGTCACCCCCGGGAACAGCCTCCTTTAGGGCCTTTAAAACCCTGCAGCTCCTTCCTCTCGGCTCACCCTGACTTCTGTCTCTCGCTGTTTTACTCTGGCTGAATCTGATATTGGTTTCTGGCATTATCTATGACCGCTTTGCCACTCCCGATTCTTCTAAAATAACATGAGCATACACATTGTGTAGCCGTTAATTTTTAAAAAACGCATCTTGGTTATTGAAAGCATTACAGGTGTCCCCCTCACCCCTGCCGTCGATCCCGTCTACCCAGCAATTTCAATCTCGTGGAAAAGTTGCAAAAACCGTACGAAGAACCCTACTCCACATTTCAGATCCATGCCCGCCTTAGACGCTTCCCTTTTGCTTTATCACTTTCTCTCTCTCTCTGAATCATTTTAAAAATCAGATGTAAAGCGCCCGTGGGCCCTTCCTTCTTCCCGGCGCGTTTCCTAGAGCAAGGTCGCTCTCTGACATAAATGCAGCGAAATGACCCACGTCGGCATTGGCACCATGAAGTGTCGCCTCTCCCCTAACTCATGCCCTGTAATCAGATGTCACCAGCTCCTGGCGCCGCCGTCCTCAGAGTGTCACCCGCAGCAGCACACAGGGTGGTGCAGAAGGAGGTTTGCAGGCTGTGGCTCGCGGGGATGGGGCGTCCTGCCCGGCCCCCTCCCTCTTCCCCCACCTCCCTGCCGCAGGGTGTGGGGACCTGAGAGCGTGGCCTGGAACCCTCTCCCTGAGAGCTCAGAGTAGCATCATGCCAGCCCCCCCCACCGAGCTCGTGCTGGGGGGCGCTGAAAATGGAAACAGTGCGTCCAGGGGACAGACGCTCCCGTTCCTCACCTCCCCGAGTTTCTCAGGGACCCCTAGAATCCACTGGAGGGTCCTTGAAGTTCCCTCGGGCCTGAGTGTCCCCAGGCCTGCCACGGGAGGTCGCAGGAGGAAGTATGAAGGTAAATAGTTGCCCAGGTGCCACTGGAAACTTGGTTGGAATTTCAGCAGATCCTGAAAGCCAGGGAGGGAAGAAGCCGTCAGTGTCGCAGTGCTAAGGCGACTGTGCACCGGAGCAGCATGCATCCTCATGCCCCAGGGAAAAATCATTACACTTAAAATTAGAAGCACGTAAATGCGTATCTGAAGATGAGACCCGTTCACCATCTCTCTACTGTTGAAATTTTTAAAGCGTGGAAACTTTCTAGGAAAAAAATAGCTAAATCTAGTATATAATAATGATTTATTTTACATAAAATCTAGTAGAATATTCAACTCACCAATTTATGTATGACTAGAATATTTAAATAACACAAGCTGTGCTCATTTAATTATTTTTTTTTGGTAGATTTCTGAATGTGGATTCATTTGTGTTTTGGTGAAGTTTATTTTATATTTTCTAAGTTAGAGGGTTGACAAGCTATGGCCTGTGGGCAAAACTGAGCCTGTTATCTGTTTTTGAAAATAAAGTTTTATTGGAATACAACCACTCCCATTTGTTTAAATATTGTTTGTGGTCCTGTTGCAATAGAGACCATTTGGCTTGCAAAGCCTAAAATATTTATTTTCTGACTATTTATACAAAAAGTTTGCCAAGCCCCAGCCTAGGCTTAATCAAGACAAAATATATTTACAGTCTTATCTTTTATGATGCTAAATAGATCTTAATTTATTTCCCTTAGAGCGTATTAAGGTCTTATTTTATTAAAGGCATGACGCTTTCCAAACATAATGATTGGAACATGGCAAAGAAAGAATCTTTAAAGATCTTGTCTTGCAAAATGGAACATCAAGAAGAATATTAATTCCAGGACTCAAGCTGACATTTATCGTTGTATAAAAGCAATGTTCTTGAGCGTGTCATAAAAACTTAAGGGCTTGCTTGCTGGAGTAGCAGGAAAGGGGCTGCTGTCTTGTGAGAAAAGAGGTCAATGAAGAACTCTCGAGACTCAGACTTGCACTTTTCCTTCCGTACACTGACCACCACTCCCGTCTTGACACATGGATCTTGTCCCTGTAGAACTAGTTTCCACAGACAGTGTCACAGTTAGACCAAGAAGACATCACGTATTCACAGGAAAAACACCACGATACCTTCCTCTGAAGTAACTTACTACCTTGCAAAGTCCATATTGCAAATCTTAAACAGAAGGCGTGTTATCCTCTTGATTTCCCTTTATCTATCTGATCTTGTAATGTATTCCTTTTTAAAATTTATTTTTCAATTACAGTTGACATAGAGTATTACATTAGTTGCAGTGTACAACATAGTGATTAGGCATTTATATAACTTAAGAAGTGATCGCTCCAGTAAGGCTAGTACCCACCTGGCACTGTACATAGTCGTTAGAGTACCACTGACTGTTTCTTAGGCTGTACTTTACATCCCAATGACTGTTTTTATAACCGGCAATTTGTGTTTCTTGATCCCAGTCACCTTTTTCACCCATCTCCCCAACTACCCCAAACCCCCTTCAATATGGTGACTATCAATTAGTTCCCTGTACCTATGAGTTTGTTTCTGTTTTGTTTTATTTTTCAGTTCCATACATAAGTGAAATTATATGATATAATATATTCCTGAAAACCATCTCCTATTCCAGTTGGATCAGTTTCTTCTTGCTTTATATGCTATTTCTATTTCCTACTTCAAATTTTCACTATACCCCGTAGGACTCAAAATTCTGTTGTAAAAAATTGTGTGGGTTGGGTACCAGAGGTTTATCTCTGGATATAGGCTCTGGAAGTCAAAGTGTCTCAGACTGGATAGGATTGAAATAATTATCAATGTTTCTAAAATGTTGATATTCATTTTATAAAAAATATTATTTGAAATAATAGAAAAGGGAAAAAATAAACCTCATCCATAATGCTTCCTCACTTCCTATAGAGTTATTGATTTTACAATTTCAAAATTTCTATGGACACATTTAAAGAAACAAAGAAGACAGTGCTATTTGTATTATAATGTAATCATCTTAGGAATATCTTTCCATATTAATAACAACTAGTAACTTTTGGTGTATGTTGTATACCTGCCACAAAATTGACTTAATGCACTCTATCATTTGACCCTTTGGTTGTTTCCAGGTTTTTATTCTTATGCCATGAGAAATGTATGTACCTAGGTACTTGATCAAATACCTAGGGATTTGATGGGATTATTATGGTTGAAAAGAACAGAAACCAACTAAAAGAATTTCAGCAAGAAATTTCATTATAAGGATCCTTGGTGTATCCTGGACCCAAGGACAGAAATGCTCTGAGCCTCAGGAAAAGCAGGATTTGGGAATCTGAACCCTCCTGTCCAGACTCTGGCCGAGCATCAGTACGGTAGAAAGGAAATTTATCAGATTTAAATGTCAAGATCTGGAAAGGGAACATTTCCCCTGGCATCTCTTGACCTTTTAAATTCCCTTAATTTTAAAATATGGTTCTATTTGTCCACTTTTGTAATATTGTGAAGGTTTCTGAGATATTAATAATTCAAACTCTACTTAGTTGGCAAGGTTAACATTGGTTTCTGAAAATATGTATTTGACAATTTTATTATTGTAAGCAAATTAAATTCCAAAGGAAATACTTTCAGAAATAAAAGGGACTGGGATTTTTAAGTCAAACTTCAGGTTTTTTTGGTAGTAATTCTGCATTTTAAAAAATTGCCAGATACACTCAGTCTTCTATCTTGATTATTACTGTATGTGCTACTTTTCTTCCATACTTTCCAGTTGCAGCCTCCTGTGCACTATATAATTATATCAGCGCACTGTTTCCTTTTCTTGAAACAAAATACCCAGTGGCCCATCCCCCCCAAAGCCAAAAACATTTATTGGAAAGCCAAACTCATAGAAGCAGAGAGCAGAATGGTGGTTTCCAGGGACTGGAGGGGTGGGGCTGTGGCTGGGCGTTGGTTAAAAGGCATAGACTTCGTTATAGAATGAATAAATTCCAGGAATCTAATGTGCAGCATGGTGACTGGAGTTAATACAACTATACCGTATACTTGAAATTCCCTAAGAGAGTAGATCTAAGTGTTCTCAGCCCCAAACCAAGGTAACTATGTGAGGTGATGGATGTGTTATTTCACAACGTATACATATAGCAAATCATCATGTTGTACGCCTTAAATATATACAGTTATAAATGTTTTAATTACACGTCGATGAAGTTGGGGCGGGGGATCATTGATGAATTCAGTAATAGGAGACCTGAATCAGAAACAGCAGAACCGAAGGCCTCCCTGGACCTTGTGCGGCCTAAGTCCCTGCCCGCCCTCTTGAGGACACGGGGAGAATTGCAGCGGGGCCGGTCAGCCGCCTCCCCCGGGAAGCCAGGCCTTCCCTGCATCCTGGAGGAAACCCTGCCGTTTTCTTCAAAGAGACATGAATAGCGACAATTATTTAGACGGTTAAAATGCAAAGGAGTTCTCACTGAAACGTGCCAATTAGTGAAGCAATTTTAAACAAAATGACCAGAAAACTCTGTTTGTCCTGTGCTCGGTCTGGTTAGGCTGGAGACACCTTAAAGAGTCTGGTGTTTTCTTAACCTGTTCAGTGTGCGTGGCTCAAATTCTCCTTTACTCAAGTAGCTCGTGTTCTTCAATCCACGGTGCTTAGTTTGCAACACAGAAGACTCCTGATGAGTAAGGAATGGCGAGGGAAGATCAGGCAAAGAGCAGAAGGCTGCTCGGCACGTGGTCGTCGCCCTTGGCGTTTGCACCTCCTGCGATCACGCACCGAGCCGCATAAGATGGGCTGCGTTTGTGGCCAAATAAACCTGAGCATGAGCCTTTCTCTCCCTTCTTTGTTGTCGTTTGGAAACGTCATTATTTCACCTCAAGTGTGTCCCGTTGTTCAGCCCCCAGCCCTCATCTCTCCGTCTCCCATTTACTTGCATCTTCAGCGCACCGCTGTATCCTTGCAGACGCCCCAAAGTCCAAAACACAGTCGTCTTTTCCTCCCTGCTGTGCATTGCCGGCCAGATAAGGAGAATACTTATGTCATGATGGGCGTATGTTCCACATGAGGATTGTCACGGGCATGAATATACAGCCTGAGATTCACAAAATCGTTAAAACATGGTGTCTCGCCCAAAGAGGACTTAGTTCTGTGCAGGCAGCTCCCTCACTGGAGGTTTCTGCTCATCAGGCGAGTGTCTGTGACTCTTTTTCTATTGTCCGGGCTGTTTGTTTCCTTTTGATGGAGGGCATAGATCTGTGCAAGTGCGGAGCCTGCAAATCTCTACACAGTCCCTCTGGGAGCTCAAGTTTCTTGAGTGGCCAACATGCTTTATAAGAGTAACTCTGAACCAGGCACTGTTGAAGTGCTCTCTCTATACCAGCTCATCTTATGCTTACAGTAGCCCCCGGAGGGAAAAACTCTCGCCTCTATTCACCAGTTCCTTAAGGTGTAAAGTTAGGTTATTTATTTTAGCCCTTCTAATTTCTTAATATATGCATTGATTAATATCAACTTTCCTCTTGGAACTACTTTGGCAGAATCCCATTAAATTTGATATGTTGTGTTTCCACTTTCATTTGTTTCAATATAATGTTTTATTCCCTTTGATTTTTTTTCTTGGACCCACTGGTTTTTCAGAAGTGTGTTGTTCTGTTTACACATATTTGGAGGTTTCCTAGCTTTCTTCTCGCTGATTTTTACTTCATAAGGTTACAGTCAGAAGAGATAGGAGGTTTAATCAGTTTTCTTAAATTTGCCAAGACTCGTTTCAAGGCCTATCACTGTCCTAGAGAATGTTCTGTAAGCACTTGAAGAATATGCTACCGTTGGTTGGAATGTTCCTAATGTCTGTTAAGCCCGTTTGTTCTACTGTATGGTTCACGTACAGTGTTTCCTTGGATCTTTCTGTCTGGATGACTGCTGACAGTGGAATATTGAAGTCCCTTACTGCTCTTGTACTGTTACCTATTTTTTTTCTTTAGCTTATTTGCTTAATAAATGTAGGTGCTCTAATGTTGGGCATAAATACAGGGTGTTCCCCAAAAATCTATACATGCACTTTAACAGCTGATAGCTCAATTTTAAAAATGAAATGTATTTTAATAAAAACTGCCTCTATAATTATTCAAAGTGCGTGTATACATTTTGGGGGGACATCCTATACATTTATGATCGTTATATCTTCATGTATTGACCCCTCTATCATTATGTAATGACCTTCTTGGTCTTCTGTTATTGTTTTGACTTAAAGTCTGTTGTGTCTGATTGTTTTCTTTTGGCTTTCACTGGGATGCTTATAGAGTCTCTTTGCTCTTTTAAAATATCTTAGGTTTTCTTTTTCCTCTTGTAATTAAATTATTTCTACATTCCTATCCTCCAAATCACTTATTCATTCTTCCATCTGGTCTGCCCTTTAACCGATGCTCTCAGTTGCATTCATTATCTCACTTATTAAATTCTTCAGCTCCCTAATTTGTGTTTATTATTTCGTAATTTCAGTCTCTGTTAAAAAGCTCCTTCTGTTCACTCATTTTATTCCTGAGGTCACTGAATTCTTTGAGTTTTTTCGTAGCTCACTGCATTTCTTTAGAACAGCTATTCTGAATTCTTTATCTGTTAGGTTACAATATTCTGTGCCTTTGAGTTCGGTTGCTGGAGAATTATACTTTTCTATTTGTGGTGCCGCATTTCCTTGATTTTCCGGAGTGTTTGAAGATGCACACTTTTGCTCTTGCCTTTGAAGTAGCCGCCCCAGCCTCACAGGTTTATGTCTCCTTTGGGTCTTAGTCAGCAGAGGCACTAGAACCTTTCTCTTGTGTTCCAGAAGGTGGCGCTAGAGCTCAAGCTTGTGGTTTCTCCTGCTGGAGCTGGCTCTCAGGCCCCCCAGAGGTGCCCAAGACGCCCGCAGCAGGGTGGGCGGAGGTGTGGGTTCAGCACCTGGGTGCCCACAGGCCAGGAAAGGGGATCCTCAAGCGGGCCGCTCCCAGAGGTCTGTGGGTGGCCCTCCTGCTTAAACCCAAAGCTGCCAGCAGGAAACACATTCCTTCAAGGCCCTTTGATATTCTTACCTGCCCCCTTCCCTTTCCCCTCCCCTCACCCAGTCACAGAGGTTCCTCCTGGGAAACCCAGGTGCTGCTGGGGACGGTTCTGCTTTTCGCCTCCATGAGAGAGGAAGGCTGCTGCTGTCCACCTCGTCTGCCGAGTGTGGCCACTGCTACCACCAAAAGCGCAGCCACTTGCAGTGTCGCCCTGGGGTGGGGACCTTGGTAAGACCTTCCCTCTCCTCTGCTCCTAAACTTATCTCTGTCCCTCTCAGATGGCTTGCCAGGCCTTTCCCCTTTGGGCAGGCTGAGTTTCCACAGGTCTCTCACTCCCTTGGGTGTGGCCTAATTTTACATTCTCCAGGGTCCTTTTTTTCCATATGGAGGCAAATGAGGGGCAGGCATTTGGCTCCACAGCCCCCACCGAGGTCCCATCTGCTCACTTTCGGATGCACAGGTTGGTAGGAACCTCCTGGGGGTCCTGGTGCAATGTGCAGAGGCACTTTTGTTTGGTTGTGGATGTCCAGTTAGTTGTTAATCACGGGAGAGAAAAGGGGAATGACTGATGCCACCGTGTGCTGACGTCACTCCCAGCTTCCCTTTCTTTCTCCCAGGTATGTAGGAAATACCAAAGTGAGTGTGTAAAATAAGAAAACATGTGCAATAAAGGAAAGAAATTCTCATAACGTCAAAGATCCCCAAATTATATCACCCATCCATCTTTAACGTTTTAAATTAAATGCACATTGGAACGGGATGTAAATTAATAACAAACTCAAAAAAAAAACAAAGGACAAATTGGGCCATAAGAGGATTGATGTTAAACATCGATACTGGTGACACATGGATATGATAACTGTTGTAATAACCTGGTTGGTATTTAACAGGAGAGGAAAGGGGAGGCCAAAGAGCATACGCAGGGCATTTATTCAGCTTTGCCAAAAAGCTGCATTTAACACCCCAAGTGACGAAAAGGACATTTTAGGAAAGTCACCTTTTTCCCCTTTTATCTAGGGGATGACCAGGCTCACGAGAGGACAAACAAGGCGAGTGTCGCCGAGGGCTTGCGCTGTGAGGTCGGCACCGGGCTGCATGTTGCACCCGTGACTCGACTCGCTTTGCGACAACACCAGGTAGACAGCGAAGGAGACACACAGATCACGCAGCGGACAAGCAGCACACCAGGGCCCTGATTCCGAGTCTTTATTTTATTAGATCGCTATGCCTCAGCTAGGCAACTGTAAGTGTGGGATTAAGTTGGTTTCTCTCACAGCCTGTGCTGAGTTTTCTTATTTTAAAAACGAAGGGGTTAGAGGTCTGATAACCAGAGCCCCCTTTGGTTCTATGGTTATAAAATTTAAGAGTTCGACACCGAAAAGGTGATGGCCAAGAGAATCAGGAACGTCGGTAACAGAGCCGCGCTTGGATGGTCCTCAAAGCCCCCCCTCAGCATGTCCTGTGTGAACCTGCTCCCCCTCCTGTGGCCTCTGTCTCCGTCGATGGCACCATCCTCTGCCGAGCCGACAGACAGCCCGCCTGTGTGCCACCCTCCCCCCATTCCGACGGTCGCCCAGTCCTGTCCACGCCTATGTCCGTCGTGACTGCCCAAACTGGCCACTCCTCCCCACCCCACCCCACCCCACCCCACCGGCGCTACTTGAGTCCCAGCGACCCTCACCTGAGCCTGTGACAGTGCCAGATCCATGTTACTGGTCTCTGCCCCCACCACTGCCCTTGAATCTCTTCTCCACAGGGACCGGCCCAGTCCTTCTAAAATGCAGACCTCACAGTGAGAGCTTTACAGAGAGATCCCAGGGCGCTCAGGGTAAAGTCCCATCTTCTCAGTGTGGCAAATGGGACCCGGTGTGATCTGGCCTCTTCTAACATGTCTGGTCTAACATTTCTTGTCACTTCTGTCCTGCCACTAGTAGCACTAAGTTGCTTGCAGTTTTTGGACTCCATCAAGTTGTCCTGAGTCTCTCTCTCTCTCTTTATATATATATAGCGTCATTTCTATGAGCTTCCAGTGTTACCAGTGTCATCCTGGGCTTACCAATGGCATGTATTGCAGTATCTTGAAGTGGCCCGTTACCTGTTTTCCTAGGGTGATGCAATGCCCTCTTAGACGGTCAATATGTTGTGATTATATAAAGTTACACAGCAGAAAGTGCTTAGCTCTAAACCAGGTACATAGAAAGTGTTTGGTAAATATTAGGTATAATTATTATAAGCCTTGAGTATTTAAATACTCATTTCCTTTCTATTTTTGTAGTCATATCTAAAAGCATCTGTTTCATCTTTGGTTCTCTTCTGTTATTTATTATTAAGCTATTAGACTTTCCAAAGTATTTTGATCCTTGAGTATGAAATATAACTTGTCAAACTCCATTAATATTCCATACTTTGAAGTACAAAATCAGTCACTAGAGAATATTCCTGAAACACGTTCTGGGATGGGGAGAGTTTATAATTATTACAGGAAATTATTTTAATAGGAATATATAGTTACAGATTGGAGTTTGTAGATTTACTTGGATGATAAATGAATTTAAGATTTGTGTCTGAGTCTCTTTTTGGAATGGCGACAAGTGTGAAGATTAATTGGTGGAGAAAAGATGAGAGTACAAGGTATGATGGTGACCCGGCCTTGAATAATCAATTAATTCATCTTAGTTCCTCTTTCAGTGGCAGAAGACAGCCTGCAGATGCCCCCACACTGTCCTGCTGGTGTTTAAAGCTCAGCTTTTCTGAAAGCAGCTTCCACTTCTCCAAAATGCGAGCAGCTCCAGTTGAAGGGTGCAGAAAGGCAAGCCAGAGGTGGCTTGTCTCAGAAGGGGGGGTGTGTCCCAGAAGATGACCGTGGCTGACAGGAAAATGGCAAAGGAAGACAGGAAGTCTGTATTTCCAAGGAGGGTCATCAATTATGCATAAGATGGCCAAGAAATAGGTTTGTTTGGCTTATGTGATGCTAAAATTGTTTTTCATTACTAAGTGTGAGACTTAGCTTAAAAAAAAAATTCCAGATGGAAAATTTAAATTATACAATTTTGTTAACACATTAAAACATATGTAACTAATCACCATATTCTTTAACTTGGGGAAAAACTGGAAAGATATTTAAATATATTTATGGTCAAAGTATTCTTGAGATTGACATGTCCTTAAAGCTCTTACTTCCACAGAAAATGGTGTGATTCCAATGACTTTCAGCATGGAAAAATTCATACCTTTGTAAAGCACGTTGACGACTTGTAAATAGGACTTGCGGCATGGCCTGGGAAATAAGAATTCAGTCGCTGTAACTTATCAACCTGTGAAAGGCCAGTGGGCGTATCATGCTGTGCTTCACCAACAGGAAAGGGGATAAATAGCAACCCTTCACCTTATTGAAAAGTTAAAGTGATTTAGGTTTTCCAGAGTATGATCCTGTAAGACAGATATGATATCTCGGGCTTTCTGCAAAAGTCCAGCTGCAAGGACCTAATGGAGCGAAAAGCTACTCTAATGTGCCCACCGGGAATGGTAAATATGCGTCAGCTATGTTCCTGGTGGGAGCATTGCTCTATCCGGACGCTCTAGGTGTAGAAGAATAAATGAGTAGGAGAATTAATAGAATTTTAGAGCTCAGAAAGACAACCTAAGAGGTTGGGTGGACCACGTTATTTATCAACCAAACCAGGGTAGGTTTCGGGTGGGCGGAGATGCTGTGAGAACTCAGACAACAGGCGTTAACTGGGACTCTCCTGGGATGCACGGTCACTCACCAAGAGGCCAACAAGGCCAACCTCATGGCACATGTTAGGAAACGAAACCACAAAGATCTGCAATTGAGGGAAGCCAGGCATTCCAGAGGGCGCCAAGGTGAGACTAAAACCCAGCTCCTGGGAACTGGTGTATGCCTGTTTCTCCTACACACATACCTTCCTTCCCCACCACCTCTTACATGAATCTATGATCGCCTTGCAAGAGAGGCTTAATCTTGATCTTTGCAAATATAGAGGGAAGTAAGAAGAATAGATAAGCTTTTGCCCTTCAGCAGTCTGGCAGAAGTTGGCCCTCTGCACACACACTGAACTAACGGGAACAGGGCGAAAGAAAGGACCTTCATAAGTACATTAGTTAGTAAGCTACTGATAAGCTAAACCTCACCGTTTCAAAGACTGTTCTTCATCTACTTCAATCTTATTCTCTAAAGCCTGGTGTCAGGGCCTGAGTTCCCATTACTGTTCTCTCCTGCTCTTTCTTAGCAAATATTGGCAAGCTGGTCACTGCACAGGCCCTGATGAAGTGCTTCTCAACGTTACGTGGCTTTTACAGTCACCCTGTTCGTTTTACATAAATACCATGTAAGCACTCATGCCAGGCACTACTTATTTCTGTACCTAAACCTTTCTAACCTGTTCTACCACATGAACCATGAGACACATTAGATGTCCCAGGGGATCCACAGAACGTATTATTTGCATTTATACAGACAGTGCTAAATTTTGAGGGGGTCCCTAAAGGGTCCATCAGTGGACTAAGCCAGGCTGGGGGGCTCTGTGTTTGGGGGCCTTTTTGAACCACCAAGCACAGTGAGTTCTGCTCCCATACATTAGGTTTTTTAAGCCCATCAGCCTGAGGGCAGGACTGTGGGTGCCGTTGCACCGTGTGCCAGGACATCTGCAGTTCCTAGCAGATGGGAAAACATGTGGCAAACATTTGATTTTACTTTTCAGCACTTTTTTGAAAAACAAAAGCGATCCAACCTTAATAGGTTTCGTGTTTTTTAAAATCACAAAATTGGTTCGTTAAAATGAACTTTATAAAATTCCTCGGTTTATAATGATTATTTTGTACATTTAAAATAAGAATGATGTTATTTCGAATTTAAGTGACCTCAGGGAAATAAGTTGTATCCAAAAACTACAACTCGGAACGGAGAACTGCAAAACGAGGTCATTGGAGCTCCCCTTAATTGAGCCCTCGCCACATGGCAAGCGTGGTATTATGGGATTTACAGGTCTTAAAAAATCAATCCTTATAACAACATTGTAAAATATACATTATTACAATCACACTCTAGATGAGGAAGCTGAGGCTCACCAATTTTGAGTTTATTGCCCAAGACCGCACACCTAGTAGTAGGCGGCAGAACCTGGGGTGAGTTTGGGTTCTGTGCAAACCAAGGCACATGCCATGTTCCTTCACCTAAATCGTAGGCCACAGTGATGTTCGACCACCACCAAATAGCTTCAGCAGAGATTCATATCAGCTATGGATTGAACTTTCCTTATATCAAAAACTGGTCAGTTTTTACACGTTTATCAAGGAGAATCACAGGCATCGTTAAAAATCAATGCCCCACCCATTTCCTTCGAGGCTCACACATACGCAGAGTGCACAGGACCGGCAGCTTGTGCCCATCACGGCAATCTGAAGCACCTACCCTGGGGCTTTCTGTTTGGAGGTCAGATTTGAAAGGAGTGTTTTCTCTGTCAATGGTGTCTTAACATATTTGGCAAATCTCTTCCAGTTGGCAGCCATACTGAGCTGCCCTGTCCCTCGTTACAGCTGTTCACACATTTGCTGCAGAGCCCATGGTAAAAGTCAAGCATCCCAAATGCGGCCTACAGACGTGATGAGAGCGTACACATGCTCATGCCGGAAATCCAGCCGCCTTACTTCCTTAGGCTTTCTTTTTTGAAGACTGATACCTAGTAATCAATGCTAAAAATGTTCTTGAATTATAATATTTGCTTCTGGGGCTTTGTAAATCTGTATCCTGGAGCCCTACTGCCTGGGTTCAGATCTCAGCTCCAGTACTTACTGTGTGACCACATGCTGTTTACTTAGGCTCTCTGTGTTCCTGCTGCTTCATCTATAAAAGGGAGATAACAAAGGGCCCACCTCATGAGGTTGTTATGAGGATTAAAAGTTAATATTTGTGTTCACTTGGATAGTGTCATCGGGCACATTATGTATGTGTTTTTGTTAAATAAGTAGATTCTTAACAGAACGTGAACTCTGTATATCCTGTTGGACCTAACCCTAATTGCACAGGTTTAGTTAGAAGCAATGCAAGTTTAAGCTGATGAGACTTTGGTCATCACACTGAAGTAGTGATGTGATTGGTAGAAAGATACCTAATTATACAATGAAAGATTGAGAAGTTTGTTTTATTTAAAAAAATGTCTTTATTGATTTCAGAGAGAGGAAGGGGGAGAGAGAGAGAGAGAGAGAGAGAGAGAGAAACATCAATGATGAGTCATTGATCGGCTGCCTCCTGCACGCCCCCTACTGGGGATCGAGCCCAAAACCCGGGCATGTGCCCTGACCGGGAATCAAACCTTGATCTCCTGGATCATACATAGGTCAGTGCTCAACCGCTGAGCCACCCCGGCCCAGCATTGATTGTGAAGTTTTTTTAATGGCAAATGATTCTAAAAGCATGGAATATTTAACCTATGCAAAGATCTAAATTTTTGCACTACAATTAGCTGAACTCTTCTATGTTAATATATCCTAAACTGTATTGATGTGGCAGTGTATATAAATGCAATGAGAATATAGGATTTATAATAGAAATTTTTTATACTGTAAATGTATTTGTGTTTATTAGCAAAATGTTAGACCTAATCACAAAAAAAATTTAGAAAATACAGTAAAAATTACAGGAATCCACAAACATGATTTCACATGAGTTGTTATGGTGAAGCCCACCTTTATAGCTATGTCAATGGAATATTTTAATAAATGAGGAAATATTTGTGTACATAAAGGATTCTTTACAGTTAGTAGGATTGTAATTAGTACTAAAATTATTGAAAGTCTAAATTTGAAATGCAGTTTTTCTTAAGCCCTATCTACAAATTACAAATTTTATTCTATGTACAAATTTATGGGAACAGTCACCTCTTGTTTACCTTCAGCTCATAAACTTAACAGATTAAATTCCTTTGTATAAATAATCTCATCCATAATACTAATCTAAATATTTCAAAAAGTTACTATATCTGACTTTCTCAAAGATTCAGACTTACATTTAAGTATTCAGGCTTATATACATTTAACATGCAGAATATTCCTAAACATTTCAATACTCCTAAATAAATTTTGGCTAAACTTAAAATTTTAATCAGATTTAATGTTAAAGATAGTCTATAAATTGATTTTTCTCTTATACATTTCAAAGTAAAATCACATCTCTAGTATCAATTTTAATATTTTAAGTAAAACTGCATGTCTAATAAATACAATAGAGAGTCCATGTAACATAGTAGATGATAGTATAAACTTTGGAATTTGACTATCTTAGGTTTAAATCCCAGCTTTGCCATTTATTACCTTTATAGCCTCGAGTAAATTGTTTAACTGTTCTGTGCCTCATTTCTCATATCTGTAAAATGCCTGGTAATAGTACCCATTATAAGGTGGTTATAAGTATTAAATGGGTTAATATTTCCAAAGTACTTGAAAGAATGCCTATTACATAGAATTATACTGTTTATGAGAATACATACAAAAATTTCTCTAAAATATCAAATTATCTTAAACATTTAAAAACCTAAAACATTTGATGATTGCAGAACATATTTCTAACCTTACCCCCAAATTATGAATATGGATTTGATTTACTTATATTTCTATACTTGTTTACACATCTTTTGCAGTTTCAAATTCACCTGTCTCCATAGGGGAGAAATGTGTTGGGGAGATTAGTTGTTGAATATGAGCGACTATGATACAATTATCAATTTGAGTTATTAGCCAAAGATTTGAGGAGCAGGACCTAGGACCTGTTCTGGGTTTGTACCCCCCACAATGATTTCTTTCTAAAATGTAATATCAATACACTGGTATTGTTGTTAAGGGCGGACTCTGTTTGCTTTGTCAATGGAGAGTTGAATGCCTATAATTATAGCTGAGATTTAATTTATTAACCCAGTTAATCTAGCTCTAATCCAATTTTCAACTACAACCTCTTTTTAAATTTTGGTCTTTAAATTGTAATTGCCTAAATGGAAAAGATTGGATTTTTCATTCCTTACATAGACTTCACTATTTGAATTAAATGAGTTTCTTTATTGCCTGGTAGAATTCTTTGTGTGTTTTTTTTTCTTTTTATACTGTGTAAAGTTCTCTCATCTCTTTATTGACAGTTTCTTCAGTTCCTCTGCTTCCCCTTTTTTCCCTAGCCAAAACACAAAGGAAACAAATTACAAGGTACACTATTACAATGTCTGAACAAAGTCTGGCAAACTGGGATTATTGGCCCCGTTTAGCAAAGCTCTAGAACTCTCCCGCTGGCCCCTTATGCTGTAATACCTTGGGCCATGTGCTTTTCTCTCTGGCAACATCTTATCAAAATCTGAAAGAAGTAACTAATATTAAAATCCCCTTCATTTTACATATGAAAGAACTGATGCAAGTGATTTGATTGTATTAAATATAATAAATCAAAGGAAGAGTGGGATGTTTTAACTTTGGGGAAGTGGAAGGACAGCTGGACTTTGGGGATCTTCTCTTTAGTGTTCTGACATATTTTTGAAAAAATTTCATTAATTACTTAAACCCAACTCTACTTGCAAAATACCCTTTAGAACTCTAATAAGCTTCATTGAAACTCTGTGATTCAACCTTGTCTGAAAACCCCCTTCATTTAACAGATGAGAAAACTGATCCCAAGAGGTTAAATGATTTGATTACAGTAAATACAATGAAGTTCTTTTGGCACTTAAGTAAATAAATCTCTTTGAATGGTCCTAAAAGTAAATTAACTTCTAAAGCATTCCTAAGAGTAAATGTGATTAAGGTGACATTTTACTAGGCTGTATTGTGTTAGTTCCTTTGTTGTATCCCTGAGTATGGCACCACGATCTTTATGTTATCTTTATAGTTTTCTCAGCCCTTCTCCTGTCTCTCCAAGAATACCAAGATTATGTATGTGTTAGTTGCTGTAGGTCAATCAGTGGTACTGAGAACAGACTTTAGAGGATTGTCTGGATGTGACAACATAGAAAAATATGATTTTCCCAGAGCTATCCCAATTCTTTTTGTCTAGTGGCTTGTTAAAATTAGATTACTCTGAAAAGATTAGCTCTTTGGAATTTCATTCATGTATCCAACAAAGATTTATTGACTGAGTACTGTTTGTAAGGCACGTAAATTGGGATGCATTCGTGAACAAAACATAAAAACAAAGAATACCTGTGGCTTCAAGGAATTTATATTCTAGTTGGAGGGTAAATGATAATCATACTATACAAATAAATTATATAACATATTAGCTGACTGTAAGCATTATAGAAAATAGAGCAGGATGAGGGATTTGGAAATTGGAAGGAAGAGTTGAAATTATAAATAGAGTGGTTAGAAAAGTCCCCACTGAGAAGAACGACATATGAACAAAGACTCAAGGAGGTGAGGGACTCTTTCATGTGGCTATTTGGAGGAAGAACATTAGACTATATTTGGGTTTACTCTGGAATTTTAAATTTAACTTTAGAGGTATAATTTACATAGAGTAAAATGCACCTGTTATAATTAAAGAGTTCAATGAGCTTTGACAAATGTATATTCCATGTTACCATCACAGCCAAAATATAGACCATCTCCATCACCTCCAAAAGTTTCTTTATCCCCCATCCCAGTCAATCCCCACCTTTTGCCACTAGTCCCAGGTAATCACTGATTTTCTGTCTCTTCCTGTATCTTAGATTTGTCTTCCTAGAGTTTAGTAAAAATGAAATTACTATTAAATGTGTATTTCTTTGTGTTGGTTTTTATTTGCTCAGCATACATTTTTTGTGGCTCATGTTTGTTGTTGTATATCTCAGCATCTCATTTCATCACAACGTAATATTCCATTGTATGAATGTATTAGAGTTTGTATATATATATTTTTAATCGTCACCCGAGGACATGTTGATGGATTTTTAGAGAGGAGAAGAGGGAGGGATTGAGAGAGAGTCATCAATGTGAGAAACATCGATCGGCTGCCTCTGCACATGCTTCGACCAGGGCCGGGGATCAAACCCTCAGTCTGCGTACGTGCCCTGACCGGCAATCGAACCTGCAACCTTTCAGCGCAGGGGCGATGCTCCAACCAACTGAGCCACCCAGAGGGCTGTACATCTGTTTACTTGTTGACATTTGTGTTATTTCCAGCTTTTCACTATTGCATATAAGGCTGCTATGGATGTTCAAGACAGGACTTAGTGAGGACATATATTTTTATTTCTTTTAAATATATGGGAGGAGATATTTTCTTATATCATTAGAAACTGATAAGCTGTTTCAAAGATGTTGGCATTATTTTATATTTCTTCCATCAGTAGATGAGATTCCCAATAGCTCCATGTCTTTGCTAACATTAGGCGGTGTCAATCTTTTACATTTTTTGGTCATTTAAGTATGTGTATAGTGTTTTTTTATTTGCATTTTCTTGACAACTGATGATGGTGGTCATTTATAAATTTTTGTGTGGTAAGTGTTTGTTCAAATAATTTGCCTATTTTTAAAATCAATTGTCTTGATATTATTGAGTTGGAGGAATTCTTTATATATTCTGGATACAGGTCCTTTGATATTTATATGTATTGTGACTATTTTCTCCCAACTGTAGTTTGGCTTTTCCTTTTCTTAACAGGTTCTATTCTGTAGATAACTAAGGTTCCCAAATTTCAGGAGGACATGAAATAATTTGGATAGAACAGGAAATGCTAAATGCAGGTATGAAATGAGTGAATTTTGTATGGCAGTGATAATTTTGTCTAGTCCAAGGTTATTCCTTCCATTAAAGTAAATTCCAATCTTTACTACCCAGCACATGATTATACGTTTTCATATCATCTTGCCTTAGTATTTCATATGCATAAGACTTCTTTTCTTAGCTAGCTGATGTTTCTTTCTTAAGCTAGACCATGAGTCTTCTCTCCTTCACTAGACTGTGAGTTTCGTGTTTTTCTTCTGTGTCTACCAGTGCAGCTTTGGGCTTACTAGATATTTAAGAATTTATCCATTTGATTTTACTTGAATCCCACAGTCTAAGGTTTGTTAAATATTTAGTGGTTTTGTAATTATTTTGGTAGATTTCCTCATGTGTATTAGTCGGGGTTCTCCAGAGAAACCGAACCAACAGGATGTATATGTACACAGAGAAGGGGATTTATTATAAAGAGTTGGTTCCCACATTGTTCTGGAGGCTGAGAAGTCTCCAAATCTCTAGTCAGCACACTGGAGACCCAGGAGAGCCAATGATGTGGGTCCAGCTTGAGGGTGAAGGCCTGATAACCAGGAGAGCTCATGGTGTAAGCTCCATACAAAAGGTGGCAGGTTCATCTCCCAAGAAACCTGACTTGTGGCTCCGAGTTGCGAGGCAGGAAAAGACAGATGTCCCAGCTCTAAGGCACTCAGGCTGGAAGTTCCTTCTTTTTTTTTTTTTTTCTGTGCTCAAAGAAGTAGCCTGATTCTCAGCAGTTTATTAAAACAGAAAAAGCCTCTAAAGTATTTACAATCCTTTGTGTAAATAACATTTACATAATTTAAACAATTTCTTCAGCTTTGCTGCCCCATCTGCCCTAGGCCCTGAAGTCCCTCTCATCTCCAAAAGGAGCAGGGAGAGCCGTAAGGTCTCACGGAGCCTCTGGGTTGATGGCGTGTTTGCAGACAAGCTCACCACTAAAGAATGAACTGTACAAGTGGCTCAGAGAACAACCGGAAGGCAGGGGGGATCCTCACCAATGAAGCACTGCAGAAGATGCTGGAGATCCTGGATCAAGATCCTGGTTTTTCTGAATCTGAGGATATGGAAGCCTCCCAAGAGCAAGCTCCCCAAAAGAGATTCCTAAGCTCCAGACATCAGAATGGATTCCACGCTGCTCCCCTGAAATTCTTTCAGCTGCAGCATTTGCTCCAACATACCCCTTGGCTATAGGATTCACAAGCTGACTTGTGAATCCAAAATCACACAGCTGACTTGGACTCTTGTGTCTACTAGCATATCGGAGAGCTTCACATCTCTTTGTAAAATCTTTAAACTCCACAAATAGGTAAGGCATTTAACAACTGCTGCTGCTGTCTTTCCAGAGACAGGCTCTGGAATTTTTCTATATACACCCAAAGATTGCCCCATCCGTGAATTCTATACACATTGAAATATTGAAATCCTGCTTTCTGCAAAAAAAATGCACCATAAAACCCTAGGATACATGATGAATCACACTTACACAGAATTTCCAATTCAGACATAATTTGCTTCTGAAGTTCAGTGTAATATCTAGTAGCAAGACCTTTACAGCTAGTATTTTCCCACTTGGGACATGATGTGCTTTGTAGACTGTATCTCTGTTGCCAGGACCAAGAGTGCCTCAATACCGTATGTCTTGTTCATTCATCTGGCCATTGGCTAATATTTTTTCAGCTCAGCGGAAGACTTCTTTATGCTGATGCTTGGAAGTGCATCTGAGACTGCTGAGCTACTGTGATGAGACGGTCCTGCTCAGGTGTTCGCCTTCAGGCCGTGTGTCTTCCCCTCCCCAGGAGGCTTGCAGGCTCTTGGAAATACCTGCAGAGGCTCTATTAACTGTCCACTTACTTGCTGTTGCATTACTGCGGAATAATCGCATGACAGCATTGCCTTCCTTCTTCACCACTTGTCACTGTAATTCAACAAGTTCCTTCTCGCTGGAGGGAGGGTCAACATTTTTGTTCTGTTCAGGCCTTTACCTGACTGGGTAAGTAATACATCTGGGAGGAGGATTTGCCTCACTCAGTTTAACAATTCATCCCAGAGCATCCCACAGATGCACCCAGAATAATGTTTGGCCAAGTACCTAGGCACCCTGTGGGCCCAGTCAAGTTGACACAGAAAACTGACCATCACACCAATGTAGAAGGGAAACTAACTACAAGGAAAAACTTTTTTAAAATACATTTTTATTGATTTCAGAGAGAGGAAGGGAGAGGGAGAGAAAGAGAAACATCAATGATGAGTCATTGATTGGCTGCCTCCTGCACGCCCCCAACTGGGGATAGAGCCCACAACCTGGGCTCGACTGGGAATTGAACCAGGATCTCCTGGATCATAGGTTGATGCTCAACTGCTGAGCCACACAGGCCAGGTAGAAAAACTCTTCTTAATTTATATTAGGCCATGGCATACCTAAATAGGCAAATTTCAATTAATGAGGGGTTATGTAGCTATATAAACACTTTTACTGGATATGCATTATATATATATTGCTGTGTACCATTTAAAAATAATTTTATTCAGGTGAAACTCCATCGAGCAGTGACATGTTTCACCACACTGACTTGGTGAAGGAAAACACTTTGAGATTGTAATGACTAGGGCAGCTGTCTTAGAAATCTTTGAGCAACTGGTTTAGAGGAAACCATTCCAAATTTTGAACCCTTAGCCCCCCACAAAGCTATCAAAAGCCCTGATCAGGCTCTAAGCCTCTCTGATGTCTCTTCTAGAATTGGCAAATTCCTTTTCCCTGCACCTAAGCTCCTACAAGGTGGTGGTGGTGCTGGGGGCGGGGGGCTGGGGGGCGGGGGGGGGGGAATGTGAGGTTTACCTCTTTGCTTTGTGGATATGTTTAATTACTAAACATTTGATGTGAATAAATAGCCACTTATAAATAGTTGTTCACTGATGCCTTTACTGCTTTTATGAAATGTGGTTTAGAGCTACACTGTTTAAGTGTTTTGTAGATAGCTTGAAATAGATGCCGGTTCCTAACCACCTGACACTGGGGGAAGGTGTGTGCCTCGCTCAGTCACAGGGGTCCTAACTTTCCCTGTTATAGAACATAAAAAACATACTTAGAGGAAGAAGGAAGTCAGGTTCCAGTCTTCAGGAGGCGCCGTGCTGCAGTCAGACCACAGGTTTAGCTGGGAATATGTAAAAATCCTATCTCCTCGAACAGCGAGAGACTAGGCACCAATCTGAGGTTGAATCGGGAGCACTCCTTGCTTTGCTTTTCGGGCACTCAAAAGGATGGGCTAGGCTCAGCTAAGTGTTGAGAAAGATGCCCCAGCAAGACATCCTTCGCTAAACCCACCATACTCGTCAGAAATGTTGGCCCATGTCAACAGAATGGGAAGCAGGGTGGCCGAAGGGGACAGAAGGATATGGAAGGAACAAACGCCAGCAAATTCGCAGGTGGCATTTGTAGATAACATTGCCTACACTCCTGTTGATAGAATCGCATGCCTATTAGAGTAGATTCGGTTGGCCAAACAAGGAAGGGTAGGTGTAAACGAGGACTGGAAGTCCAGGCAGTATATGGTTTCATCCTATAGAATTTCCAGTTTTCCGGACCTAGCTTTACTGCTGTGAGGAGGAGCCCACATAGTTCATCACATCACAGCTTTCTTTGAACTTGACAGAGCTTCTATTGTGCCAGGCAGATAAAATCCGAGAGGATTCATTTGGGTTTAAGCTTTGGGTGGGAACTGGGTTAAATTGTGTTCCCAGCTCATGTTCTACATATCACATTCTTAAGCCAAATGAAAAACACCCATCCTTTCAAGGTTGACATACAACTGGGTTTTACTTCACATGGTGAGACTGGATTTTTGAACAAGGAGCATGTCCCTAGGGGCCAGTTACGGCTGAACTTTCACTCCAAGTTGGAGAAGAAATCTCAGCAGCATAAAAATGTTGAGTGAGGCCGGCAGTGCTTTTATCAGACTGCAGGTCCTGTTTGAGGGTTTTGTACTTGTTCCTTTGGCTCTTTCTGCTCGGAGATTATAAAATCGAGTGGTTTGCCTCCCTTAATAAAATACTTTCAACACGAAGCTTTTTACTCCATAAGCCAGGTAGATTCAGCGTTATTTACCTAACCCTCACTGGCATCAGAGGTCCACACCAATTCAATTTACTTACAGCTTTAGCTCTTTTCTAAAAAAAATAAAATAAAAAGGGATTTCTTCTGAGATTTTCACGATTCAGAATATTCCTACTTGGCTTATAAATTTTTACATAATTCCAAATTTGAATATCAACTTTTATATTTGTATTTCCCATATTTATCACCACTTCTGTATTTATGAATCGACTTGTGGACAAGTAGATTTGAGACTTGATGTGACCTTTTTTTTTTTTGGAGAGTTTCATATCACTAGGAGTTAAACCTAATGTAGGTATTAGTTTTTGTAGCCTCATTTAATAGAATTTTGAAAACAATGCTGTGTGCAGTTTTCACTTGATAACATTTCTACCATCATTGCAGCATCCGTTAAGCTGCCATTTTCATATCATACATTCTTCCTGTCATGAGGGATAGACATAGAAAATAGAATAAACTTTTTTTTTTTTTCTTCTTAAAGTGTGCATCTAAGACTGACATGTTTTCTTTCTGGGAATTATGAAGTTAGTTTTGGGATCTGGACAAGTTACCAAGAATTCTGAGAATCTAAATTCTAAAAGTAGTTGTGTCAGTTCAGAGGTCAGGTGGTTTGGCCAGTGAAAGGGCAATGTTGGGGCAAGTGATCATTCATTATGCTGTCTTAGAACTGTTTCTTGGAGTCCTGCAGGGTGGAAAATGGCTTCTTTCCAACCACCTAGCCCCATTCTGACTCAGTAAATATCTGCTGTAGGGGCCTCTAGCCCCTGTTTGGGCCAAGGTTTTACTGAAAATTGGTCAGACTGGTTGCTGCTCATTCTCTCCTGGCTTCTGGCAAGACTAGCTGTGTCTGGAAGTTGGTTTTCAATTTATTTTTTCTAAGGGATAAAGGTGCCTCATCAAAGGCCAGTCTTGTCTTCGGCCATTCTTGAGCTGTGTTTTTGGTGATCATATCATACAAACTGGGGCATTTTTGAGAGTGAAATAGGTGCTATTAATAATTATGCTGGTGGGCAGGTGTCAAGTAAGACTGTTCTAAATAGGATGAAAGTTCACCTTAGCTGTAAGGAAATAGAAGTGGTTTCATGCAGTGCATCTCTAGTGAGAGTGATTGACAAGGGCAGAAATGTGCTCTGTCATAATGAGGCAAGATAGTAAGAAGCTAGGAAAAGTCCTGGGCAAGTGGAATGGGGGAACCGAGACGAGACAAGATTAAACAAGGCCAAACAACTTGAACAAAAAACCCCCTCAGTGTGGGCTCATTATAGAGCATGCCCATACCCCTTCCCAGGCAGAAACTTTTTAGTTCCTTCTAAACTCTAAGGCTCCCCATGAGACTGCAACCATGGGGGAGCAGCAGGCAGGGGCAGCCCGTCCTGGGCTGACCCCCTGACCCTGTCTCCAAGGCCCCCTTTTCTCTGACTTCCCAGTGAGCTAAAAGCAGCCTCACCTTGGCTCACTTCTGTCACTATGACCTTCACTTCCCGGTGACCTAGCAGCGGCCCCGCCTTGGCTCACTTTCCGATGATGTTTCTAGGGAGCCAAAGCAGAGCACGGCCTAGGCTTTGTCCTGCTCCTGCCTCTCCCCTGTGTTCTTCCTGTGTGTCAGTGTCCCCAGCTTTAATAAACGTACTCTCAGAATCACCTGGACTGGTGGTGTGAAATCTTTCTTACACTAAGAACCCACACACTACAGGCCAGCCTGAGGCAGACCAGCTCGGGGCTGGCCCCTGCCAGGTAACAATAAGGTGGACGAGGGGATGAATCAATGCCACGCATGTGCAAGGACCTTATAAATCACAGGCCACCAAGACCAACACAGGAGGACACTGTAGAGCATTGCTTAGTTTAGGATTTGTTCCTTTTTGTGTCACAGATATTTGTTGAAATATAACGAAAGCTAACAAAAGTACTCTCCAGGAGGGTACACATACACATCAGGTTGTGCGTGGGATTCCATAGAAGTCTCCATTTCCACGAAGCGACCTATGAAAATATGAATCCTAGATTCAGCAGTCCTATCAACTACACAATACATTTTTATCAAAGGTGTTAAAATAAGTTTAGGAGGATGTAACTTGTAGGATATGTTGAAATAGACATGATCAAAACCCACTGTGTATGAGGTAAACAGTATGTGCATGAGGTAAACAATATGTGTACGAATATGTAGCAGGGAGTTAGACGTGAGCAGAGCAAGGACAATGGGCCAGGAACAGAAGGTTACCAGGGTGGAACGCTCCGGGTGCCTAGCAACGTAGACAATTGGTAGAACCTCGTCTCCAGGGTGACCTTTCCTCCCCTAGCATATCACTGGTCTTACAGTTTGGACCCCCTGACCTTTTCCTCCATCGAGATAACTTCTGGGCCTCAGTTGTATTTCAGCTCCAGGCCCAGAAAAGCAGCAAAACCAGACAAAGAATGTCTTCACTGACCTCCCCTAAAACCTCCACCCTTAAAACCCCTAGGACTAAGGGCCCAGCACACTCCCCCTCCTGGGAGCACACCCACCCCTTTTGTGTCCATTCCCCTTCTCCCCCCCATGTTTCACCTTTACCTTCCTCACTTCTAAGCTCTAAGGGCCCCTCCTTTACCTCTATAACTTGTTTCCTAAGCCCATTTCTTCTACAAATTACTTTTTCTACCTGTGATTTTCCAAAGGAATGTTCTTCTTAGAGGTTGAGTCTTGACCCTGAATTCTTGGTAATATTTTAAAAAATTAATCCAAGTAGGTTTTTATTTTTTAATAACAAAAACCTTATTTAATAAACTACACACTTAACAGAAAAATTATTAAAGCTAGGAATCAAAAGAACACTGAGGGTGAGTCCCTTTTTAACATAATTTTAAAAAGTTAATTTTACATATCAATAACACCAAGAAATTTATTTCATCAAAGTTTTTTTTATTACAATTTCAAATACATCACTGGTAAACCATAAATACTTCATAAATGCAAAATAAAATTAAATAAAAAGCAAAACACTACCCTAAAAGTCTATACTAATTTAAAACACTTCCTAGTTCAATTAAATAGTCATAAAAAGTCCAGATATTTAAAAGCTTTTGAAACATTTTCCTAAAACAAGCAGAGGCATTCAGCCACCTCACTAATTCTTGAGGTATTTTTTCACATTCTCAAAAGAGTTGACACAATCTATGTCTCCTTTATCTTCGGAGGTTCCCTCTCAACTTGCTGAAAGCTGTAATTAGGGAAGCTGGCTGGAAAACACCTAACCCAACACATTGTGGGGATTTTATAGCAGCGATCAGGTCCAAAGGCCTCCCTAGCCAGTTTATGCAGTGCCTAACAGTTCCTCCAGCCCTTATGGAATCGGAGGTAGTTTGGAATTACTGTGGATTAGGCTTCCGTTTGGGGTCGGGGGAAGAGGTTCTTGGGGTCTTTGGAGGGCGGGGTTGTATTTTCTTTCCTTCAACAAATAACTGTTTGTACCGATCCTGCTGCTCCAGAGGCCTCTGATGGCGGAAGCGGCTCATGGTGACCCACATCATCCTGTTGTCCGGGGGCTGCTGCTCCGAGTCCTGGGGGACACTCTGGCTCTCTGCTTGGAGGTCTGAGCATGTCTCAGGAGCACGACTCTGTACAGGCACCTCTGGGGGCTGGGCCCTTTTCACCTCAGGCCTTTCTCTCCTTCCAAATGTAAAGCCCTGGGCCCTTGTAGATGTCCCAGCTTGAGCGCTCTGGCCCTGAGCCTTTGCAGCCGCCTCGGCTTGACCCTTCCTGAGCACCTCTTGGATGATCTGTATTTCTCGGTAATGGCTCTTTTTTTCTATTGACTCTCCCCTCACTGCGCCCAACTGCTGCTTCATTTCGGTTTCCATTTTTTCCTTCTCCAAGGCCTGTGCTCTAAATACGGAAGCCGGTTTTGAGTATTGGGCAGCGAATTTTTGTTTCATTTGTAGCATCTCATTTCTTTTACGTGCACACCTCTCCTCTCGAGTTTCAGTTTCCCTCACAAAGTCCTCTGTATCGCTGGGCTGGATTGCCAGCCCCAATGCACAGTCAGTCTGGACAGGTTGCTCCTCGCTGAGTAGCCACAGGGGGTCCCGTTTTACCACCCTTGGCCGGGTTTGAGCTTTTGTTGGAGCCCTCACTTTGGTCTTTTCCTCAGGCTCCACTGCTGTTTTTGTTGGTTTCTCTGGTTTCAAATTGGTTAACGAAGGAAGACGCGATGGGGGGGAAATACTGGCATCCTCAGCAATCTGGCCCTTAGAGTCTGAGCCTTTGTTCATGCCAGTGGAAGAGATCCGCAACAAGGAGGTGGTGTCAGGGAACCGAGCGCTGTATAGACGACAGCTCCTTATTGAAAGGGTCGAGGATGACACGGGCTCTGGCCTGCGCTCAGGAGGAACTGGCACGGTCCACATCTGCTGGTCACCGAACAGTTCGGTTCTGGCCCCAGAAGACCTCAGGGGCACCACCCTGACGGTTGAGCCCCTAAAGGGCGCCGTGGGCCTGGGTGTCACTCTAGTCTGCTGTGGCACTGATGGCCTGGGTGGTGAAGCCCTAGCACTCCTGTCCCCGGTGGTCCTGGTGGTCCCTACTCCTTGAGCCCTGACAGTCTGCCTCATGGTCTCGTCCATGCCTGGTGTCATCAGGCCTTTCCCCACCACACTGAGCTCACCATCAGTTGGCCACTGGGAGCCCTGCCTCCCTCGCTGTCTGCTCCCTGCCATCGGTGCCAGCTGGTTACCTCGGTGCCCGCTCCCCGCCATCGGTGCCAGCTGGTTCCCTCGGAGCCTGCTCCCTGCCATGGGTGCAGGTGGGTTCCCTCTCTGTCTGCTCCCTGCCATGGGTGCAGGTGAGTTCCCTCTCTGCCAGCGCCCCGCCATGGGTACAGGTGAGTTCCCTCTCTGCCAGCGCCCCGCCATGGGTACAGGTGAGTTCCCTCTCTGCCAGCGCCCCGCCATGGATACAGGTGAGTTCCCTCTCTGCCAGCGCCCCGCCATGGATACAGGTGAGTTCCCTCTTGGTCCACTCCCCACCATGGGTGCAGGTGGGTTCCCTCTCTGCCAGCGCCCCGCCATCGGTCCTGGTTGGCTCCCAGGACCGACCTGCACAGACAGATGTCTGCGCATCACTTGGCTCTCGCCGCTCCAATCAACGCTCTTCCTCTCCGCCGCTCCAATCAACGCTCTTCCTCTCCGCCGCTCCAACCAACAGTCCTCCTCTCCGCCGCTCCAACCAAAGCTCTTCCTCTCCGCCGCTCCAACCAATGCTCTCTCCGCCGCTCCAACCAACAATCCTCCTCTCCGCCGCTCCAATCAACCCTCTCCGCCGCTCCAACCAAAGCTCTTCTTCTCCGCCGCTCCAACCAACAGTCCTCCTCTCCACCGCTCCAACCAAAGCTCTTCCTCTCCGCCGCTCCAATCAACAATCTTCCTCTCCTCCGCTCCAACCAACAGTCCTCCTCTCCGCCGCTCCAACCAAAGCTCTTCCTCTCCGCCGCTCCAATCAACAATCTTCCTCTCCGCCGCTCCAACCAACAGTCCTCCTCTCCGCCGCTCCAACCAAAGCTCTTCCTCTCCGCCGCTCCAATCAACAATCTTCCTCTCCGCCGCTCCAACCAACAGTCCTCCTCTCCGCCGCTCCAACCAAAGCTCTTCCTCTCCGCCGCTCCAATCAACAATCTTCCTCTCCGCCGCTCCAACCAACAATCCTCCTCTCCGCCGCTCCAACCAACAATCCTCCTCTCCGCCGCTCCAATCAACCCTCTTCGCCGCTCCAACCAATGCTCTTCCTCTCCTCCGCTCCAACCAACAATCCTCCTCTCCGCCGCTCCAATCAACCCTCTTCGCCGCTCCAACCAATGCTCTTCCTCTCCTCCGCTCCAACCAACACTCTTCCTCTCCGCCGCTCCAACCAACACTCTTCCTCTCCTCCGCTCCAACCAACAGTCCTCCTCTCCGCCGCTCCAACCAACCTCTCCTCCGCTCCAACCAATGCTCTCTCCGCCGCTCCAACCAACCTCTCCTCCGCTCCAACCAATGCTCTCTCCGCCGCTCCAACCAACGCTCCGCCACTCTCCTCCTTTCACCGCAGTGAATGCGGGCGGGGCCGCGTGCGCCCCTCTTATCCGCGCAGCTCTTTGTGACGCGTGCGCCCCTTGTGTACGCGCAGCTCCTTTGTGACGCGCGGGGGCGGGGCGCTGACCTCATAAAGCGGGCTCGGCCCCAGGGGGTCTGCTGGTGCCGGGAACAGGTTTCTTGAAACAAAACTTACCTGGAGTTCCCGCCTGGGGGTGGCTGCTGTCATTTTCAGCTCCCGCAGCTGGGTCTCGGGTCCTAGTCCCTAGGGGCTCCGGGGAGCCTGGGGCAGCGGGTCTCCGCCTCGCCACCCGGCTTCGCGACCTCAGCGCGCGTCTGGCGGGCTCTCTCCCCTCCGTCGTGCCGCAGTCAGTGGCTTTCCACACCACCCAGTCTTCCAATTCCTTGTGTATTTATAAACGATAAATTGCTTTGGGCATCTCTGAATCCTCTAACCATCTCCTTGGAGAAATGGAATCTCCTCAAAGACAAGGGCTTTGGGAAAATGGGTAAACTGTAGCATGTGCGTAAAGTGGAAATGGAAATGAATTAGAGTTATTGATGAGAATGACTCTTACAAACAGTTGAGTAAATAAAGCAGGAAGAATATATGGTATGACACAGTCTAACCTGTGTACCATCAGGGACACGTACACGTTTAATAAAAGTTTAAACACACGGGAAGGGGAAGCGCCTACTCCAAGTTAGGGGTTGTCGTTGGAGCAAGGAATTGAAGGACATGACCACGGAGCAGTGAATGGGAGAATTCAATTCTAGAGTCTTCTTTTAAAGGACTTGAGGGAAAACCCCAGAGCAGTCACCTGAGAACTCTCAGCTGCCAGTACTTGCAGCACCTGGGGTAGTGGGTGTTCCTGCCCTACAGTGGGGGTCTGGGTGGGCACCACAGCACCCACTAAATCATTGGTCCTCAAACTGGCCTGCACATTAGAATCACCTGGGGAGACTTACAAACTCCCAGAGCCCAGTCTGTGTGCCAGACCAATAAATCATACTCTCTGTGAGTGAGGCCCAGGTGTCAGTCTTTTAAAAAATGTCCCAAGTGATTTCCATGGGCAGCCACAGCCTGGCAGAAGAAACACTGCATTTTCAGTGCATTCCTCCACTGATCCCGGTACTTGAAAGTGCCCTCTGGTAAGGTTTTACATTTTCTCCATGAAACTCTTTTCTTAAATTTATTTCTGTTTATTGTTTTCTTTTGATTATTTGAAATTTTATTTTGTTTGTTGCTCGTATGTACATATAAGAATAATTTTAAAAAATATCCACCTTGTATCCTTTAATCTTGACGAACTTACTACTTTTCACACATTGCCTATGTTCTGTTGTGTGGTATCTATGTAAATAATTGTAGTATGTGAGTAATGATTGTTTAATTTTTTTTTTTTTTTTAAATCTTTGTTTCTTTAAACCTTATTTTTTCTGTCTTATTGTGATGTCTCGACCTCCAGAGCTAAGTGGATTAAAAGTGATACTGGCAGGAATGATCTGCTCTTGACTTTCAAGAGCATGCTTTTAAAAGTTTGCTGCTGAGTGTGGTATTTGTTATATGTAGAGCCTCTTAATTGAGTAATGATGTTCTTGTCTCTTCTTGATTTTATGTTTTATCATTAATTGGTATAGAATTTTACTGAATTCTTTTCCTGCCTATGTGATTACCTAAATATTCTTTCATCTGTTAATGTGGTGAATAACATTTTCTATTAAATTTTTCTTGCATTTATGGAACTGACCCAACACATATTAACCCTTTTTGTTTTAATTTTGGTCATAAGTGAATTTAGCCTAAAGTTTCCATTTCATACAATTATACTGGTATTAAGGTTATTTATACTATATTCAAAAATGTAAGTTATAGCATGTTTCCTCTTTTCCCTTTTCCTCTGGTAAAGTTTGTGAAATTTTTAACAATTTTTCCCTTTGTTATTCAGTAGAGTTCATCTGTAATATATAGTCTTGACATGCTTTGCATTACCTGGGTAGGTTTTCAACTACTAATATAATTTCTTTAATGGTTTTAGGACTATTTATGTTTTCTATTTCTTTTTGAGGGAGCTACATGGAATAGTATTTGTAGAAAATTGTCCATTTTATTTAGGTTATCAAATATACTGGCATAATATTAATAAGATGATTATTATTTAATATTCTATGCTGAACTTATGGATTCATAGTTGTTCTTAATATAATTTTTGCCCCTTTTCTGTTTCCTTCTTGGTCTTTTCTAGGGAAATATATAAATTCATCTCTTTTCATGTTAAGGGCTATAAGTATATTCCTTTTCACATACTGGATCCAAAGGAAACATATGGATTTGACTTGTGTTCTTCAGACAAATTCAAAGTGATTCTAATGACAGATATATTAGCTACAGTTTGGGAGAGGTGTGAGTTAAACTCAAGACTTAATAAAAAAATTGAGAGCATATGCAAAATAAATAAGTTCAAAGCATACAGCCAAGCAATAAACTAACTGATTAACTCATCCATTAATTCAAGTATTTATCTGATATACACTATGTGCCGGGCATGATCTTAGGCATACCACATGCCTAGGCACTGCCATCCTCCTGGCCTAGAATGCTCACTGCCCTTGTAATTTGAAATGTGTTATTTCTAGAAATCCTAAAAAAAGCAGTAGAGTGTTCATAAGGGCCAAAATCAGCAATAGGATGAAAACACTGTATCAAACAGTTGATAGAAACGAAAACATTGGGCTTTCTCTCTGCCTCCCTTCAACCTAAGTCTTTGTGACACAAGTATATTTAGGTATGTTTCTCTCCTGGTGCTATTGTTTATGTCAGGTTAATGTCACCCAGTGAGAGGATCATTTGCTTCATACCATTTAAATTGCTGGTGGAATCTGAGTAGCATACATATTTCTTTAAGTGAGTTATTTTTTGTTTCATCACTGTCATTTCTAATATATTCTGAGAGATTTGGTTACGTAGTTATATCCGCTCACAGGAGGCAAAACATTTGGGTTTTGAGAATACAGAGTCTACAACGGTATTGCCAAGATCTAGAAGTCAGTTGGCTAGTTAGATGACAGATAGTTATAATTTTCAATTTTAACCTGTTGCAAATTACTTTTCTAGGGAACAATGTTTGGTAGAACATAGATATTAATTCTCATTCTCTGTTATCAATCTAAATAAAATTATCTAAATATGCTTTGGACCCAGTTCCTATTTCAGTGCCCACTTAAATTTGCCTTTGGTACTTTTCTTATGGGACTTTAAAAGAGGACTTCTGGCATTTCAGAATCGAGTGGTTGTCAATCTAATGTCCATCCCAACACAAGTGAGTAACGCAATGGCAATATTTTCATCAGTAAATGAGATACTTCATCAGTGATTTGTTTGGGGGTGATATGAAGTTTATAAAAATCCTCAAAGCAGTTTATTCACAAAGAGTGACTATTATGAATATTTGTGGAGTGTCTGCTGTGCATTAAACACAAGATACTGAAGACACAGGATTGAGCAGGATAGTTATTGCCCTTTTGGGATTACATTACATTGGTAGACTTTTATCAGGCAATTTCACTGCATAGAGAAAAGAGTTATGATAGTTTAGTGTAAGTGCTTACAGAGCACCGAGGACATGAACAGAACCCAGACTTGGAGGTTAGAGAAGGCTTCCCGGAATAAAGTATCTTTGTGCCAAGACCTGCATAACAACATTTAGCTAGGTGAAGATTTGTCAAGGTTGTAGACTTGGGGTTGGGAGCTCTAAGCAGCCTCAAAACAAACACACACACACAAAACCCATGTGGAATGGGCTGGGATTGTATGGAGCAGGGCAAGTTTAAGGAATTCAACATTCACGAGTTGAATTGTAGTGTGTACTGGATGGATTGAAGCAGTTTTAGGACATGGGTCTTTCCCTTTGTTTTGTGTCATTTCCTCCTTACATGCTATGCTGTAACACGTTTGGTGCTTGCGTGAAATTTAAATTCCACCCTTTACAGCTCTTTCCTACTTAGGACCAACGATTAAATACATGAAAATAGTCAAAGGGGGTGTTTGGAAAACAGTGATGATTTTTACTGGTCTGTCTAGTGAAGAGGGCACCAAATTTAGCATATGAAAACTCCACTCTAGACTCTTTTGGCCTCAAGTTATAAAAGCTTTACACACTAGTGCCAGCTAAAACAGAATTTATTATAAATATACTGGCATGCCCCGTGAAACCCAGACACAGGAATGAGGAGAACATGGATCTCATGAATAAATAGACAGGGACTCTCTTACTCTATTTCTTCTGTACTTGTTTCTTTTTTTATTGACTTCATTCTATTTTCTGGCTCAGAAGAACAGTCCCTATTCTACAGGAGTCCTAGATGCCAACAGCTCCAAAGTTAAACATATTAAAACATTGTCATCAGAGAGAATTTCTTGGCTTAAGTGCAAAGAATCTTGAGAAGGGATCCTTTGGCTTAGTCTGAGTCAGGTGTCTACTCTCTGACCAACCAGTTGTGGCTACTGCGACAGGCGGGCTGCTGCTGTTGGCTCTACTGGGGTCTTGTTCCCACTCTTGGTCCAGTCCACTGTAGCCAGGGGTATGGGTTTATGTAAGACTTTGAAGTCCTCACAGGAACCCTGTCACTGAGGTGGAGGGCAGGACATTTTCCAGGATGAAGAAAAATCCTAGGCAACCAAAATACATCTACTACACTAAAAGTAATTAAAAAGCCACTTAATTTCTCTGAATCTCAATTTTCTCTGCTCTGAAGGGGTATGAATTAGCTATGAATTTATATCAAATAAGATATTTATGAAGTGTTTTAAATGATAAAGGTCTATACAATTATAAAATGTTGCTCTGATTATTTCAGTGACTTTGCTGAAGTAGGTACTAGAATCTAGCTCTCAAGATCTTTAATTTGTGAAAGTAGAATGCTTTTCCTCTATTTCCTGTGGTCATTGGCCAATAAAACAAAAAGTATCTTTTATTTATTGATGCTTCATTATGTTACCAAGTATTATGGCAGGAACTTTGCACCCTCACTGGAGTCAGGTAAAGTAAATAGCCTTACCAAGTGCACTATAAACTGAAGATGGTAGGTAGATTAATTTCCTACAATGAATAAATACCAGGGAGAAGATTTAAATTCATGTCTCAGTGATTACAAAGATAAGGAATGAATGGCAAGGACTTTAAGAAGTCATTTTAACTCATTATAGAAATGTATTATAATTATTTTATTGTTCACCTTTACAATTAAATTATTATAGTATTCTTAAATTTTTTTAAAGTAATATTTTCTATTTCTATTCCATTTCTATTTGGTGATCCGGTTATTGTATTTAAGTTCCTATCTTTTATGAAGACATAGGATTTCATACTGTGGATTTTCTAAGAGCTGTTCTATTGCTTGTTTTAATAAATTAAAATTTTAATTTCGAATGGAAAGCTTAGTGTTTGTAAACAACTATAAGAAGAGAAGGACTGATAATCACAATCTGTCCAGAAACAGCATGCTAGCCTCCAGGGTGGTTTCCAGAAGGTTCTCAACGGTGGGTCAGTATTTTGGTCTCAATAGTGAAAAGTACAAGTGATGAACGATTATAAGATTTTTCTGGATTCTGACCTAGTTGAATGCAACATATCATCTTTTCTTTTTAAATTTGTGTCAAAAAAGAGATCCCTGGCCCATCTGAGCATGTATGATTAGTTTAGTGGAATTATATTCTAAACATGAATATCAGTCTTCTAATCATCTTTGTAAGGCAAAACTTCCCAATCAGATAGCAAATACATTTTTAAAAGTCTCTGCCTTTATGTTTTTTAACATAATGAAGTGTTATAAATCCCAAATTCCATTCAAGGGGGGGATGTGTAACATTTCTCATCAGTGGGATATTTTATGATGTTTCAGGTATTTCTGAAAATGCATGGGAGGGAGTCCACTCTTCATGAAGTAACATGTGTCTCAGTTACTCAGTGTCTCGGTGTTACTACCGTTCATCTCTCCACTTCCAGAAAGTTTCTGTTCAATGCCTTTATTTTTTGGCTTGGCAATAGGTCTCCCCTGTGTTACTCTCATGCATATATACTTAATGGCTCTATTTCAAAGAGTATATTTCCTTTAAAGTTTAAAGGCCCTTGGAAGTTAATCCAAACTTGTGGCTTTACATAGAAGTCTAGGGATAGGACTATTTATATATCTGGGAGAGCAGTTCCATCCACAATACATTATCACATCATTTACTCAGAAAGCATTTAGATTTCTTTGGACGTGACTTCTTGAGAGTGGGCTATCCCTTTTATGTACCAAAAAAGTCTCAATTATAGTTTTCTTATTTGAAAATACTTTTCAAAGATGGTATCTTGTAAAGTTCGAAGGGAATGTTATATTAGTTCTACTTTGCAGATGGTAGAACTAAAGTTTTGAGGAATGAAATGGCTTATTTTACAATGTCACATGGCAGATTGAAAAATAACAGTTCTCCTGGCTCCTTGTCTAGAGTACCTTGTGTGATCCCTTTACACATCACTTTCATCTCTATTCTATCATCTGGTTCTTAAAATAACATGGCATTCAGGCAGGAACAGATTTGGGCCTCAACTGGTTTACAGATGAAAATATTGAACCTTAGAGGGATTTTTGCCCAAAGCTACACCATGAGAAACTTTTTGCTTCCAAGTCCAAGTTCATTTTTGTTACCATTTGCTGGCTTTCTAACTTTAATAAGTCCTATGTGGGCTATTTAAAAATTCTACAATCTTTTGGTTTTGAAAAAAAATCTCTTTATATTTTTCTTGATTTCTTACAATATTTTAAAATACATCTTATTAAACGAATAAAGCAATACTTTATGTAGAGTTCCAGCCTGAACTCCCTAGGGAACCTGACCTGCTGCTCTCAAAATACTAGCCACTGCAGCAAATAGCTTGTTTAAAAGAATTATAGTTGACATACAGTATTTTATTAGTTTCAGGTGTACAACATAGTGATTCAACATTTATATACCTTACAATGTGATCACCTTAGTAAGTCCCGTCACAGTTTGTCACTAGACATAGTCATTACAATACTAAGGACTATGTTCCCTATACTGTACATTACATCCCAAGACTTATTTTATAATTAGACATTTGTACTTAATACCCTTCCCCTTTCCTGCCCATCCCCCCAGCTCCCTTCCCTCTAGTAACCATCAGTTTCTTCTCTGTATCTTTTAGTTTGTTTCTGTTTTGTTTGTTTGCTTTGATTTTTAGATTCCACATATAAGTGAATATGGTATTTGTCTTCCTCTGATGTATTTCACTGAGTATAATACCTATATACAATACCGGTCCATCCATATTGTCACAAATGGCAAGATTTCATTCTCTTATGGCCGAGTAATATTCCCTTGTATGGATATACTGCATCTTTATCTGTTCATCTGCTAGTAGACCTAGATTCCTTCCATATCTTAGCTACTGTGCACAACACTGCAGTGAACATAGGGGTGCATATATCTCTTCAAATTATTGTTTTCATCTTCTTTGGATTAACACCCGAAGTGGAATTTCGGGGTCATATGGTAGTTCCATTTTTAATTTTTGAGGGATCTCCCTATTGTTTCTAATTTCCAACCCCACCCACAGTGCATCAGGGTTCCCTTTTCCCCACATCCTTGCCAACACTTATGTGTTGTCTTTTTGATAATGGCTACATTCCCAAGGTCACGCCTGAGATCTCAAAGATCTCAAATCCATTCATTATTTTGCTGATCTTCCTCCCCCTGTTCTTTTCTAGACTGCTTTTGTAGATGCTCTTCAACAAGGCATAGTTTTATCGTGAAAGTCATTGACATTTATATAGGAAGACAAGCAGGGCCAACAAACTCTGCAGAGAGAGCAGGGCACTCTATAGAGAAGTGCCGATGACAGTGTTATTATTGCACAGTCTCCGTATGAATACAAATAGAAAACATCTGTAATGAATTACACTCATAGTTTTATGTGATTGTCACCAAAAGTAAGATGCCTAGTCATTGATGGCAGTTATGTAAAGAAGAATCATTTCAGAAAATCACAATTTCTAACTGTCGAATTGGAGATGACAATATAGAAAATGTTGATGGCAAGTGATGTAGAGATTATTGTGCTGAATGAAGAATATGATCTTGAATTGATAAATGAATCTGATTTTACTTATTTAGAATTCTTTTTCAGATAGACCAGAATGTTTTTCAACATCTAATCCTAAATATAGTGCACACACCACAGAGTATCTACAACAACAATCAACATTTCAGTTTTTATTTTTACATTTGGTTCAGAAATGCCAGATGAATATTATACATAAAGAACCTGATATAGACTAAATAGCCACAGAAGTTTAGCTAGTAAGAATAAGTATGTCGGTGGAAGACTTTATCATTTTGGTTTGGATATTTCCTCTAATTATAAGGATGAAACTCCAGTCTTAATAGAATGCAGAGTAGGAAGACTTCTGTATTATTGCTGTTGTGTTTGTAGGGATATTGATAAGAACACGGTTAAGAATGCAATTTCACATTTCCTTTTTTTTTAAAAAAAAATAAGATTATTATTTTTAAAAAATATATCTTTATTGATTTCAGAGAGAGGAAGGGAGAGGGAGAGACAGATAGAAACTTCAATGATAAGAGAGTCGTCATTGATCGGCTGCCTCCTGCACGCCTCACACTGGGGATCGAGCCCACAACCCGGGCATGTGCTCTGACTGGGAATCGAACTTCGATCTCCTGTATCCTAGGTTGATGCTCAACCACTGAGCCATGCTGGCCGGGCCACATTTCCTTTTTTATGTTGACCCCAGTCTTGACAGATTTCCATGACATGGAAAGTTGTGCTTTTCTTGAGAGATTACTAATTTAAATTCTTGGGAAATTATGTATCTGATAAATGATTATGTTTCTCTCTTTGCTTTGGGCACTAGGAATCTCAAAGCTGAATTTGCTAAGCACTTTAGTAATCACATAAGCCCTTATTGGATTTAATATTATAGATCAAGTCCATCTAATAGGCCTGACTTTATTCTCTTTGCTCTTATTTCCCAATTTGTTTTTGGCTCTGTTGTGGTATATGTATTTCTATAAGCAACTCCAAGTCACTTTGAAAGCAGGTAGGGTATAATTACCTGGACAGATGCTCTGTATTTTCTTATCAATACTTATAAGTATTGTCAACAGTGATAAGGGATGAATGATCAACTATGCCGAAATGACATACCAGAAAATCATATGCCATTATTTTTTGAGCATGGATTTCTAAAATGTGCAGAAGATCAAAAACAAAGAAATCTTTTTTTTTTTTTTTTTTAATATATCTTTATTGATTTCAGAGAAAGGAAAGGAGAGGGAGAGAGACAGAGAAACGTCAATGATGAGAGAGTCATTGATCGAGCCCATAACCTGGGCATGTGCCCTGACTGGGAATCGAACCCTGATCGCCTGGATCCCAGGTTGACGCTCAACCGCTGAGCCACTCCCGGCCGGGCAAAAACAAAGAAATCTTAATGTTATATTATTCCAGTAATGGCAAGGGAGGAAGAAATAGATTGTTCAATTCAAATATTGAACAAATACTGTATAGGTGTTATCGGAAGGAATTAGGGCACGAAAGTCACTTATGGTTTGAAATTTAAAACATGGCTAGGTATTGGAAAAACTTTTGACATGTATAAGCTTTGTAATCTATTTTGCTTAATGTAAACCAATTATAAATTATCCTACTTGGTTTTCTATATTAGCCGGTGAGAGTACATTCACTTCGGCTTATTTAAAGGTCAGTTTTGGAACTGAATTTCAATAATATAAATAACAGTGGTGGAACTGTGATTGGAGGCTAGACAGTTTAACTGCAGATCTCTTTTTCTTAATCTCTGTTACATTGTTTGTGTCTGTTGGGGTGCAATAACAGCTGACCTCCTGAACTTAGGAGCTTTAAACCATAAAGTTCATTTCTCCTTCATATTTACATGACCACCATGAGCTGGCTGGCGCTTTGCCATCTGTTGTCCTTAGCCGTGGCCCTACGATGATGGAGAAGCTCCTATCAGGGGCATCGCTGGGCTCATAATGGAGGCAAAATGGAAACACGGTGATGCGTGTGCTGGATCCGAAAGCTTCTGCTGAGAGGTGACATGTGTCACCTTCTGCTCACATTTCATTGTCCATAGCAAGTCGTGTGGCTAAACCTGTTGCCAACAGAATAAAGATGTAGTCTCCCCACAGAGAAGCAGTAAATTTTTGAATCACAATAAAATACAAAATATTGCTGCAAACAGTCTCACCTCTTGTGTTTTTTGTTTTGCTTGAGTGTTTGCTGGAACAGTGGTTAGTACCTTAACTATGTGACTATCTACCTAGTGCCCACACTACCAGGCTATCTGGCCTTAATCCTGACACAATTAGATGCCATTTCCTTCTTCCTGTATCGTCGAGGATGATTACTCTCTGAGATGATGGAACCTGAAACAAAAGCCTCTCGTTATGGCCTACTTCCTTACAATCTTTTCTAAACTGCTTTATAAAGGATAAATAGGACATGTATACATATCCTTGGAAAAGGCATGAGGTCATATATATACCCCTGGGAAAGGCATGAGGTATGAGGCATGGTGTATGTTCACCTCGTACAGTTGTGTTGAGGAGCCAGTCATCTGACTCAACATTTTTCTGTAGATTTAGCTGACCTTATTGGTCAACATCAAGGAGTTCACGTAAATCAGGTTCAAATGGAATCGAACTCTCCTGAATTAAAATTTTCATTAAAGCACACATGGTTTTAAGATCGAAGGGCCAAAATATTATATAAAATATGTTTTGGATTTAATGAACCCAAGACTGTTAGCAATAATTTGAATCCCAATGAAATCAACATGTGTGGCAAAGATTTGTCTACTCTGGTAACCGGCAATACATTTGTGTCCCAATTTTGACTTGAACTTTTATAGAACCATAACAAATGAGAATATTTCAGTTCAGTTCTTTAAATCATTTTCTGGATAAAATGGAGAACATGTTGTAGGGAAAAAAATGAATGATATCATTGAATACTATACATATAATTAGGTTGACTTTTCTCCAAAATAACTATATATTATCATGTTAGTACCATGCCTGGCATTTTCTTGGTCTTCTCTAAAGAAACATTTTCCTTATGGTGGAAATTCAATGCTTTCCTTAAAATTGACATTTTCTGTTTGCATGGGGCCAAAGCAGAGCCCATAAGATATAAGTGAATGGGGCTAAGAAAGAAATATTTGGCATGGGAGCGGGGAGAAGAGTATGGGAGCTCTTTCCTTGTGTTTAGGGGGCATAGGCATGGATGCATGTGCTGGAATAGTGTTACATCACTAGAAACAAGCCTTACCCCTGAAGCACTGTGTGAATTGATGTTTCAGAAAAAGATAATTTATTTCATTGATTGATAACTAGAGAGATATCTGATTTTTATATCTGATCAGTTTTTAACAATGTGGCCCAATCTTCCAAACTTGAAATTATCTAACCTCTATGCATACATACAAATTGGAAGGTAAAAGGGTGCTATACACCTTATATTACCTTGAGATAAGTGAGCTTTTAGTGGAAAAAAACAACAACACTATTTTAATGGTACTGAGAACCGTCAATTGATCTTTTTCAAGTTGGTCTTTTAACTTTTTTAAATTCTCACCTGAGGATATGTTTATTGATTTGAGAAAGAGAGAGAGAAACATTGATGTGATAAAGAAACATCAGTTGGTTGTCTCCAGTGTACGCCCTGACTGGGAATCGAACCCACAACCTAGGTATGCACCCTGACCGGGAATCAAACCCAGAACCTTTCGGCGTACAGGATGACTCTCCAACCAGCTGAGCCACATGGCCAGGGTCCCCTATTTTGTCATATGCTATGTTGTTTTTGAAAGTGAATGTATAATGAAGAAGCTATTTGTAATGTGAATGATTATCCAGTAACTTTTCTCCTTTGTAGGTATAGACCAATTATGTGTTAAATTTCTTGGGATTCAGGATGGACCAACACATCTCTGGGACCAGAAATAGTCTGACTCTGAGGAATTTTACCAAAATGACATGCCCAGTGGTGTCAGTGGGGCACAGGGCTCTGCAGAAGTCCCACCCATCTTGTGTAAGGGAGGGCTTTCACCTTTTCATGCCCTGGTTCCCATGGCAACTTGGTATATTATTTGCCATCTGCATTAATAGTGGCATAGCGGCCTATCATGTTAAATTAGAACCAGGGGACTCGGCCACAAATGCTTTTGGTTTCTGATTTATGAGAGATAGCATGATTGAGAGAAAAGAATTTGTAAGTAGCAATTAGAGGAGCAGAGGTAAAGAGTTGAACTGAGATTTATTTTTTCACTGAAGGGCAGTCAATGGTGCATGTAAATGGAAAAGACTTTCCATTCTTCAGTTAGCTGGTACATTCCCTGATTTAATCAAATGAAACTGAAGTGTGCCTTTAACTTTCTATACAGTCTGACAAAGGTAATTTAGGATGGAGCTTTTAGATGAGTGTCGGCTGCTGCTGCCAGGACTTATGTCTTTATGAAGAAAATACAATTGCAGATGTCTTCTCAAGCTGATTGATAGGCAATAAGAAAGTGAAACAAGAGCTCAATCTCCAAGACACCAGAAAAAGTTGTGTTTGTTAAATGGGGCAGAAAGATATCTGCTGTCCTCTTGTGATTTGGGGGATTAATTTAGTGCCTATGCAGAGCTGTACTGCAGCACATGAAGCCAATACACATTACCAATGTAACATGCTTCATTTGAGTCATAACATTTTCACTGAACTGTGTATCCCCTGATGCTCCAGAGCCAGCCCCAAATTTTTGGCTGATTAGAATGATTCCCGTTTAAGGTGTATGTTACATGCTGTTGAGTCAGCTCCAACTCCTAGCCAGCTTATGAATGAGTGATGTCCACAATGTCCTGTCCTCAACAGCCCTGTTCAGCTCCTGTAGACTCTATGACATAACATTTCCAGGGTGAGAGGGATTAGTTTAGGAAGGGGCAAAGACCCAATTAAATTTAATTACTCATAATAGGAAATTTGTAGGAGGTTTCTGGGAAAAAGCTCCTGAAAGACATTCTTCTATTCTGAGAGGTGTGTATATTAGTAGGAAGCTTGGAACTTGCTAAAAAACCAAATTCAACAGAGTAAATGTGAAGACCTGATTGGCTTTGTTAAGCAGTTAATGAATCAGGCAGCATTTCATCTGGAAGACTGAAGGACCCTCTGAGGAACTGTACAAGTGGAAGGATTTTTAGGAAGAAGGGTGGGGCAAGGGAGCTATAGACAAAAGAAAAGAAAGGATTAATTCTGGACAGGGTCATCTCTTTTTGGGGGGAAGAGAAGAGAAAATGTCTTCTTATCATGTAGACTGCCTCTTCTTAGTATGAGGGATGAAGGAGGTTCATGTGACAGATGACCTTATTCATGTTTGACCAGAAAATTCCAGATCGGTTGACTAAGATTATGTTTCTTGGAAGGTTTGAAATGCAAATTAGGTCAGGCATTAAATCTAGGCTTGGTATCATGGGCTTTTAGCACAAGTGACTCCATTTGGGGCCTATGGTTTTCTCTTTCACCAACTGTTACAGCATAGGATGAAACTAACCCCAGAAAATCAGAACAGAAGGGAAGAAACCAAGTTCTTGATTCAGTTGCCTAAACAAATTGGCTCTGAAACCTGCTTTAACTGAAATTTTCAGTTATTATATTAATTTATACATTGTTATTATTTAGGCCAATTTTAGTTGAGTTTTCCAGTGTTTGCAATGGAATTCATCTTGACATACCGTCGCATTGCACAATCAAAAAAACATTGAACAAAGGGTCGAATGTCACAGATTGCTGAGGTAGGCGTCGGTTTGGCAATGACAATTCATTCCCAGTCTTTGCTAGAGCAGCCATGAGTGGGAGCAGATTTCAGTGGGTAGAAGAACGAATGGGCGATGAGGAAATGAAAACAGCAAGTTCAATAAGGATAAGCATCTTTGTTTTTTAAAATGTATTATTGTGTCCCCTGCATCTAAAAGATTTCATGACCCACAGTAGGCACCCAACACATACTGGAGATAATGCTATAAAATAATTTATTTATTCAACATTAACCAGTGAATTCAGAAATCTAATAAAAAGTACTGTCATTCCGTTGGAAATTGAGAATATATTTTACTTTTTGTTGAAATAGATATTTCTTTTTACCTGCTGCTAATTTTGTTGAAAGATTACATTGATTGTAATGTTATTTACTTTTACAGGCTTATTAAGGTATAATTGAAATATAATAAACAGCATATATTTGAAATGACTGGTTTCATGAGTTTTCACATATGAATCTATAAAACAGTCACCATATGTAAGATCATGAGAATATCCATTGTTCCCAAAGGCTTCCTAGATTTGCATGAACACATTCAAATGTTTCCGTAATTGGTATTGAGAGCCCCTTTGCTGTGAGACTCATAAGATAATCTTCCTAAAAAGTTATTCTCTATTACAATCTCATGATACAGACTATTCTTACTAGGCGATTCATTAAAAAATATAGACACAGGAAAGTAGATAGGACATGAAGTTACAGGTAAGAGGGAATCTGAGTGTTCATCTCTGTTTTCAACTTACTTTGTCCATAAGCCCAAGAAACCCACAAGGTGGAGAACGACATTGATTAACAACAGCATGTTAAGTACCCCCAATGATATATTAACACAGATATTTCAGTGGTGCTGTTTGGGGTGTTAAGTCTGCTTCATGAGCAATTATCAAGTGTGACTCTGAATTTAAGTGCACTGCCACGAAACTACTCTATTGAGGTATTTGTGGAGTGGGGTGCAGTAGAGAACGGAGGAGCCCTCTACAAAACTCATCACCAAGAAGTAGAGACGGAAAAGTCTTTTAGTGGCTTTGTTGGGGTAGGAAAAGAAAGCAAAGTGGAGAAATGACTCATCTCAGTTGGGAGAAATAGTTGTTATGCTGATTTCATGTAAAAAGAGATAAATGATTATTAGTGTTGGAAAAGAGAAGGTATGTACTGGTAGAATGGAAAAGTACAGAATTTCAAATGAATACAGGGGAAAGGGAATAACTAGCCAAAGAGCAAAAGCAAGACGAAAGAATGAATAAGCAATAACACAGTAAAAATAAATGAGTAAGTAGAGTAAGGAATAAAGTAAAGTACGTAAATTGTTACATTAAATAGGACTTGGTGGAATTCTCTCATTGAAGGATAGAAATGAGAGCCTGAGTTTAAAAAAATCAGATACATTAAGTTTCATGACATACTCTTACAGTGATAGCATTTGGAAACAGAAGGATGGACGAGGCAAACAAAGGCAAACAAAAAAAGAAAGTGCACTATTACTAGATGAAATAGAATTTAAGATTAAAGCATCAAATGTGTGTGCAACCAAAGGATGAATTAGATCTATGTCAACTTTCTGGATGAGATTTCCATGTATAAGAGTGAAGTGCTTAGACTATAATGTGAAAATCATTTGTGTAAAACAGTCTCCCAATCCTATGTGTGTGTGTGTATCTGCCTTTCTGGGTGTGTGTAGTCCTATGATCCTGGGGAAAGGGGGAAAGGATGCATATATGATATTTAATATCCGTCACCTAGAAAGGCTTGGGGCGGGTTGTGCAGGATCAGGTAAGGAGGAGGTTGGAGGAAGAAAGATTAGGATTCATTAGGTAACATCTGACCCTGAGCAAGTGCACCCCTACCCCCACCAGATCCCTTCTAAGAATTCCAGAGTACAGGACTTGGATCTAGAAGAAGCCCTTGGAGAATGGGGTCAACAAGTGCCGAGGGGTTCTATAGAAATGGTTCAGGAACTGACCCATAACTAGCCTACTTAGGAGGAGAATAAACTCTTATTTGGTTGTATGTCAGTATACAATAAAAACCTGCAGAGAATTTACATTTAAAAAAAATAAAAGCATAAAAACAAATGCTTGATTCTAATAGAATTCGTTTGTTTTGTCTGTTGTGGCTGCTTGGGCGAATACACATTAATGTATTCCTACATTACTGTCCTAGGTGATTATATATTAAGGAGTGTTAATTTTCCAGAGTCCCTGTGTCACAGAGCTGATTTATGTCACAATGGCTAAGCAAGGAGAACAGAGTACACCTTGAATCTTTGTGCTCCATTCTTTTACTGACATTTCCCATAGGCAGACACATGTGTAACGATTTTGTTGTTGTTCCCTGACCCTGAGTACTTGCTTTGAATACCTGGCAAAGGTCTGGAGTTGCCTTCATTTGAGTGACTTGGGTTTTAAGTAAAAGAAAATTTAGTGTATAAAATATTGCAAATTGAGAATTTTTCTAGATGTATCAAAGACCAAGAAGTGTAACCGTGACATAAAAATATCAAAGGACAGGGGTTCTTCAAACAGAGCATGAAAGAATTATCTTGTGTGAACAAGCAAAGTAACTGTGTTAAGTTTAGATAAATTTGTCAGAGGTGAGGTTAATTTTTCTTTCTACAGCTTCAAGAGAAAGCCAGCCAAAAACGCTTTGTGCTTAAAAAAAAAAATCCCCATGATGAATTCATGACTACAAAAACGATGTTCATTCACAGAGGGCTGGGTTGATTATAAGGTTGATGTTGGTGAGCACATTTATAACAAGTGTAAATTTAACTTCGGATAAACATTTTTTATTTAAGTGAATGAGTATGATTTCCTATAACAAATGTTTCATAAGGTTTGCGGTCATGAAAAGCTTTACTGTTAAGAGGTACATTCCTTTGTGATTAGACCAAAGGTTAGTTAAGCAGTTGAATATTAAAGAGAGGAGCTTTAATCATGCTAATAAGAAACAGCTTGTATAGATTTAAACTTAAATAAGACAATTTGCTCCTTCTGGCTAATCTCTGTACCTCAGGCTACCCTAGCTTTCTGTCTTCCATTTAGGTTCCTCCAGGGAGAGGCAGAAGAGAGGAGTATGGGGACTGGGAGGAGAGTGGGTTGGGGTATTTCTTTTCCTCTTTCCCTCCATGTCCTGTTGCTACAGGTCGGCAGTGTTTGCCTCTGGAAGTGGAGCTGTTCAGTAGCCCCCTTGACACACCGCCCTGTCAGGTTTCAGTACCCACCCTTTCCCCTTGCACCCTCTGGCCTGGGCGTCGCCAGGGCTCCCTCTATGACTCTAGGCTATTGTAGGCTGCTCAGAGCTGTGCATAGGACCCGCTGCTGAGCACTCCCCCATCCCTGGTATGGCTGTGCCAAATGTTTGCTATTAGGCGGTGGTCACAACCTCCTTGGGAGCTTCCCTGGTGTAATCTGAACACAGCCCCCATGAGGAGGGCAGGGAGAGAATGAAAGAAACAGAGGGCTCCAGATTAGTAGGTGACAAATTAACAGGCAAGAGAACTGACCAGGCTTGTCCTGGGCGGCTGCGGTCTGAGTAGTCTTCTGCCACCGGCCACCAAATCTCAGTTTATACAGGGGCCTTTCTGGCTTCAGTCAAGAACACGGGGTGGGGGGAGGGTGGCGCTTAACCAGGGGGTTATTAACTGGGTTCTGTCATGTACACAGGAGGCCTTAACCATGTTTACTCATGTACACGGGGGGGGGGGGGGGTAGGTTATTAACTGGGTTCTGTCATGTACACGGGCCTTAACCAGGTTCAGTTATATACACGGGGTAATGGGGCTTACCTGGGTTGTCACGTACCTAGTCCAGATCATCTATCACCACATTGCTGTCCTAAGGCTCTATCCTTGGAGCAGCTTCTGGGGAGGGGGTGGGGAGCCCCTAGGCCCATGTTCAGTTTACAGGTCAAACTGGAAGTCACATCTTCTTGATGACCTTCCCCAGCATAGTCCTCTCACCTTGTACTCTGACCTCCTCTTCTGCATCTTATTTAGAAGCACAGTTTCAGCACAAGAATTTCTACTTATGTCGACAAGATGGTTCTCAAAATCATTGTCAATAAATACAAGCGTACCTTATATTTTTACAGTCAAGGCCAGACAAGGAAATGAAAGTTTCCTAAGCCCAGTTTTCACAGTCCTATCCTGTTTTATGTTTGTAATCAGGGGCCATCCAGTTTTGATGTGGATGCTGTGATCTGTGCTTTTCATTAGTGTATATGGTCCCAGGTTTACTCCTATGTCTCTTTTGACTGTGGAATTAACATGTTGACATTTGCTGGCAGTGATGTGTTTCTAAGAGAATCCTGAGGGGATCTAAGTGACAATGATTTAGCATTTTGACTTTGTTTCTGAGACGGACGGGCTCAGCAGTGCCTCTCGGGGTACATAAGAGGATGTGGGGGAATCTAAATCTCTCTGGGGGTGGGATACCTGAGCCTAGTGCTGTGGGTGGTGGTGGAGAGTGAATCTCTTCATTCATTCATTCATTCATTCATTCATTCATTCATCCAATTAAGAATTCATGAACATGTGTGAGTTTGAATCCCTAGATAGTAAACTTTAGAGACATTTAATGGCTTCATCCTAGCTGATGACAGAGGTATTTCTCAAACTGAGAAAATCCTAAAGAGCTTGATGGACGATTACCAACTAGTAATGAGGAGCACCCTGACATCTCAGCATGCAAGTTGCTGAAGAGCTTTTGTGGCTCTTACTGCTTGAATTTGGCTTGCATTTAGGAATAACTGCTGCCAAGACAAGACAGTGTCTGAACTGGGATTGTGATGCAGCCTCTTCCTGAGATGAAAAGATGATGAAAGGTCCCTGGATAAGATTTCTGACCACCTGATTAGGGCTGTACTGCTCAAGCTGGCTTCTTTCTCTAGGGGCTCTGTCCAGGGATCAGAAGACAGAGATGTCCCAGCCCAAGGCCTGGCTCTATTCAGAGGCATCCTCTGGAGGTGATGGTGCAGTGAACAGGAGATTTGGAGTCCTGTCAATTTCCCTCTGGGGGGGAAAACAGAAAAAATGAGGACCACTTTGGAAGACAGTTTAGTGGTTTCTTATAAAACTTAGCACACACTTACCATATGACCCAGCAATCATACTTCTTGGTATTACCCAAGTGAGTTGAAAACTTATGTCCATACAAAAACCACACAAATGTTTATAGCAACTTTATTCATAATTGCCCAAACTTGGAAGCAACCATGAGTCCCTCAGTAAACAGATAAATAAACCATGCTCCATCCAGACAATGAAATAGTATTCAACACTGAAAAAACAAGCGCTATCAAGCTATGAAAAACAAAGAAGAACCTTAAATATCTTAAATGCATATTACTAAGTGAGAAAAGCCAATCTGAAAAAAGCTTCCGTATAGCGTGATTCCAACTATGGAACATTCTTGAAAAGGCAAAATTATGCAGACGGTACAAAGATTAGTGGTTGCCCGCGTTTGGTGGGGTTGGGCAAGGAGGGTTGAGTAGATGGAACATACAAAATTTTTAGGACTGAAGCTGTTCTCTGTGGTGCTCTAAATGGTACATGTATGCCATTATACAGCTGTTAAAACTCATAGGCTGTACAACATCGGGACTGAACTATAATAAATCTGTGGACTTTGGGTGATAATGATTTGTCAATGTAGGCTTACTGATTATCACACATGTACCACTCTGGTGCAGGGTGTTGAGAGTGGGGGAGGCTGTGCATGTATGGGAACTCTCTGTACTTTCTGCTCAACTTTTTGTCAACCCAAAACTACTTAAAAAAATAGGTCTATTTAAGAAAAGAAACAAGGCTCAGATTTAAATGTGAATTGAGTAAGTTTGTCCAATAGAGCTCTGGCTCCCTCGTCACATGTAAAGAGTGTTGGAACAGCCTCTGTTGAAGCCCCAGAATCCTTCCACACCGTATGTCCTGCTAACAGAACTGTCTGTCATTCAGCAGTCGTGGGGCATACACATGTCTTCTCCTATGTCCATGGGGATCAGTAAGCTTAGATGCTTACTGATGATGGAAAGTTTAATAAACACCCCCAATCTGTTAAAAAGTTTCTTTGCTACTGATGGCACTGGCCTTCTTTAATTTCTAAAAATACTCCCTAAACTATTCCTTGTGGCCTGGAAGCACTTGGGGATGTCCTATTAGTAAAAATAGAGAATCCACTCTGCACAAGGTTTTTTTTAGAGAATAAGGGAGCGAGTTTGTATTCATGTCAAAGACCCACATGAAATATTCTGTGCTATCATCGCACACCTTTGGAACGCTGAGGTCTTTGGCCAGTGTTTTCCGAAACCCTTAATTTTTCAGTAGTTGCCAATTGGCTAAGAAAAAAATAGTAAGCAGGCACATTTCTATATATTATTATTCATAAAGGCTTTGGAGATTTCCCCAGAGAAATTGATGATCCTTTGGCAGATAGTAGATAGTTAATCCATCACCACATGCCTGCAGAGGAGTAAGAGTTTTCCCATTTAACAGATGAGGGATTGAGATTACCAGTAGAGGAGACACTGGCCAGGGTCAGGGCCTGAGGGGAAGGATCAGAGACCTCGTTTCACGGTCAAGTGGAACAGCTTGGACTACTGCACACTCATGGTGCTGTTGGCTGCTGCTGCAGTTTCCAAAAATAGATTGGCTTATCTTGACATCTCATTTCAGAAGCAGATGAATATATAGGGCAGCATACATTTGGGGCAGCAGTGTTCCAGCATATCCCATGTTGTGCATTCTTTCGTCTCTCTTGGAAATTCAGCACATGCATTTATCCCATTAGTGGTAGGAGAAAAAGTCCTAATTACCTTCCAAGTCCTATGATGTATGTCTTTGGGTTGGAGCAGTGGTGGTGATGAATTCTTCTCTGCTTAGGCTCTACATATATTAAGGGTTCTTGAAATCAAAAAAATGACCTCACTGTAAGCAGCTACTGCTCAGATAGGGATTTCTAATTTAAACAAATATCTTACTCCAAGCTGCAGAACTCTCAGGGAGGAGATTATGGTAAATTCTACTTCCAAATTCAGTTCTTCGTGTGATTTGCCTTGATTTTACAAGTTTAAATTTAGGTTAAAAGAAAAGCCACATCTGTATAACACACACACACACATACATGGGCATAATAACAATATCAACAAACCTAGCTAGTTTGAGCTTCAGAACTTTTTGTCGCAGTGTTCTATGTGACTTCTGGTAGGATAGTATGAGAAATGTGGACAAATGTCAGCAGCCTACTGGCAGGGGAACACTGGGGCAATTTATCACATAGGGTCTGTTTCCCTACTGCAGAATGACATTGAGGGAAAGTTCGATAGGCTCTTGACTTAACGTTCTTTGTCTCTTGTCTTAGTTCGGTTTAGGCTAGCTGTATTTGGAGAAATGGTTGAGCAGGGCCCTCTGTGGAATTATTTCTGAGTCTAAACACCCTACTATGGACTGAATTTTTTGTTCTCTTCAAATTTCAGGTTTTAAAACCTAATCCCTAATATGACAGTGTTTGGAGGTGAAGCTTTTAGGAGGTAATTTGGTCTTAAAGGTGGAGCCTTCATGATGGGATTAGTGCTCTTTTGAGAGACCCTGGAGAGCTCCCTCATCTTTACCCCACGTGAGGACACATCCAGAAGACAGCTGTCTGTGAACAGGAAGTGCGTCCTCACCAGTTAGTGAATCTGCCAACACCTTGACCTTGGATTTCCTAGCCACCAGAAAGAACTGTGAGAAGTAAATTTCTGCTTTTCTATAAGCACCGCCCCAAGCCTATAGTATTCTTTTAGAGAAGCCAGCCTAAACTAAGGCTGTGAGTAGACTGTGTTTATGGCAACAATTACAAGAGGCAGGACATTGAAAAAGCAGTAGAGTATGAAGGGCTTGAATCCCTAGATAGTGAAGCCTAGAGACGTTTTCTTGCTCCAGACCCTTCAACCTAGCCTAGTGCCTAAGACATAGTAGGAGTCAATAACTGTTCCATATTAAAAGAATGAGCCAGTGAATGATATCTGTCGACCATTTAGCTCCTTTACTTTCTGCAACAGATTTATGGCCGCATTCAAGCCATTCCCTTTGTACAACTGTTGCATATTATTTAAAAGATAATTACATTTACTGTCAAGCCTTTGAATCCAATCATCTTCTAATATTTGTGTTGTTTTAAGGAGTTCTCAAAAAAAGTTGGAAATGGAAGAAAAACAAAACCACTTTGACCTGGAAAAGGAACTCAAAGTGTTTTGAATTAGACTCATTAAATTGTGCATATCTGTATTTTTCCACAAGTAGAAGAAGCTTGCAAAATCTTGTAGACAAGCAGTTCTTATGCTGTTGAAAGAGATTCAAAATAAAATATTTCTTTTGTCTTTAGGAAACCAATATTGGTATGTTATTCTCTATTAATTACAAATAGCTTAAATCTTCTGGTCTTTATCTCCCAAGGCAGTTGTGTTAGTTATCTATTTCTTTATAACTAATTACCCCAAAGCTTACCAACTTAAAACAACAGTTATTATCTCAGTCCCTGTGGGTCAGGAATTTGAGAACAGCTCAGCTGGGTCGTTATAGGTCAGTCTCTCTCATAATTTTGTAGCCAGAAGTTCAGCCTGGGCTGCAGTCATCTGAAAGCTTCCCTGGGCCTGGAGGAGTCATTCCAAGCTCTATCACGTGTTGATAGGAAGCCTCAGTTTATCACTCTTTGCTGGTTGGAGACCTCAACTCCTTGCCAAGTGAACCTCTCCATGGGGTAGCTCTCGACATGGCAATGGCTTCCTTCAGAGTGAGTAATCCAAGGAAAAAAGAGCAGATAAAAGCCTGCCTTTTTATGACCTACTCCCTGAAACCTCACACCATCCCTTTCACTGTATTCTGTTTATTAGAAATGAATTACTAGGCCCACCCTCCCCTCAAAGAGAAGGGAATCAAAGAGGGAGAAGCAAAGGGTTTATGGAGAGTTGTTTAAAGCCACCACAGCCACATACATGTTTATATTTGTCTCTATATGTTGTCACCCTGCTTCAGAATATCCGAAATTTCTTCAAGAACGATATGCATTTGGATATAAATCACCTCTGAACTACAAATGGATGGGCACGAAGGCATTGGATTATTTTGAAGGGTACTTTAAGCAGCAGATGGACCTGAGGGGAACTAATTATTCTGTTGACTATATGAATATTTATCATGCTAAGTAAATAATAGTTTTGCTTCATCTGAACAGCTAGTTTTTACTTTTTGGTCCCTGATAATCTTTAAAATTATCGGTTTCCTCTTTAAGCTACTTCTTAGAAGATTCAAAGTAAAATTTCTGGCCCAAGTTTAATGAAATTAAAAATATTTTGTATGTATTTTGAGAGCTAATTTCATACCTGACTGCCTCTTCTTTTTTTTAACCTTAATTTTCCCTTATCCCAATTTAATTTTTTGTTTTAGTTTTGTAAATTTATATTACTGCTAAGCGTGCAGTTTTGAAAATGCCCTCTCCTTTATGGAGCACGGCAGGCTATGAGAGAGAGAGAGGGAGGGACAGAGAGAGAGTGTGTGTGTGTGTGTGCATGTGTGTGCAAGCTCGTATCTGTGTCATTCTAAAATACAGCTATCAGCCCTGGCCAGTTTGGCTCAGTGGTTAGAGTGTTGGCCCACGGGCTGAAGGGTTTCAGGTTTGATTCTGGTCAAGGGCACGAACCTGGCTTGCAGGTTTGATCCCTGGCCCTGGTCAGGGTGCATGTGGGAGGCAACCAACCCATGTGTCTCTCACATTGATGTTTCTCTCGCTCTGTCCCTTCCACTTTTGCAGAAAAGCAACAGAAGAAATATCAGGTGAGGATTAAAATAAAAAAATAAAATACAGCTATCATTTATTGAGTGCTTATTATTTGTAAATTATTTTGTGGATATTATTTAATTTGATGTTCACATAGATCATTTGATGGAGGGGAGATTAGGCACATTTACTTACAGGTGATACAGCAAGGTTTTTAAAAAGGTAGTAATTGACAGGATCAGGATTCAAACCCATGTCTCTCTGACTCCAAAGGCTTCCCACAACGCAGGGCACACATAAGCAAACGGGAAGAGACCTGGCCCCTCTGCCCCGACCCCCAGTGCAGCTGTCTCGACGGTTCCACTAATCAGTCCCACTCGCTCAGAGGACATCCCGTCGCGGTCTCTGGGTCATGTGCTTGCGCTGAAGCCTGCCTTCCTGTGCTATGAGGGGATTGCTCCCCAACTATTTTCTCCCTCGTATATTCCTCACCCCCAAAGAATATAAAACAAAACAAGACAGCGCTAGTGGAATATGGACTAAGATTTATTTTGGGGGAAAGGCACCAACAGCTTTGTGGACTTAGAATTTGAGACAATTATCTTTGAGGGCTCAGTTTAACTCTATAAAGTCTCTCTCTCCTAATTACATGTTTGGACTTTGAGAATGAGATTAGTATGTCACTTGATAGTCAATCCTACTGCCCAAATGAAACTCTGGCCTTCTTCTGGACTTTAGAGCCAATCTGTGCAAATTACTGAAATGCAGAATTTCTACCTATGTTAATAAACTGTTGACCTAAAATCAATGAGAAGGGAGACACGGTGTATACTTCGTTTGATCCATTGGCTGATGAAGGCAGAGAATCAAGTATAAGATTTACATTTCCATTTTGCTTTCAATCTACCTTTTTTAAAGTCTAGAGGAATATTGTTTTCACTCTCAGATTTCCTACATGAGCAGATTTTGGAGTAATCTGTCCAATCATTCAATGATAGGTTGACAGGGGTGGAAGCCCTTGCTAGGTATAAGCTCTCTGAGCCGCACATGGTCTGTAGCATTCACCTATTGACATCAATGATGAGAGAGAATCATCAATAGGCTGCGTCCTGCACGGCCTCCACTGGGGATCGAGCCCACAACCCTGGGTGTGTGCCCTGACCAGGAATTGAATTGTGACTCCTGGTTCATAGGTCGACACTCAGCCACTGAACCACACAACCTGGGTTGTGTGTAATTTTTAAAAATAAGTTGTGTAGGGGTTTTTCTTGTGGCAACAGTTTTTTTCTTGCAACCTTTGGTTTAATGTCATTTCTAGCCATGGGGCCACACATAAAGTGGAGGTGAGAGTTGGCTTTGCTGCATGTGGCCTTGGTCCGTCTGCCTGTGTGCTTCATCATATTGTTGGTCTAGTTCAAAGATGATCCAGAGGCAAAACATGCTATGTTGTGCAGAGCTTTGCTGCAGGGTCTGTTTAATTCTGATTTACCATGGTTCAGAACATCTTGAGTTACTTTTGTATTTATTTTGTAACTTAAGAAAATGCCCAAATTTTGGAGGTAGAAAGATAAGATGATTCAGAGTTACTGTGGTAAATTACCTTCCCCTCCACTTTTTCAGTGCCTTGCCTAGAAAATGATAACATCTTTATAATAAAATGATTTAATGCTGATGATTGAGTAGGGTGAGAATTTGGTCCATGATAATGATTACTTCATTAGTAAAGCGAATAATTTGTAGAAGACATGAACATTTCATAGCACAAATGAAGGATAATAAATGAGCCAATTAAAAATTACTTTGCATGCTTGAAAACAGCATTACTTTCTATTGAAAATGAAACACTATTTTTTTAAAAAAATGAAAGCTCATTAAACATTTATGTTAATGCTTTTTAGAGTGTTAATACTAATTTTTTAATCATAATTACTGGAAAAAGTATGTTTAAAACTTGTTTCAGCAGGCAATCTAAATTTAACAAGTCTTCACTAGGTAACACTTTTATTATCAGAATATTAATTAAAGAAATAACAAAAGTGTCTAATGAGTAATACTGTAGAGCCTTCTAAATCTGAAAAAAAAAATTCTTTGGAATCAAAACTGAAAATAACTGCTTGTATTACATTCTAATTAATTTTAAATTGATAATTTATATAATGAATATTTACCATTTAAACATACTAATCTATAAATCAGAAAACTTATTCTTCAATTGTGAAATATAAAGAATTTATATAATATAGTTTCCAGAGAGGTGAGCGTCCTAGAACCCAGAGAAGAAAATACATTCATTACTTGTCTATTACATGCTGCATAGCATGACCATGGCCATAACGTGAGTCTTTACCCATATTGTTCATCTAGTTCTTGCTTTTTAAAAATGCATGTTGGGGATCAATGGGGGAAAAGAGGGGCATCTGTAATACTTTCAACAATAAAGATAAATTTTAAAAAATGTATTACTCTAACAACTTTTATTGAGAATCGATCATATGCTAACCTTGACTTAGAAGTCACAGTCTCTTCCTCAATAGAATTTACATCTGTCTATATAATTTCATTCTTACTACAGGTCTTCAAAGAAGTATTTGTAGTTGACCAATCTTCCACTTCAGCAGAGGCCATCTTCCACTTCAGTTTCTCAGCCTCCCTCATAGCTGAGATGTGGACACATCCACCCCAGACTTTGAAGGTGTCCTGATGGAGCTGAGGCAATTAAAAAAAAGCCTATGCTTGACCTTGGGCATCTGGTCTTCCCTGAGATCCCATGCAGCACCCATTATCTTTTAAATAAAGTCTCCCCCCACCCCCCCGCTAAAATCAGCTAGCCTGTGTCTGTTGCTTGCATCTAAGAATCTTAGGCATTTAATATTATTAATCTCACATCACCAAGGAGGGAACAAAATCAGAAAAATGTAAGCTCTGTTTGTCAGCAAAGCCAATGCTTTTTGTAACACGTCGTGCTGAAGAGGTGGTTTCTCTTGCCAGCAAAGCTGGCCTCTGGGTCCAATTTTACCACCTGCGGGGAAATCGCTGGTGGCTTATACCTGTATGTCCTGCAGTGACTCCTCTCCTGAGGGCAGGAGCAACTTTCTCGCTGTAACTCAGCCTTTGTCTGTGGTGCTGAAATTATCTCTGGCTCATTCAATTTAGTGAGAAGAGCAGTACAATATGATGGCTGGACAGATGAGACTCAGCATCGTGGAAGCGGCTAGTTGCCTTGCTGCATATTTTAATTTTCAGGTCATTGTTTTGCTATTGAGAATGAAATAACAGCTTTAGAGTAAAAGCTGGTCACCTTCCATCAGAGAGGGCAAGGCTGAAGGGTTCCAGAGCTGGCGCTGGGCGGTGGTAACGCGGAGCATTCCGCACGCCCTGCTGCTTCATAGAGCATGTTCCTAAGATTAATGTTTGTTTTGAAGGTAATTAGCCCAGCGTTAACCTTCTGTGCTCTTGATTAATTGGTTTCACACTGGCGGACTCTAATATGAATGCGAGGTCTATGCCGACAGAAATGGGACAGGTGGGCAAGCGGCGGGGAAGGGCTGGCCTGGGAGGGAGTGGGTGGGAGGCCTGTCCATCGAAGGCCCTCCGTTCTCTCACGCTCAGTTGTAGCCAAACCAAAACCTGAGCACAGTTCACGCAACCGGAGGAAAAGTCTGTGTTTTACAACCACATCATGATTTCACAATCTAAATCATTTTATAGTTGAGCTAATTTCTGACAGTTACAATATGTGTGTGTGTGTTTTAACCTTCTCAGTGTATATTTTGTGAAAATGTGATGGTTGTTATGTCTCTATTTTGTGTGTGTGTGCCAGAGCCGTTTTTGAGCAAATGCTCAGTGTTTCAGATTCTGAGCTCTCCCCTTTTCCTATCTAAATTGACTACTTGGCCTTTGGGGCAATGTCTGTGGTTGGGGTGGGGGTGGAGGGGCGGGGGGGGATGCTTTCAGATCTGCATGAAAATCCTGAATTTGTTTTCTGGGTCCTTGTTGGGCTCTGCTAATTGCTGACTCTTGTCCACGAGGTTGTTGTTTGACCTACTGGCCCTACTGCTAAAGCCTACGGCTGGAGAGTATATTAAAGGAAATGGTCACTGCTTCTCCCCCTTTCTCCCCTCCCCTGCTCTTCCCTTCCCTTCCTTTCCTTGCTCTCTCCTCCCCTCCCCTCCCCTGGAGGTCCTTCTGGCCCTGCCTACCCTTCTCCTGTTTTCCCCTATGAGCCCCCATCCCAGAAGGAACCACTCACATCCTGTCCTCGCTCCACAGGGCACATAAAGACCCTGGCATACCCTCTGCATCATTTAAGAGCAGCTGACAGGAGTTCTAGAAAGCTAAACGCAGGCTCTCCTCCATTGCACCAGTCCATTGTGTTTACAGTGTGGCGGCCCCTCCACATGGATCTCTCCCCACAGGACAAAACGGAAAGCCAGGCAGAAGCCCTCTCACTCTGCTTCCCTTCAGCCTATCAAATATGTGCCCTGCCCCAGCCTAAGACTTTGGCTTAAAGTGGAAAGAAGACTTTTGGCCACTAAATCTTTTCCTCTTTCTACAGTCTTCCAGGCTTATAAGAAACTTCTTTCTCCTTCCCTAGATGATATCTGTCCCATTACCATCTCTGGATCATAGTAGGTGGTCGAATTCCAACAAAAGTTGGCTTATGTTAAGAGAGATTTCAAAAATTTTATGGTCCCAGTGTTTATGCATTTAGTTCTGTTGAAATTAGACACGTACATATTTTCTGCACCTTGTAGCTATAATTTAATAACATACCTTGCACACCATTCTCTTGGTGAGGTATGTATACATAAATGCTTCAAAAAATTTAAAAAATGGAGACAAGTTTCCATAAATGAGGCCATAGTTACTTGGCTTTCTTTTCCCTATGTCCCATCCTGTTCCGCAAAGGGGACCGTTGTGATATTTTTATACAATATCTGTTTACATGTTTCTGATAATTATCTCTGTATCACCAGCCAGCGCAGTATCATTGTGGGAAGGGAAGCTGTTAGCCTCAGGGAACTTCTCGCTCCACCTGGAGATGAACTTAAATGTGAGTCCAGGGGCTTGCAGCTGATGCATCAGTTGCATCTGCTGCGCTGTCTCAATGCAGACTTACAACCATCCATTTCTTATCGAGAACTCATTACATACTAAATGTATGGGTATGATGAAATTTACTGTAGCATTTAAATTAAGCATGCCCAATTATTTGCAGATGTCTTAAAATGTGAAAACCACAACATTTATAATATAGATTACATATATATATTAGGTATGTGTAACTGATAAAATGAATGCATGACTCATGGGTTGTGATCAAAGCTTCGTCTCCCAATGCCCCTTTCAACTTTATTCAGTGGGAAGACTTTCCTGGGCTTCTCAATAGAGTTATTGACATAACAGGCTGTCCTTGAGTCGATTTATGTCACCAAACAGTCACAATTTCAAAAGTTAAAGGCATCTGGTCCAAGCTATTAATTAACACCTCGGTCTTTACTCTAAGGCATGTCATCTCACATTCTCCCAGGGAGGGCCTGAGGTGCAGTGATCACCTACACTCTTCCTTTCCTATTCCACCTTCCAGTGGATCTTCTCTACCCATCAGTGATGAGGCATGGGGAGAGAGCAGAGGGAAGAGTCTCCAAGTGTTGACTGGATGGCTTTGTGCCCTCTGGGCTTGGCACTTTTAAAGCCCACTTATTCTATGGTGGCTCTTTTGAGACTCCCAAGTTGGTGACTTTTTTCATGCTGTTCCTTTGACCCAGGATATTGATGGTCTGTCTAATCTGACTAGTGACTTGACCCTCCTTCTAGCGTCTTCCTGCAAGATCTCTGCCCCTTCTAGAACAGGACCCAAGGTGACCCCTCACTGACTCTCTCTTTACTGAGGCTACAGGAGCTTACCAAATATCTGTTAAATGGACTCATAGGTGATTGAGGGCAATTAGATGAACATAAACTTGGATGCTCTTTTCCATTGGATGGCACTTGATAATCACACTAATTATAAGCACTAACCTTATCTTTGCTTTGAAGCCACTGTTCTTTGTTTCTAGGGACACCTTTGGGGTGATGCCAGGGAGGGTGGGGAGTTGAAGGAGTAAGGTTTTCCCACTGTGCAATTTATATATGGGTAGGTGGTCCCAGACTGCTTCTTAGAACTGCTGCAGGAAGTGAAAGTTTGTCAAAAAAGTTGGCAAAACTGTCCATCCCCTTGATAGGAAAACTTAAATTTAACGAGCCTCTCTAATCAGAGTGTAGACTAAGGAGAGACAAACTTGCATCTCTTCCAGGTGATCTCTCTTTCTCGCAGTTGGCAGTAGAGAACAGAAGGTTTCTCTTGCCAGCAAGACCAGATAATATGGTGATCTCAGCTCCTGTTCAGTTCCTTTATAAATGAGTGAGGTGGCAGGAATCTAGGTCCCACTGAGGATCACAGTCTACAGTGTGTCTAGCCATGGCTGATTCCAGCACAGCTCTCCATGGATGGTGGGAGTGAGACAATACAAGCTTAGTCCTATGACTTTTAAGTTTTTATGTAGTTTAACTTTGTTGTTACCTAAAGTATTGTTAGGCTGTGTTTCACTCCACTAGCCCATTGCTCCCATTCCTCATTGTTGTTGTTTGCTATTGAGTTGTATGAGTTATTTATAAATTTTGGATGTTAACTCCTTATCAGATATATGATTTGCAAATATTTCTTCCATTTGGTACATTTTTTGTTCATTTTGTTGATAATTTCCTTTCTGTGCCAAAGCTTTTTAGTTTGTTTTAGTTCTATTTATTGATTTTTGCTTCTGTTTTCTTTGCTTTGTGTGTCTGAAGATAATACATTGATTTGAGTAATAGTGTAGTGAGTTATAATCATGAAAGTGGAGCTGTCATATTTACATTTTACTTGTTCAAATTTGACTACATCTGTTCAATATTTTAAAAAATTATCTATCATTTCTCTATAATACAGGATGGACTTAATATATTAGCTAACTATCTTTATTTGATGCCCACCAAAACCAAAAACAGGCCAAAGCCAAAAGCGCAATTCAATGCCATGTTGGAGAGAAAGTGTGCACAAAATCACATCATGTAGTTTATGGTGACTTAATGGTTATTGTGTGTGGTTTTAAACAACATGCAATTTTCTCCTTACTTTAGAACATAACCCATGTGTTAGAGGTGATTCCACTGTGGTGTTAATGTAAGTGGTTTTCTGTGAGTTAGTTTAATTTTGCATAATCTAATTCCTAGATTTGTGCCAATACTTTACATTCTGTGAAAAGCTTTAACTAGCACAGAGCCAAATCTTTTCATGGTGATATGCTTATAAGTCTGTTATTTCCTAGCTTGTTCATATCTACATGGTTTGCAATTTATTTATATGTGATATTCCCGTGCATATAGAGACAGTATTATAAATGATGGTTACTGCTCTCTCAACCCCAGACGCTGCAACGTACCTGAAATATAATCTCTATATTTATAATAAAACAGCAATAATACACTACCAACTTGAAAGTGAATTACCCTGGATGATTCATAAAGCAGAAAGCCCTACCCATAGAAATGCTTTGAAAGCCTTGGAAGAAATGTGCCATCAAAATGCAAATATGTTTCCACTTAAAAAGAAAAAATTTCTCTCTGGAAACTGGTTTACATAGGATTTGGAGTGAACATTCCAGTTCCTCAACTGATTGAAACCATTGGCTATTTTATTTACCAGTGTTCTTTGGATCTGGTACCATCAGCTGTTCATTGTTAGGGCGTGCAAAATTCCTGGGATGGCATACCCTCCAGCAGATTTCTTTGTTATGGTCCATTTTGTTTAACTTTCGTTGGTAGCTCCAGTGTTCTTTTTACTAAGATCTGTGTTTGGTGTTGTTCTTCCATGACCTGCACTACAAATTCCTAATTTCCAGATGAGAAAACAAAGCATATTAATTTAATACAATTTAAGCTGTAATAGTTTAAATTATCCTGACTGTTAACCACATTTTACTTTCTCTTTCTTTCTTTCTTTCTTTCTTTCTTTCTTTCTTTCTTTCTTTCTTTCTTTCTTTCTTTCTTTCTTTCTTTCTTTCTTTCTTTCTTTCTTTCTTTCTTCTTTCTTTCTGTAACTAGATTTGTTTCTCTTCTTCTCTTTTTGGTTTGTTCTCTGAACAAAAATCATTTAACTTTGTTGTTACCCAAAGTATTGTTAGGCAGTGTTTCACTCCACTGGCCCATTAAATAAAGCTCTGCCTGATCTGTCGCTTACTATAATGAATGGGTTGGGGTGTCTCCCCACCTCCACCCCCCAGAAAAGATGTATTGGAGTCTTAACCCCCTAGTATCTCAGAAAATGATCCTATCTGGAGATAGGGTGTTATTTGGAGATTGGAAGTCAAGTTGAAAAACTGTCATTAGAATGGCCACTCATCCAATGTGACTAAGTGTCCTTATAAAGAGGGGACCTTGGGAAACAGGGAAAATGCCATGTGAAGATGAATTAGAGTTAGGCTGCCACAGCCATGGAGCTACCAGAGGCCAGGAGAAAGCCTGAAACGAATTTTTCCTTAGCAGCTCCAGAGGAGCATGGCCCGGAGCTCTCGCTTCCAGAGCAGCGGCAAGACGCATTTCTGTCACTCGGTGTCTGGTGACCCGCTTTCGCAGCCCTAGCAAACGAAGGTGCTCCCTGGTCCTGCTGCCTTTCTCCCTGTGCCCTCCGAGTCCCCAGACCCTCCTCCTTCTCTGTCTTCATCACTGTTATTTTTTTAATCATGTGCTTCCCTTCTGTGACATCCATATGTTCAAAATTCACCTTCTATTTAAGGTTCCTGTTGCGCAAATGCCAGTTGGTTTATGAAAATTTTTAACAATACACTTTTCATAAAATTAGGGGCACTCTTTCCATTGTGTCCCATTTTGAGGTTTTTAGTTTAATCCCAAAGGGCTAGCAGGAGGTTGTCTTTCCATCACCATAGTAGACATCGGGGCCCATGTACTGGGAAGGTTTGTGACCTGAGTTACTGGGAGAAGGCATGAGGTGTTCACATGGACACTGACACAGGTGCAGGGCTCTGGGGCAGGTGGACGCAGCCCACATTTATGGGGACATGAACGGGGTCTGGGAAAATTCTCCTAATCTAACGCATTCTCAGTTTCTGGGCATTTGTCTTAGTGGCCCTGAGAAAATTGCTTTATTTCAGTTATCCTAGCTCTTCCCAGGCATCACAACCACTGCAAAAATGTTATCTTACATTTTATCCCAATCCACTTTATCTTAACACTTAGCCTTTAATATGAACTTTATTTGAGGGTGTAGTGTTACCTAATTTATTTTCTACAAGTCAGTTTTTTTCCAACTCCATTTGAATAAAATGACCCATTTCTTCTTCACTGTGCAATGATTATTTTATGATATATTAAAACTTTAAAGTGCCAGGAGCATATTCTTGAGCTGATTGATTTGGGGTTACTTTTACATTATTTTAATTATTGTAACTCCATAATAAATTTGAATATTTTGCAAAGCATATCTCTTTCATTACCTTTTTTTGTTTGTAAAACATATATTAACTATATGTTTACTCCAGATAAATTAAAATATATATTTTTATCTTTGAGTTTAACCTAAACATTTATTATAGAAAAGTGATAACTTTATAGTATTTGGCATTGTCATCATTTAGTGTTAATTTTTCATTTTTTAGGAAAATTTTGTACTTTTATTTACACAATTTATTTCTTATTGAAATGATTTTCAGTTACTTTTACTTTATTATTTTCCCTCTATTATATTAGGGAAATGATAATTAACTCAGAACATTTCATTTTTATTTACTGTAGTAATGTTTCAATTTTAGGAGCATTCAGTCAATTCCCTTGAGTTTTAAAAGTAGTGAATTTTTGAAATGAGAATAATTTTTTTATTTTTTGTTTTCTTACATCTATGCATTCTGACTTGGTTTTTATTATAATTGGCTAAAGCTTATGAAAGAGAAGAAATAGGAATGATCAAAGTTTGAATGGAACTTTCATTAACTGTTGCATTGAACAGGAACGGATGTGACATTTTTATCAGTTCCCTTTTTAGTGTCTCATGATATAATTATACAGTTTTTCTTATGTGGCTTATTAGTTTTTATGTCTTATATTATTAGATTTTTATAAACTTTAAGCCTTTCTTGCATTACAGATTTCAGAGCCATCAGTTGGGCTGCAACTCTATTTAATATTTGGCTTTCTTAAAAAAATAATAACCTAAAGAAAATATGGTATAATGTTAATATTTATTGTATCTAGGCTTGGGCACATGGGTTTTCATTATGTTAGTCTCTCTAATTTTCCTTATGTTTGAAATATTTTATAAGAAAAATATTTTTACAAATCTCAGCAGGGTGGAACAATGTGCTGACAATAACACAATAAAATATAGTAGAAATGAATGAAAAAATCCTAACCTTGAATCAAATAGAAACCCCACTAATTGGATGTATACACAGTAGGGGGCATGTGGGTTAAAAGAAGAATTTGTTTAAATATCTATGATTTGATTTGGCTACAGTTTCATGTATCAATATACTAAGACCAGCCAGCAAATCTAATTTTTCCTAAAGCTGAAGAGTATGAATAAAATGTCTAAAACAGAAATGATAGTAGTGCTCCACTTTGCTTCCGTCAAAACTTCTGTTGCTTAGTTTTATAGAGACTGGAAGATGTTCAGAGGACTAGGACTAGGACTAGAACTATGAGGGGGACTGTGTTGTGTCTTGTGCAGCACCAGCCAATGCTTGGCATAGGGAAGACGAAGTTCAGGATGAGCACGGTGACCATCCATTGCTTATTGCTGTTCTGTAGCAGTGGGACTTGGCTCATTTGGTATGGCCTGAAGGGTAGCCCAAGAGCCAGGAGCCAAGAAATTGCAAGGAGACACTTACAAATGTTATGTTTCACCCCAACATAAAGAACTTTCCAATAGGACTGACCAACTGCGACGTGGGTTTCCTCAGAAAGCGCTCCCTTCCTCACCGCTAGGGTTGCTTAAGCAAAGCCCCCGGCTATAAGTTTTTGAAGTGCTGGTTGTTGATTAGGCTACAACAGTGATGCCAGAATCTGGGGTTTCGTGGACCAGTAAAACTTCAAATGAATATTTAGAGAACCAGCAAAGAGTTTCTAACCTACTAATTTGCGAAGGAAGATTATTACAGACAGGTGGAAACCATACAGAGACACTGCCTCTTTCCACCATTACTTTATCACCAAAATTAATGAAGCACATCATCTCAGAATATATTTTCTCTCTCTTTTTTAAAAAAATATTTTATTGATTTCAGAGAGAGGAAGGAAGGGGGCTAGAGAGAGAGAGAAACATCAATGATGAGAGTCATTGACCAGCTGCCAGGGATTGAGCCCACAGCCTGGGCATGTGCCCTGACCCGGAATCGAACCACATTCTCCTGGATCATAGGTCGATGCTTAAGCACTAAGCCACATGCTGGGCTATATTTTTTCTTTTCAGGAAAAGAATATTGGCCACTTTGCAAGATATTTTTTTAAGTATGTGTTTAAATATTTTCAAATAGATGAAAATTTTAAAAGGTTTTGTTTTGTTATATGGTTTGCAATTCTTTTCTTGATTAAATATATCATTTCAGGAGTTCACACATATAGTTGTATACTATGAAGTGGAATTCAATTAGCCAAGTTATTCTCAAACTTTATGTATATTTATTGTCAAACATCCTGCTAAGCTTAGAGGTGGAAGGAAATTCCAAATGTCCTTTCACTCAATTTAGAATATTATCGGTGTACTGAGAAAAGCCACGGAACAACAGCTAATATAGCTCTAGCTTCCCTTTTGTGCCTTTCTTTTTAGGCCAAAGCAGGTCAGGATCTGAGAACCAGGTCTGCTAGAAGAGAGGAGTAGACCTATGAGCTGTAAATAATTGCTTAAAAGGAGGACTTCCCAGCTCACAAATAGGGAAAGATACTCCACCAATTGGACGCATGCACAGCAGGGAGTATGTGGCTCCAAGTGGCTGCTTACAACAGCAACTCCAAGGTCAGAAGTCAATTAGACTGTGCATCCTCACAGATTGGGATGATCCAAGGGACATTTACATTTCTCAACCTCGGCCTTTGGTATTTTGGGCCATAATGCTTTCTTGTCAGGGGCTGTCCTGTACATTATAGGACAGTTTGCAGCATCCCTGGCCTCTCCTCATTACATGCCAGCAGCCCCTCCCCCCATGCCAGTTGTGACCATCAAAAATGCCTCTGGGCACGCCCAATGTACCATAGGGGGTGAACCGCTCCCAGTGGAAAACCACTTGTTTAGATCTTTAGACTCTCCTCGTGCTGGAAATGTTACGATCAATGTTCTTGACCTGCACTGACCTGTATAAAAAATGGTTTCTAATAGTAACCCAAGAATCACTCACTTGCTTTTATCATCTTTAAGCACAAATGAAGATCAGGAAGGGGATGAGGGTGGGCCGTTTGATGAGCTCTCTCCCATTTGGTCAGAGATCTTTCTTGTTTTGGACATGGATTAAAAATATCTGGGAACAAGTTTCAGCTGCACTTGAGTGTAGGGAAACTGGTGAACCTTTAAATACCATCGCTGCCCTCTTTGCATTAATCAGTCTTGATGAAGGCTGTGGCCCTTTTATCACGCTGTTTCTTCTTCTTCTTTACTTTAAAAAAACCCAAAAAACTATCCCCAAGTATTTGGAAAATGGTTTTAAACTTTTGTTGTCTGACTATTACATTTCCATCATCCTCCAAAAGCCATCAAAAGTTAACTTCATTATTTGGGGAAAAATCCCCACTTACATAGAGGCAGCTTTCTCTCAAACACATACATATGGCTTCTCTTATTCTAGGTTTGGCTTTCTGCCTGGACCAAAAGTAGGACCTGATCTGTATTTGCCTTTGAGAAAGGGATTTGTGACCTGACTTTTGTTTTCCAGACCTGCTTTATAGAAATCTGCAACCCCAAACTACGCACATAAAAATTGCCACTTTTGTTCATCCTAATGGAAAATTATACTTTGTATGGAGGGACTAAAACTGTTTCTGCAAGAAACCATTGGGACTCGTGAGAACAGCAAAAAGAATGAAGTACTAAGCGGATTAAATGAATATTTTCAGGGAGTTATTTAATTATGTAGAGTGAGACAAAGAGTAAAGAACACACATGTTGGAGCAAAGCATTGTTTGCATGAACTTACTTATTATTTGGTGCTAGAAAAAGTAGAGCATATAAATAATTTTCATTCAGGCTAAAATCCATCTCAACTTCTCGGTAGAGCTGTACATGGTATCTGGATCCTGTGCTTCCCAGAATTTTGACTCTTGCTTGTCTGCAGAATCCCATTCATTTTAATAGGACAAAGAAATCCAAGGCACCAGTTACGGTAGATGAATGTTCACTGATCTGCTATGGAGAGATAGCTCAAAGAAGGTAGAGCTAGTAGCTAGTAGTTCCAGGATTTCCTAATCCCATGGGCTGGAAATTATTAACTGCTTAGAAAAATGGTATAATGGGATAAAGTTAAAGTGGTATTTTGTGTGTGTGTGTTTGCTTATGGGTGGAGTAAGACTTTCTGTTTTGTATATAGATATTGCCAGCAGCAAAAACTGCTCCCTATCTACGAGTCTGTCTATTTTGCTTGGTAGTTCAGTTTGTTCATTAAATTCCATATATGAATGAAGTCGTATGGTATTTGTCTTTCTCTGAGTGGCTTATTTCACTTCGTATAATGTTCTCAAATGAATTTTAGAATTAACTTTTCAAGTTCCTCAAAAACCCTGTTAAATTGTGATTAACTCTAGTTAAATTTAAGAACTGACGTTTTAATGATACTGAGTTATCCCATCCATGAACACGGTCTGTTTCTCTTTTTATATTTATGTGTTTTAAAAATTACTTTCAATAAGCCTTTAAGCTTTCATTCCTTAGTATTTTGAATACCATCTTTTAAAATAATCTATTTCATCTATTTATATATTTTTACACTATAAATATATTTTAAATTATGTTTGCATTTCATAAATTATTTTGTACTCTTTCCTCCAAGAATATCCTTTAGAATGTACATTATTAATAAAAGTCTGTTGGTGGTAAATGGTTTTTCTTTTTTTAAAATGTCTATTTTCATTGTGACTTTGAAAAAGGATTTTTATAATAACACTATTCTAGGTTGGTAGGCACATCTCTCAGCATTTTGAAGATATTGCTATAAGAACTTTTGACTTCCATTGAAGCTGTTGAAAATGTACTGTTAAACTAAACTTTTTTCTATATAGGTATTCTGTTTTTTTCTCTGGCTGTCTTTCAGTCACTTCTTTTATCTTTGGTGTTCTGAAGTTTTATCTATAATATGTTTTACATCTAGATTTTTCTTTGATTATTCTGTTTGGTCAATACTGTGTATCACTGACCCCAATGTTACTGGAGAGCCACTTAAATTGGAGGGGCTTTCCCCTCCTCAGCTCTTGCAACGCTTGTGAGAAAGAATTCAGATGAGTGACAGAAAGCAGTGTTGAAGCAAAGTAAGTGAATTTACTAAGAATACATTTGACAAAAAGCATGAGTGTGCAGCTCAGCTAGTCTGAATGCCCCACCTGGTGTGAGTTCATGGTTTTTATAATTTTTCCCTCTATAGGTTTCAAGGTTTCCCTGCTGTATAGACTAGATTACAAGGTCCCCCTTTTACACTGTTGTTGCTTTTCCCAGAATTTATAACAACTGGTGATTTTATCTTGGCAAGTCCCAAGACTGCTGACTTCTTTGTTCAGTGGGTAAAATAAACCCCCACCACCCCCTCCACCCGACCAGCTATCTATCCTGCCTAACACCAATAATTAAGTTTGTCTGCCTGTGTGCTTTAGCTAAAAAGATACTAGAGCAGGAGTTTGTAGTAAAGAAAAGGATTAGTTTATTAGAATTGGCTAATGACTTCTGATTTCTCAGGGGTCAACAATCATCAAGGTGAGAGACTAAGGTCAGGTCAATGAAGTGTGCTGAGAGAAGGGAAAAGAAGTGATTATTTTAAAACTACAGTTTAATTCAATTCAGAATTATAAGAATTCTCAGTTTCATTAGTTACTATCATAAGTGCTTGGCAATTTTCGGCCCAATTGTCAACCCTTTCATTATTGCCTCTTTTGTGTTCTCTGTTTATTATTTTTTCAGGGACTACAGTTAGAATAGATACAAGAAAGTCAAATATACATCTGTCTTAATAGTTCTTAACCTTTCTTTTATATTTTCATACCTTTATCTCTCAGTACTGCAAATTCTCCAGTTCTTGCATCTAGTTCATTATCTCTTTAACTGTGTCTAACAAGTTATTTCATATAGCCACTGGGCTTTTAATGTCAATGAATCTATTTTTCATTTATAAAACTTCTACTTGGTCATTTTTAATAATCTCTTGTTCCTTACTGATTTTTACTGTATTTTTAAATTGCTTTGGACATTTTATAACATGATCGTTTTACATTTCCCATCAGCTAATCCTAATGTCTCCAGGTTTTGGCAGTTTAAATTTGTTTTTTGTCGATTCTGATGACTCTGGTCATTCATGGTGGCCTATTTCATTTATTGTTAAGTGACTGAAAGTATAATTGTGAGTTTATTTTAATTAACAACTTTTTAGAATTTTGAATGTTTCATGTAGTGCGGCTTTCTTCCATATAGGATTTGACTTGCTTGACTGGAGCCAAAGGCACATGTATCTACAACAATTTTAGCCCCTATGGAGCATCCTGCCTTAATATTCAGCATTGTCACTAAGCAGAATGGCCTCAGTGTCTCCTAGCCCAGGACTGCTGTTAGAATATGGGAATCTTTACTTTGTTGTTTGTTTCCTGGCACCATTCAGGGTTTATCTCACCATTATTTCTCTTCTTTCCCCACTTTCTCCTTCTGTTCTCACTACACGTTACTTTATCTTCATGTTTGGAGATTTCCTAAGCTTCATTCTGAGCTCAACCCTGCTTTTAAAAAAACAAGTATGTTACAATCATGCAGGATCAATTTGTATTCCCATGAGGACAATTGGGAACATCTAGCCGATAATTCTGATAACAAATAGAAGGTAGGCTTCTTTTAGAACCTTGGCAGCATTTCTGGATTATAAAGTGCTTATTATAAAGCCTCCAGTACTGGAATTAGATTGACTTACTTTATTCTCCTTATACGTCAGACTTTTCTGAGCTTTATGAAAATCCAATTATGTTACCTAACACATATTTAAACTAATTATTTTAATAAAATAGGGACAAAACAACATACTAAATTATATCTGAAAAGAAGACACAGGTTTTATTTTTATGGACTTCTTTGGGAAAATAGATTTCAAGATAGTTGTACAAATATTTTAATTTCCCCAAATTCATCCTTCTGACCCATATTGTCTAAGATTACAGAAAAAGACAACATGTGGAAAGAGTACTAAATTTACAGTCAGAAAAATGACTGTAATCTCAGCCTAGACAATAAGCATTTGATTTTCAACAATGTAATTAAGCTCTATCAGTCTGTATTTCCTCATTGTATGATGGAGATTATTTCTATTTCACACAGTTATTATAAGAATTAAATCAATTAAACAAAATAGTACATGTGGAATTACCCATGATGGTGTCCAGTAAAGAAAAGCAGAATATGCCACCCCAAATATGCTTCTTTGGCATAAGGATTATCTTGAGCTGGTTATTTTTAAGAAACAACCGATACAGGAGAAGCTCTGAAAACAATGTAAAAATTGTCTTTTTTGTAAGAGACATTTCATTTATAAGAAAAATTTCCAATTTTAGATGTGTCTCCTTGTACTAAAAAGGGAAGGATGACTAAACATTTTTATCAGTGGAGAAAGCATTAACTTAAATCTGCATAACAACCACACCCTTGTTTACCATATACTTTGTCTGGTAACTTCCCATAACTGGTTCCCCATCCCCACCTCCCATCTTTTTTTTGTTTTTAGCTGGAGATGGTATTTAAGGTGATAGGTGATTGACTGGGTCATTTTGAGGAGTTACTCAGTTTTCCAGGATACGAGAGGTGTAAGTGCTATTAAACCTCTGTTTGTTTTTCTCTTGTTAATCTATATTTTGTGATAGGGAGGGCAGGAGAATTCTTTTTTTCTCTCCTATACCAGCGCATAGTAGACACTTGGACAGGATTAATTTTTCTTTCTTTCTTATGGGATCTTTGAGCTAAAAGGTAGTTAAATATGTGGTTTCTAAAATATATCTTGATTTTATTTTTTGATATTCATTCCCTTCTAAGGCAAATATATCAGCCTTATCTCTGTATTGAGAGTTAATTTTTAAAATAATGCAGAGTGAACGCCTACCTATACAAATTAAGTTACTTTCAAGATATGGGAAGTTGGGCCTGATTGTAGTTAAAAATGTGAACAACGCTTATGTAGCTTTAGTTGGGCAACATCTGGAACTGATCTCCAGAACTTTGATTAACAGAACCAGCCTGATGAGTTCCAGATGTTGAGACATGGCTATGTTTCTTAGACTCACTGGATTATGAGTGTGAATACATGGAAGGAAGGAAAACATTTACAAGAACTAGGTGTCAAAGTGGCCGAGGGGGTATTTGGGTGTTAGCTTATTGCCTGGGGTAGGAGGAGGTCTTTCTAAACGACTAACCCCTTTAAAGTTTTATATACATTATTAAGAAAGGTCCAGTCTTCGATAACCTCAATAGTATGTCTTAAAAACTTTGCTCATATTTTCTCCTGTAGAAATATATTTTGAGCATCTACTATCTATAGTCCTATGGTTAGAAAGACAAATAATAAACATTCCCTGCCTTTGAGTCACTTAGTTCAGTGAAGGAGGCAGGCATGTGAACAGTGATTACAGTTAATTACAACTGCTGTATTAAAGGGCCGAGTGCAGAAAGTAACCAGGACTGCCAGGGAAGGTAGGAAAGTCTCAAGAGAAGACACTGGGTGGATGTAAGAAAGGTCCAAACCGGTAGAGAATTTTTATGTTTGTTTGAGCCAAACTGACAACAATTGCCAGGAAGCAAAATCCCAACAGATTGAGAAAATGCTCTGGAGAATGGCAGTTTTACAGGTTATTTTACACATTAGAATAAAGGAGGAGACATCAGGGAGGCTGCAATGTATTAGAATATGTTTTAATGTTGGTTTAACTCTTTGTAATAAACCATTGGACTCAAAGTTCTGGTTCTAAGTTCAGTTTTGTTTTGTTTTTTAAGTCTTTCTTTTCCACAAATTGTATTTTTAAGTGAAAGAATGCCTTTGCCTTTTGCAGTCTTTTTCTTGCTCTCATGCATGCCCACTATTGTGGACAGGTGCTGTGTTTTTTGCCCAAAAAGCAAGAATTTCCTTTGAGGCCTTTTAAGTATTAATTTGCCTCAATTACCAAAGCTGGTAAAGTGGCCGTGCTGGGATTTAAATCTGTGATGGGCCGATATGAAACTGATGCTTTTAACCAGTATTCTATATAATCTTTGTAAAGTGCTTAATACAGTGTTCAGAATGCAGTAAGTATGAAATATATATTAGTATTATTGTTATTATTTTCTTTTGTCTCAAATCAAATTACACCTTCAATGGTATATGTACTCTGCAAACCATTAATTCTAATGGACCTAAAGTTTAAGCGAAGATGTCAAGCGGGGCAGAATGAAATGAAAGCAACACATTTTGGAGTATTAATGTAGCATGAAGATGTAAAATGGATTTTAGAATGGATTGGAAAGTTAAAAGAGAAAAGCGATAAGGAACCCTGAAAAGAGAGTGAATAAGGTGGGGGAGGACCAGGAAAGGGGCACTGTCATGGTGGCATTCTTGTCACCTGCTGCAATGACCTAGGGAAGCAGTGGCTTCAGTAGACCCATGCGCAGGCACGAGAATCTATGGACAGGCCACAAGCGGCCGCACCGCCACCAGGAGGGTCTGTAGGCCAGCTCTCTGATTGTGCAGACTGAGCGAGGGGTAGCAGGAATTGCATTGAAGATTTGTTGGCCACCAGGACCCTGGGAGGGAAATGGCAGAGGTTCTTGCTTAAAATGGGGATATCAGATGCTGTGGGATTCTTACTGAAGTGCTCCGCACCACAGTGGGCTCTGAATCAGGCAGCGGCTTGCGGGAAATCGTGGATGGAGCTGCCAGCATGCTGGAGGGAAGCCTTGGCTTGTCAAAGGGAGAGCTCTGTTCCCACCGGGGGAAGCTGAAGTCACTGGTGAGAAGTTCTTCTGAGAGCTTCAACCTGATGTCTTTAAGCAGCACAGGGTTCTAAGCGGGGTTAACCTCCACGAGTGGAGTAGATTTTATCGCGTATTTTCCTGTTGACTTAGCGGAATCAAGGCTTTGAAGAGTGCCAGCAACCAGGTACTTAATGCCGTGGTGGAGCGAGATTAGGCCTTATATCCTGATTCCTAGTCTGCTCAGATATCTGCATGAAACTTTAGTTGGGCCTCCCAGTTGAATCCGTATCACCTGCATTGCTTGCTGACGTCTCCTGAAATGTCTGGAGCGCGTGGCTTCCCGAAGGAGCATCATACTTGTGAGCCAAGCTCAAGGCCATTGTATTTTTCATACCTTCCTCTGGCTGACCAAGGTAAACTTTCCTACAGAAAAAGGGCACCAGCTGGAGGCTGAACCTTATGGAACACAGTGAGTCATTCCTAAAAGTATAGTTGAATCCACAGTTCCAGAGTTTATAATAATCCTTTACATCTCATGCTAGTTTGACATGGTTTTTCAAATGGTGATGATTAAATGGACTAGGAGATTGTAGATCTGTCTATACACAGAACAAGTTTGATTTTCGTGGCAAAACAACTGTGCCTTTGTTTCACTGAGCTGACCAATAGTTTGGCTGATTAAACTAACCAGTTATTTTTGTGCTGTGTTGCTGTGGAAACCACGTGTGTAGGCGGTGGACACAGTTAGTGTACCTTGTAGTCATGTTGGCACAAATTAGCAGAGAATTCGGTTGCTATCCTCAGAAGTTCACATCACGTGTCTTAAGCATCGTCCAAACTCAGAACATTAACAGGAACCCAAAATCCCTCACTGTAAAACTCTTTCATATTCTGAATTTCAATGATAAAATAATGCAGCTGCTTTTTAAATGACTTCTATGGATGATCTAACATAACCAGCGGCACCTTAGAATTTTGTGTCTCTTCTCCCACCTCCTTGCATTCTAATAACAAATATGTCTTTACTTTCTTCCAGTGCTACTTCAAATAATCAATTTGAGCCATAAAAAAATACTGGAGTGTTTCACCTCAAAAGAGAATTTTTGGCAAGTTTTGAGTGAAAACAGAGAATTATAATAGAAACCACTGTGCATATCTCCACTGCTGAGAGCAGCCCTCGTGTTTTCATAGTCACCCAGTGCTAATGCAGCAGGAGGGCCCTGGCCTGGATTCTTTGTGGCTCCAGACTACTTTATTTCCCTTCTTCTCACCATAGGCGAATGTTTCCTTTCTCCCCGTGTCTCGGGGCCTATGAGACAACATTGGCCCTCCTGGCTCTGTATCTTGCAATTTATCTTTTTTTGCTTTCTTCTGTTTTAGTTCTCCTATTTTACTCTTCCTGCCTCTGTGTGGACAATAATTCGCTATTAAAAGCTGAGGCATTATTAGTTTATTATCACTTTTGAACACCTGTTACATGCCAGGCACTCTAGGTGCTTTGCTTACTTTAATAAAACAACCCTACGAGCAAGGCATTAAGATCTACAGTTTCCAGCTGTGGAAACTGAGGCTCAGAGACTAAGGAAGGTGCTGAAGGTTACGCAGCCAGTAAGAGAAGTCGACGCAAGACCTCAGGCCTGTTGCCTTCTGAAGGCCGCGCCCTATGCTTGAGCCGGCCCACCTCCTCTAGCTTAGCATGGGTTTCCTGCCCGGGCATGGGACACTAACCTTCCAGTGACCGCTGTGCGACTTTGAGCTTTATCTAAGGGTTAAGTTCCTTCTCTGAGTTTGCTACCTTTCTTTTGCCAGCCCGTCTGGACACTGTAGCTCTAACTGGGAGCCCACCAGCCTGTGCACCCCTGTCTGACTTCAAAGGCTCTTCTCCCTGCTTCCTGCCACACTTCCCATCAGCATGATTGATCAGCCATCGCCCATCCACCAGGGGATGGAGGCTACAACCAAGTTTGATTTTTAGTGGTCGAGTTTCTTGCAAACGCTTTCAAACTTATAACTGAAATTTTCTGATTTACCTTAAATGCACCGCAGCTGCTCTTTTCTCTGTCCTTCCTGAGACAGTATCAGTCGGGATGGGGTTTTAAGAAACAAAAATCTAGCTACATGAAGCAGAAAGTGTTTCAGAACAAGGAAGCAGCAGCCTCTAGGAAGGGCCTCCGGGAATGACCCTCAGAGTAACAATGAGGAGCTGGCCAGTCAGAGGAGCGGCTTCTCCTATCATGATCAAGGGGTAAGAAGAACCGGCCACCGCAGGGCCTCTGCAGATGCTGCTGGGCATCCCCACGGCAGCCTCAGGCCCTGCAGCGCCAGTTCAGAAAGACCCAACGGTCCTGGCTGCGACTGCCCACAGGAAAGAGCGATGAAGCAGATCACTGGCTTCCAGCCCACTTCCATCTTCTGGACATGACATGAGTGGCTCTTGTTTGGTAAACCCCACCTGGTATCTAGAACCCTAGCTGCAAGGGGGATTGAAATGCAATTTTTAGTTTTCTAAGCTCTGCCACACTGAAACATTTTATAAAACAGAAGGCAAAGAGGACCAGTCAGTGAATTATTCTTATTTACAGAGGGGTGTTTGGTAAACACTGATTTTGTTTGTTTGTTTTGCATTAAAGTTAGAGAATTTTTGGCAAATAGTTGTGATAATGCAAACAACAATAAACTGCACCACTTGAGTCTCTCTGATATTTGGACTATTGGTATCCTGTCCTACTGGATGTGTATAAATATTTATGCTGCATTGATGATAGTATTTGACAAAAGCTTTTCCTTTCTCAGATGCCTAAATGGCTTCTTAACTGGAGAGGATCTATCTTCAATACTCCATGATTCCATGTAGAGGGACCCAATGTATAATTGTAAGCTCTACAATCCTTATGGTACAGAGAGACTGGAAAAGAAAGGAAGGATATCATGTTGGCAGATGCTGGCCTGTTTCATAGTTCAGATTAATCTAAAAAATTACCAGTATCGTCAAAAGAATCTAAAACCAAGTCAAAGCAAACTAACATCAATTGTAGAGAAGTTAATTAATAATGAGAACACCAAGCAATGACAAAAGCAAAGTCTAAGGCTTATTTATTTAAAAGAGGAAAACTCTCCTGGAGATTTCAGAAACAATAGCAAAATTAATGAAGTAATTCAAGTTGACAAAAGTGTGAAAATTAACATGTAAACATTTCATGACTTTAAATAAAGTTTGACACTGTGACACTAAGTGTCCCTTAACCATTTTGTTGTTGTTGCTAGAAATAACTTATTATAGGAATAAGAAGAGACAGTTACCCACTAGGTGAGATTATTAATTAAGCTGTAAACAACTTTATAAAAAATATACTTATGTATAAAATACAGGGCAAAAACCAAATCATTAATCTATTAAGAAAGTTAGCTTCTCAGAAATGAAGCCTAAATATAATACCAACTTTTAAAATCTTGAAAATGTAAAATTCTATTTTGGGTCCTTAAATCAACCTTATCTTCCTGGTCACTGTTTTGGGGGGGGGGGGCAAGATGAAAGGAAGGTGTTAAGGCTAACTATTCACCATTTTTCAAAAGCACTTTTAAATAGGTTTTCATTTTCTAGTTCTTCTTAAACAACTACAAATATTTTAATTTTATTTCCTACTAGGCTAGTTGGTTCAAGAAACTGAGTCACAGGAGTTCTGGTTCAAGATGGCAACATAGGAGGATCTTAAATTAACCTCCTCCCGTGAACACACCAAATCTACAGCTATGCACAGAACGAAACAAAATCTGGCTGAGCAACTCCTACAAACCAGGAGAATGAGAAGAAACCTACATGGGAGCTGGCAGAGAGGCTGAGACACAATCTTGCTGTAAACCTCATGCCCAGCACTGGGATTCACAACTGGCAGGGGACTTAAAACCTGGAGCTTCTCCCTGAAGAATGAAGGGTTTGAACCTCACAGCAGATGCCCCAATTGTTAAGTCCTGTGCATGAGAGGTGAGCCCACAAAACATCTAGTTTTGAAAGCCAACGGGCCTTGTGTCCAGGAGACCCACAGGCTATAGTGAACTGAGAAATGGTTCTAAAAGGGCTGCTCATGAACACAGACTGACCTGCCCCAGGGCCCAGTGAAGAAGCCGGTAACTGAAGAGAGCCCAGACTTCCTGGGAAAGAGGCTTCCTTGCTTGGAGCCAAAAACACCCCAAATAGCCCAAAGCAATTTATTCTGAGAAAGAACAAAGTGGGAGGTATCACACTTCCTGATTTCAAACTATAATATGAAGCTATAGTCATGAAAATAGTGTGATATTTGCATAAAAACAGAGACATAGATCAAAGAAAGAAGCAAAATATATAGCGTAGGAACAAACCCACACATTATGATCAATTAATTTACAACAAAGCCAAGGATTTACAATGAGGCAAGGACAGTCTCTTCAATAAATGGTGCTGGGAAAACTGGACAGCCATATGCAAAAGAATTAAAGTGCTGAATGCAAGGTTTGGTCAGTTGATTTCCTGAATGGGCCATTAAAACAGATCTCAAGATAATAATGAAGCTACAAAATATACAATAACATGAAATAACAAGCAACAACAAAAAAAGAGGGGGTAGGTAGATTGAGAACAAGTTCATAGCTTAATGAGCCTTCATTGTGTGTAGTGGTGGTATTTGTGTGCCAGTGTGAGTGTGAGTATCTGTGTGTCTAATTCTGTATAAAAGAACATTTAACATTAATTCAGCAGAAACATTTCAGTAATCAGCGATTTACTTAGCTATGAAATTCTTCGGTTCCTTTTGGAAGGACTGTATAAAACTGCTATAGAACTTTCTTCCATCCTACTTTCTGGAGCATATCTAAGGGATCATTTTACAGTTTTTTTGTTTTTTGTTTTGTTTTTTGGTGCTAATAATGCTAATCTTAGATACTTAGAGACTTTAATTATAAATGGAATATTTTCTCTGTTCCCACTGAATGCTGTAAAAAATGAAATATAGCCATCACAACAGAAAGTATTAATCAGATCAGTTCAAGGTCAGAACTTAAGTGAACTTAAAAATCAAAACTGTACGCCCCTAATGTGATAATATGTACTTATACAGGGCTTTGTGGTTGATGCCATCAACCACTTTCCATGTCTTGCCAATGATATTATTGCCATAAAAACTGGAGAGTTGATTAGTGAGTTACTTAAAACAGTAATCTTAGCCTTTAGAGGATTTATTTAAATCTAATTTTAAAAGAGTTTTTTAATATTTATTTTAACAGAAGTTTACTTAGAAACTTAAGATTAGAAAATAGTTTCAAATGAGTTCTGCTGAAACTAGAAGTTGGATATCTGCCTTTTTTCCAAGGTGATTGTATTTCCCTTAAGGCCAATTTGTCATTGATAAAACATCTGTCCAAAACCATTCAAGTGTATTTTGAGAACCCACAATCAATCAAGCTCCCCATTTGGATAGGCAACTATTGTTTTCTATGTAAAGATGAGTGATGATAGGTAGATATAATATTTTTAGGTTAACTTTAATGATGTCTATTTTTCTGAAATTGGAAAAATACCAGGATGGTATATTGTGCTTTTGCCTTATCTCACAATTAAGTTCTTATTGGAAACTCAGCAAAGGAAACAGTCAAAGGGTATTTAGAGGTCTTACGAGATTTTTTATCTTATGCTAATAGCACTTTCTTATGGAACAGTTTGAATATACTGCCAATAATGAAACTAGATGTTTATAAAAATAAATTGCTGAAGATTTTTCCATTTTGAAACTTTATTTTTTTTGGTTTTTAGTTTTTTTGAGGCACCAAAACCTGATAAAGAGTTCAAAGTAATGGTCATAAAGATGCTCACCAATCTCAGAAGAATGAATGAGCACATAGAGAAGTTCAACAAAGAGAAAATGTAAGAAAATTCCAAACAGAAGTCACAGATGTGAAGAATACAATAATTGCCGGGCCAATGATGCTCAGTGGTTGATTGTCAACCCATGAACCAGGAGATCACAGTTCAATTCCCAGTCAGGGCACATGCCTGGGTTTCGAGCTCAATCCCCAGTAGGGGGAACGCAGGAGGCACCTAATCAATGACTCCTTCTCATCATTGATGTTTCTCTCTCTCTCTCCCTCTGTCCTCCTCTCTCTGAAAATCAACAAAAACATTCAAAAAAAAAAAAAAAAGAATACAGTAATTGATTTTAAAAATACACTAGAGGTGTTCAACAGCAGTCCAGATGAAACAAAAGAATGGATCAGCAAGCTGGCAGACAAAGCACTGGAACTCAAACAGAGCAGCAAAAACCAAAAACCCCAGCAAGTGAAGATGGCTTAAGGGACCCATGGGACAATATCAAGCAGAATAACATTTTCATTATAGAGGTCCCAGAAGAAGAGAGAAAGAGGCAGAAAAATTATTTGAAGACATAATGGTTGAAAACTTCCTAGCCTAGGGAGGGAAACTGACATTCAGATACAGGAAGCCCAGAGAGTTCCAAATAAGATGAACCCAAAGAGATCCATAGCAATACCCATTGTAATTAAAATGTCGAAAATTAATGATCAAGAGAGATCTTAAAAGCAGCAAGAGAACAAAATGGGGTTATAAAAATGTAGAACTCTGGATTGTGTTAAAATTTAAGTTGCTATCAACTTAGAATACATTGTTATATACATAAGATGTTATATACGAACTTCACAGTAAGCAGAAAGCAAAAATTATAGTAGATACGTACACATGAAAGAAAGGAATCTAAACATAGCACTGAAGAAATTCATTAAACCACAAGTGAAGAGGGAAAGAGGCATAAGGAACAGGGAATAACTACAAACATTCTAGAAAACAATGAACAAAATGGCAATATGTACATACCTATCCATAATAACATTAAACATAAATGGACAAAATTTAATACCTGTCCTCAAACTCTTCCACCAAATTGAAGATAAGGAAAAGCTCCCAAACTCATTTTACAAGGCCAACATTACCCTGACACCAGAACCAGACTAGGATACCTCTCTCCCCACCAAAAAAATAAAAAATAAAAAAAATTGTAGGCTAATAACCTTCAGAACAATTCACCCTGTTGTAGATATATGCAATGGAATACTACTAAGCCACAATAAAAGGAAACCTTGCCGTTTCTGACATGAATGGACCTTGATGATATTAAGTGAAATAAGTTGGAGAAAGATGTATCGTATGACTCCACTTATATGTGGACTCTTAAAAAAAAACAAAACCCAAAGGAACAAACAAAACAAAAATAAGTTCATAGATGCAGGGAACAGATGGTGATTCCCAGAGGGAAAAGGGTCTGGGGGGAGGGCAAAATGAGTGAACAATTGATCCTGTCATTATTCTGTGGGTCTTTGGGTTGTTGGAATAAGGCTGACTGAGTAGCCCAGGGATAGACTACTGAGTGAAACATGTTATGGGGCAAGAATCAAGTCAAAAGTTGTTTAACATCCTGCCCTTAGGAGTTGGGGCATTTTAAGGCACAGCAGAATAGGACGCTCCTTCAGTTCTTTGTCATGCCAAGCTGGTTCGCCTCACCTGACAGATCAGCAATCAGAATCAAGAGATGTCATGTGGCTCCAGGCCCATAAGCCTGTATTCTCACAGCCAAAAGATAGGGCAGCAACAGTGGCCAGGCCATGTCCCACCTTTTGAGAGTAGGATATGGTTGATGTGTGTTGGTGGGGAGGGAAGGATTTGAAGGATTGCTATTTTTCATAAGAGGCTTTGTAAGGTTTGTAAGTCTTTATGTACATGTGTGTCTGATATAAAAAATGTACTATAAACTATAATGAGATCCAATTCTTCACAGTAATTCCACCCCTGAGAATCTACCATAATAAACGAATCCCAAATATAGAAAAGAGCTTTACACTCACAGAAGTTCATAGGATCATCATTAATAATTGTGAAAAACTGGAAACAGAATATCCAATCCTAAGGAAAGGATTAAATGAACCATGGTACATTCACTCATTAAAATATTATTTACCACTAAAAATAATTACAAAGATTCTGTAAAGACATGGAAAATGCTAATGGAATAATGGTAAATGAGATGAGTAGGATATAAAATCATATGCACGATTATATTTGTCTTCTATACTTTTGACACACATTTGTGTCAAAGGCTTAGAGGACAAACCCCAACACAGTTAGAAAAAATAGTTGAAGGTTAGCTGGTAGGAAAATTGATGTTTTACTCCCTTTGTTTCTACTTGTCTGAATTTTCAAATGTCTGTTCATAAATGTTTTAGAATGAAAAATAATGTTACATGGAATAACGATAGTGTACGTAAATAACAATAATGTAAATTTGCTCTTTGGAAAGAAAGAGGAACTGTAGCATACAAGCTGACCCCTTTAAGTCCCTCGTCATTAAAGCCAAGGAAAGTCCCAACCTTTCAAAAATGTAATTCAGTGTCCCTATTACAGCTGTTATATAGGAATAGCTTTCAAAGTGAAGCCCATAATAGAACCTAAATAAATAAATGTTCTAGATACGTGGCAGAGCTTGGTTTATTATGAATCACTGGACTGCAAAGCTTGTTTGACTAACCTTCATGGGCAAGCTGGAACTTAACCGGGATCTTTGGTTGTATGGTGTCCATGTTGCTTATTGCACTGCAGAAACCAACATCCTATTGGGAAAGAGCGGGGGTGGGAAGTCAGGAGAAACCATGGACAAATGTGTTTTAGATTAGAGACTCTTCTAGACGATGGCTCCAAGGTGAAATTAGTCGTTGGCATGAGCTCTCCTTTTCAGAACTGTTTATGGTGCAGAAGCAACGGCGTGTGCACGCGCCAGGTTTTCTCGGGTTCTCACGTTTCTATGTAATCACGTGAACCGAGGCTGAGTTAGGAGGTGGCAGCCAAGGCTTCTGATTTGTGACCCACTGACATAGTGTTTTTTCCTTTTTAAACTTCTGAGGGACTGTTGCTATTAGTGCACAGCTTTTCCAAAATGTTTAAAAAGCACAATAAATAGCATTTCTTGGTTATTGCCCTAAAACTAGGATTTTAGTATAATTGAAGAAAGAAAGAAAGAAAGAAGAGAGAGAGAGAGAGAGAGAGAGAGAGAAAGAAAGAAAGAAAGAAAGAAAGAAAGAAAGAAAGAAAGAAAGAAAGAAAGAAAGAAAGAAAGAAAGAAAGAAAGAAAGAAAGAAAGAAGGAAACCATCTGCCATTGCAACAACATGGATAGGCCCTGAGGGCTTTATGCAACTCCTAGAATAGGCTGGTGATTGCCAGAGGTGGTGGGGGTGGGGGTGAAATGAGTAAAGGTGTCCAAAAGGTACAAAGGTAAAAGCCTCCAGTTATTAAATAAATGTCCAGGGGATGTAAGGTGCAGCAGGGAGACTTATAATTATTGTGTATTTTGAAAGTTGCTAAGAGAATAGATCTTGAAAGTTCTCATTAAAAGAAAAAATTTAACTGTGTGTAGTGATGGATGTTAACTACACTTATTGTGGTAATCATTTCACGATAGATACATATATTAAATCATTATTTTGTACAACTAAAACTAATACAATGTTATATGTCAATTATAGCTCAATAAAAAAAGATAGAAGATTAGAAAAACCCAAATAAGTAATGCTTCTGGATATATAAATCTGAATAACGCTGATAGACTATAAGATACTATATATGATTTTTACTTTTGTTAAAGAGTGCCCCTTGCCCTTCTTTTCCTAATGTGGCATTAGTTATTTATTATAATAACAAAAATATATAAGATAGGTCCTTCTGTGTATTTTGGACGCTTGCAAATTTTAGTAGATAAACACATGTAATAGATCAGGTCGCTACAATTGACTTCTCTTTCTCTTTTTTTTTTGCATTCCCAGTGAGATAATTATATTACAGGAATTCGTACATTCTGTCTGACACTATCTACTAGTTTTACTTGCAGACTTGACCGCTGCCTTCAGCATTGTGCAATGTTTGGCTGACATCACATTTTGGCTGGGTCAGGAGTTTCTTGTGGTATACATTATTACAAAAGGTTTTATTATTGAGTCCAGATATGTTTATATGTGTCTTTCTTGTTCTCAGTTTCTGGAGGTTAATCTGTCTAGCAGTGTTCCTTTCCTTGCAGAAAGGAATCTGGGAATCCTTGACAGTTGGATGAAACTGGCACGAAAAATGGGGATAAAAATAACTGAATGAATTCCTTGGAGAGAAAACTGCTGACTCAGAGGAGGTTTGAAAAATCTCAAATTAGAAGAACTTTTTTTTAAATCCTCACCGAGGACATGTTTTTTATTGATTTTTAGAGAGAAAGGAAGGGAGAGAGAGGGAGAAAAAGAAATATTGATGTGAAAGAGAAACATCGATAGGCTGCCCCCCTATGCACCCAATCAGGGATCAAGCCCACAACCTGGGCATGTGCCCTGACCGGGGAATTGAACCTCGATCTCCTGGATCCTAGGTCGATGCTCAACCACTGAGCCATGTCGGCCAGGCTCCCTTCACATTCTTGCTGTGAGATGTAAAAAAAAAAGTGTTCAATGATAAGTTCTCAAATGCATAAAATGGTGTAAAGGCTTCCGAAATGGAAACTAGCTCTATATTTGGCCAGCAGGAGAAGAGCAGCATGGTAATGTGGCCAGGACAGGGCTGGTAGCATTTTTCTTGGTTCATCCATATGATGAACAAGTGAACACAGTTGAATTTATCTTGAAAGTTCCAGCCAACCTGGTTTTCATGGAAAGGGCTCCATTTTAATCTCTGTTCCAATATAACCAATATACTGGGTGGGGCTAAAGTAGGTTCCTATTTATTTGTATGGAAAATAATACAATAATTAATAAATGATAATACAAGAATACACTCTGTGTTTTGGGTACTCACATCTGAAAAGCTACTTTTGCCCCACCCTGTATGAATGCTTAGCAATCACTGGATAAAATCTAAACAGTTTTATTTTTATCTCCTATTGCTCCTTTAAATTTTTAGTTGAGGAAAGCTTTTGTCTGCCCACCAGATGAAAACTTAGCAGATCCCCAAATGTTTGTGCGCATTTTAGCAGTATGCCATTACTTTAAGAGGGGAGACTCAGTCCCTAAGCTAAATTAAAAAAATAATCCAATGTAAAAAATTAATTAGAATTTTGACTTTTGATTCAGAAGAAGAGGCCCAGGCCTGTAGATGGCAGGTTGGGGCATCGGGGGAGGGAAAAGAGAAGCTTATCAGTAACTTCCCTGGCCTTGGACTCATCAAGCTAAGACCATGCCATGTTTAAAGAGGAAGAGGGGTAGAAAGGGAAATCCTTTCCTGGCTGTGTCTTTGTAAGCTGGCTTCTCACTGTGGTCCTGGGGGGTGTTTGTAGCTGATGGTTTCTCCCGTGGCTGCTCTGAAACCCCCGAGTGGCCCTTCTCAGTGGCCATGCTCCAGAAGGTCATGTCTCACCTTCTGCCCACAACCCTGGTGTTGAGATAGCTCCATCTTGGTGTTGCATCCAAGGCCTTTTGCGCTCCAGACCAGCTCTCTCCTCCCTAGGCCCACATTCGGAATCCCATATTTCTTGACTTTTACTAATGAAAGTATAGTTACTTTGCAAACATAGCCTTGTCCTCACTTCATTGTCCTGAAACAGGCCACTTGAACATGATAAGCCCCATTACAGAGAAGGGATGGTAACCCCCACTACTGAGAAGGGATGGTATCCCCCATTATAGAGAAGGGCAGGCCCTCCAAGTGCTCTAGCTAAAGTCCTTACTGGCATTGAGATGAGGAATGACAAACTCCTTTCCCCTTGGGGACTGCAGGTGAGGCTCAAGCCCAGCCTTTTCCATAGAAATGTTCCTACAATATCTTCTCTCATTCTCTGCATGCTCTGACCCTTGTTTATATTATTGATCTGACTGTCGGGCCCAAGAAGTAAGAAACCAGTTTTTGTACCATTTATTTGTGAATTCGCATTTTGTCTGCCCCCTGGTTTGGGCACATAGCACCTTTTATATTGTGTTACCTGCACCAGAACTTCAGTTAACACACTGTTAGACTGATGTGAACTCTACGGCAGCTGTGTTACTTTGATTTTAGCTTAATATTGCCAGATAAGATATAGGATGCTAATTTAAACTTGAATTTCAGATAAACAATGAGTAATTATCTTTAGCATGTGTATGTCTTGTGCACTGTTGGAGGCATGTATAAACTAGAAATGTATTCACTGTTCAGCTTAAAATCAAATTTAACTGGGCATCCTGTGTTTTACTTGCTAAATTTGGCAAGCTTCTCCTAGCCAGTACTCTTTAAGTGCAAATGAAAAATATTTTGATTAACATTTCATTATCTGCAGGTATGTACGTATGTATTTATGTCTCTCATGTCCAATTTGGATAATTAGGTATAACCTGTACTAGAGGCATAAAATAACTGTTCAGCAAATTGGTTTTGATGGCAATATGTTTGATTCTGCTCCTGGGTCATAAGGTTTGCCATCTTCCTGGCTACTAATTTGTCTTCTGTCTACACATATATAATGAACCTTGAGGGTAGCACCAGGCCCATATTGCATATGAGGCCTTGTTTTAGAGGGTTAGAATACGATGAAGAGCACTTTGTATAGGCAATGAGCTGTTTGTTCTGCTATTAAACACTTCTTATCCTCTTGTCTTTATTTACTCTTTAATTCATAAATACTTACTTATAATGTCTTGTAAGGAGTTCAAAATGCATTACAAATGCCTCCTATTAAGGCTATCTGATCCCACTGTTGATATTTACTAGATATTGTGCTGTGATCATGCTTTTAACGATAAACAAAGGCGCTGAGCAATGAGATTTCAGAAATCACAGAGCAAGGAAGAGATCTACCAAATCAAGGGTTCTACCCAACATTTTCAGCATGAGATTGGTTTAATTACACAAACTCTGCAAGAAGAAGTCACTTCATAGTTCTGTGTGTTTTTGAGATCACGGCTGGTGGTAGAGGGAGAGACAGGATTTCCACAGTAAGGCAGCTGAGGTGTGTTTATTTAGAGCACAGAGTGCCTGAGAGGAATGTGGGAAGTGTTTCATGGAAGATAGATTCTCCTTCGCTGTAAATTTTGAAAATTGTAGCAGGAAAATGGTGAAAAAAGACATTTTTTTGGAAATTACCTAGGCGATGCTTTAAATATATCAGCGTTTCAGATTATGGATGAAAATTTTTATTACTTTTCTTTCATAGCCTGAGAGCTTATAGCATCACCACTGTAATACTTCACTGTTTTGTTTCTAACCTTGAAAGGACAGAGTCTCAATGAAGTTATCTCTTATTTGTGGGACATGCACAAATAAGCCAGGGAATGGGATTGGGGGGAGCAGTCCAAGGGGGGATTTGTGATTTTAAATTGTGAAGGCCTCCAACAGTGCATGGGACATACACACACTAAATATCACTGTTTATCTGAAATTCAATTCTAAATTAGCGTCCTGTATTTTATCTGGCAATAGTAGGCTAAGATCAAAGTAACACGGCTGCCATAGGGTTCACATCAGTATAGCAGTGTGCTAACTGAAGCTCTGGTGCAGGCGACAAAATATAAAAGGTGCTATGTGCCTAAGCCAGGGGCCAGACAAAATGCGGAATTCACAAATGAAATGTACAAAAACTGGTTTCATACTTTTCGGGCCCATCAGCCATCAGATCAAAAACATAAAAAAGGGCCCTAGTTGGTTTGGCTCAGTGGTTAGAGCGTCAGCCCTCAGACTGAAGGGTCCTGGGTTCGATTCTGTCAAGGGCATGTACCTCGGTTGCAGGCTCAGGCCCCGGCCCCGGTCGAGGTGCTTGCAGGACGCAACCAAATGATGTGTCTCTCACATCAATCTCTCTCTCTCTCTCTTCGAAGATTGTTGGGAACACATTCTCGGGTTAGGGTTAAAAAAAATAAAAATAAAAAAGACTTTTTTGGCACATTACTAGTATCTTCTACATACAACTGTTTGTGTCTGGAATCAAAAGATACTGAGATTGTGGCGTCTTTGATGTGCTAGCGTGGCTGTGTGCAATGTTCCCTCTGATTGGTGAGAGAGCAAGTTTGCCAGCTGATAAAGTCACTTCACTGGAGATCTATGCTTCATGCTCTTTGCCAACCTGGTATTGTTTATGCTCTTTTCCATGTCAATAAACTTTATCATAGACATCTCTTTTAAAAGCAGGCAAAAAAAAAAAAAAAAGTGGTGTGCCTTATGCCAATATTTGTATTTTTGTTACAGTCTTTTTGAAACTTTTATAGGAAGGAATAAATACAAACCTCTCCAAATAACAATGTGAACTTCAACTTTATTTTAATGATATTTCCCCCCACAAAGTGCTTAAGTGTTTAATGTCTTTTAAGGATTAAAAACAAAGCTATTGTTCCAGTTTATGATGAGCACATTGGGTTATATCTGAAAATTTTAAGTTTGGGGGATTAAGTTTGCTTTATGCTTTGGAAACAGTCTCCTATGTGTTCATATGTCTAATGAGTGTATTCTAATATTGATATCTGTTTCTACTTAAACAGATTCTTGATTCTAATATAAAATAACTTCAATAACTTAATGACCAACCTATGAAGATGCTATGTGCCCACTTTATTTTTACATATATATTTAAAACTCACCAATTTTCATAAAGTATTTGTGGGAGCTCATGCTTAGGTGAAGCCTATAATATCTGAAAAATAAATTTTAGCTTGTTTAACCTGATTGAATGAAGAGGTACTTAGTCAACAACATATATTTAAGAGAAACTTCTATGTAATAAGTAGATGGCCAATTTTAAAGATTAAATATGAAAAAATGCTGAGTAGAACTTAATATTTGATAATTCATACATGTATATTTTGATTATAAAATATTTAAATTATACATATCAACTGCTCTTGTATTGTGGATATTTCAAAGTTTACTAAGAAAACCCCCCCCAGAATATTAGATTTGGAAGGGCCTATAAACTTAATCTAGTAAAAACCTATTAGAAGACAGGAGTCAAATAAGTCCAAATAGCGCAGAGCCAGAAACGACCTCTCCGTGATGGATACACTTCACAGAAGCACGTCAATTCCTCTTCTTTATGAGGCATCGTCTTGTTAGATGACCTAATATTAGGTTAGTAAGCTTCTTGTCCAAAGATCCTGAGAGAAGGGTGACATTACTAAGAAGGTGCTGTAGTGTTCCTGATTTCACTCCCCCTCACAAGAACGACTAACGACTGTTCAAGTGCCACTCCTACGGCTCTTCTCCCTATGTCTCTTCTCCCTATGGACAGCTATTGAGCTAAAATGTGGAGTGTATATAGAATGAAATCCATAAAATAGAACTCTAGCAATTGCTACCCTATGATCTGAATTGGATCTTCAGCTAAAAAACTATTTATCAACCCTTCCGCGCTACTGGTGAAGTCCTTAGCTGGGTGTGCTTAGAATAAGGTATCTATCAGTCTCGGTCTGTCCTAAACCCTTTGTCTTAATTCTGTTTCTGCCTCTGACCCATATGGTTTGATTCTATATCCCACATCTGGGGCTTGTTGAAAGTAGCAAATGTTTGCCTGCAGTTGTTCAAAGCTCAGCTTGTAAGGACAGATGTCTGAACTCCATGGATTCTGTCAACTGTAGCTCTACTGCTGCTCCTATCTGCAATTGCTCAAATCGATACAAAAGGGGAGTTTCAGGAAGTAAAGTTCCCTTCTGCAACTCCTTCCAAAAGCTCTCAAGTAATAAGAATCACCAAAATACTTTTAAAATAAGTTTTGGCAGGAAATACAATATTGCCTGTACCAAGATCTGCCGGGAGACATTCTCCCATGATAAAAATCCTTTCTAAATCTTATTTCCTTCAGAGTTGTTAGCTCTTTCACTTAAAAACCAATACAAGTAAAAATAAACATGCAAAACAACAACAACAACAACTCACAGACATTATTGCCCTGTGGCCCTGTATCTAGCAAAAAGCTAGATTAGAGTTTTGCTTATAATAACATGGGAATTACATTAGGGCCTCAACATCATGCTTCTTTTCTTTAGGTTGTTTGCATGTAGAGAAGGGACTGGCCATAGGAAGCAGTTCCTTCCAAATCTTCGAAAGACTGAACAAGAGTCAGTTAATGTACTGTACAGTTCCATGGTAGTTCTCAGTGATCCCATGAAATACAGGTGTTTCTTGAGCTGAATAAATTCCAATGGAAAAGCAAAAGCAAAAACAAACCAACAAAAAACAATTAGTTAGCAGCAGCCTTTTTAAGATTCTAGGGGAAAAACCCCACAGACATAATTTCCCCAACTTCAAGTGACTTTCATTTTCTTAAATCTTTGGTGTTTCCTAATGTTAGAGTACAGTGCTGTAAACAAGAGACACAATGAGTGAAGAAATAGCAAGTAATTCATTCCAGAGACTGTTTGAGTTCTGAAACTATCGAAAACCAAGGAATCAACAGCGGACAGCTAGGCCTCCGGATCTTGCACTCATGTTTGACTTCCAAGGCGTGTTCGAAACCCGAAGCATTTACTTCTGGCTTTACAGCATTCGTAAACTAAAATGTTCATGGACGGAGATGTTTGAAAACCGAGGTACCACTGTACTTATTTAAAATTTGATTAACACATAATTTAAAATATTACTTCATGTCCGGCTGGCGTGGCTCAGCGGTTGAGCATCAACCTAGGATCCAGGAGATCGGGATTCGATTCCCGGTCAGGGCAATGGGCTTGTGGGCTTGATCCCCAGTGGGGGGCATGCAGGAGGCTGCTGATCAGTGACTCTCATCATTGATGTTTCCATCTCTCTCTTCCTCTCCCTCCTCTCTCTGAAATCAATAAAGATATATATTTTTTTAAAAGTTACTTTATGCTGTGTCAGTTACACTTAAATGTGAAGAGGCAGAAATATTTCCCTCCTTTCTCACCCACCCTTTCAATGTACTTCACATGTAAATTAAGTCTTGACCATGGATATATGCTTTAGTAGCCAATACTTTGACCAATATTATATTTGTACCTAGATTATGGGAACAATTATATGTCCTGTAGTATAGGTCCTGGGTAAAAACCTTAGTAGTGCTATAAAAACTTAAATGACTACATTCCACTTAATTTATTGAAAGTTGAATGCTCTTAACATGTTAAATTAATCTGGAACTGTGTGTTTTGGGGCAAAGAATCTGTGAAAATATTGGCTTCAGACTTGGCTGTCATTCACCTGAGCCTCAGCTCTGAGTCTCGTAGAAACACAGACCACAACAATTTTTCCTGTGCTTTGATTGGTGTCTTTTCAGGTTATTGATTTTTGTGTTTCTCTTCCAGCCTTGAATTTGATGTTTATTATGGCTGCAGAATTCTTTCAGTTCCAAGCACCGGGTAGCTTTGGTTTGGTTGATTTATAATTTTTTAGGCTTCAGGGTGGGTTAAAGTCAGAGGTGAAAAGAAAAAGGAAAATCATTTTTCATAACATACATATGTATGTACACATAGTGTATTTGTATATTTATATAGTGGTCAAGGTTATTTGTGTTCAGATGTGGTTGTTGTTGACACAGTGACCCCTTAGGCCCTCTCCAGGGGAGATGTTATTCTGTTTCAAGAACAGGTCTTGGTTCATTTGCTGCTTTAGGTCCTTTGGCTGTGTGATCCTTCTGTTTTTACCCTTGGTTTCATGGTAGGTCTTTCAAACCATGCCATAACTTATCTCACATCATCTTGACTTAACTTTAATATGTCACAAATCAAATATCTAATTATGGGCTTTCTTGCTTCCTCTGATCTCGCACTGCTGGTCTCCTGTCAACACTAGTTTTTTAATTGAATTCCTTTGGCAGCTATGCCCCTGAAATTTATACATATATATATACACATATACATGTGTGTGTGTGTGTGTGTGTGTGTGTGTATATATAATATACATATAATTTGCCCTGGAGTTTGGACATAGATTTTTCAATATCTAAGTTTTAATCAAGGCTTTATTTTGTTTTCCTATAATCTGAATAAAGTAGCATACAACCAAATTACTAGTATAACATTTTATAGACCAGTATTCCAGTACCCAAAGAATGCTCACCAACAGCATAAACTAAGAGATGTATTATTTAACAGAGTATATAATATATAGACAACAACCAGCCACTCAGACAGCCTAAGGATCTTCAAGTTAGTACAGATAGAACAATGTGTAGCATGATCTCAGTATTCAAATAAGTTCAGTCATTAAAAATCAAATACAATAAGAAACATAAATACTAACATCAGGGTAAAATTCTCAACAACTTCCAGGTCATACCTTAGGGTATGCTCACACTACCCAGTTGCCCATATTTCATATTAATATGGATATATACTTAGAGAGCTTTATCAGGTGGAAAATATATTTATATACATGTGCCATTTTAATTTTGAATCATTATTTGGAATTAAATAGGGCAGAAACCACCACTCATTTTATAGTTTAGGAAACTAGGACGTAAGTAATCAAGAGTTTTGCTCAGTAATAGCTACTAAGTTAGAGGAACAGACAGCTATTGAACCTAGCTCTTATTCTAAATTGACTGCCTTATACTCCTTCCTTAAAAAATTGGAGGCACCTTAAGATCTTTCATCTATATTCATGGACAGGAGTGGACAAAGGAGTGGATAGGAAAGAACAAAGACAATTTAGCATGCTTTTCAACAATTCAAGTTGAAAGCAAAAGGATATTCTAATTAGCAAACGTAACAGTAAATCCAGGTATGCAGAGTACTTGGGATATTCTGATAGAACACAATCCTACTTCGTGTAGATAAGCAGGCTGTGAGAACCCTTGAACCCTCTTCATGTCTCTGTGATATCTAATACCATTCTAGTAACTGCATGTATTTAGAGTTGAGGAATGAAGCATAGTTTAAACTAATGTACTCAAAGTATAAAAACAAGCCAGGCCTCTTTACGTGACCAGCATGTTAAAGAACATTTCTGACTGAATACTCTGATTGAACCAAGCATCTGCATTTGCTCTTTTGGGAGGTATATTTGGTATGATGGATACTTGGAACACTCAACTGATTGCATTTTTGGATAAAGGATTGTGGATTTCCTGTGGCTTTTGGAGCTTAAATAGCTATCTTTTCTCCAACCCTTAAAATATTGACTCTTTCCTTCCTCCAGTATTAGTACATACTTACCTTGTGAAAGGGCAATGTATCCACTAAGCAGGCTCAGATTCCTTCATTTTTAAGCATCCATACTTTTTGAGAACATAAACAACTCTAAAAGAAACAGGGTTAGCTGTATATAAGAGATCAACAAAACTTCCCTACTTATATTTCAGTTGAGCTTATGGTAAGGATTAACTCATGGATGACAATTTCAAGTTGAGCCTGGTATTCTACCAAATCCAATAAAATTTATATTGTTGTGAGTTTGGGATGTTTATTTTGTTTGAGGATAGTTAAAATCCTAGAGAGTATTGCCGACTCCTCATTAATTAGATACATCTTATTTTAGAATTACAATAATCTTAAATCTCATGTTAATAGGCTTAACTTGAAGCATTTTGCAAATTAGACTTTCTGTTTATTCATTCATGTCCATTTATTTGGGAAATTGCTTTCCCTGTAAACTCACAACTGATAAGGCACATTTGCTGCGAAGTCCTGGGGGGAGGAGAGAACTAGAGGGATTTAAGGATCCTGATAAACAGCAAAGGTTGTATTTTGGAATAGGGTGGGAAACTTCCCTGTTTCTCCTTCCCTCCCCCACTCCAGAACACAAAGAGTCACCAGTTTCCAAGCCCAGTTGGCCTCCTCTTCACCCCCACTCTCTTTTTAATCAAGGCTTCTTTCAAAGAAACACTTCTCTAAAAACAAACTCTTCATAGTGAAAGGATCACACTAAATCCAAAAGACATCGCTTGAGAACTCACTCTTCATAGTGAACATGAGTAGTCCAGAGAACTCATACAGAACAAGAAACTGGATAAAAACCTTCACAAGATTCTCAGCCAAACCGAATCAAAACCCCTGCAGAGGGTGCCCCAGGGCACCAGTGCTGGTGAGAAATGATGAGTTGCTCCTGTAGGGTACACAGTCCCAGAGCTCTTCTGTTCTTTTAGCAGAGTCCTCACTCTGATTATGAAAAAGCCTAATTGAAACATGAATAAAAGAACCACCTATATGGGATCATAGATGAATATTTTTGAAATGGGAAACAGATACCTTGATTAGTATTCTAAGGGCTTGATACTTTCCATAAACTCAGCATAAATGTATCAAGAGGTTAAAAATAATTACCAGTGAAAAATCAGGGCCAAACATTGTCTTTTGGTTGAGTAAACACACATGCTTTCACTGAGGCTTTTCAATGTCTTAAGTGAAACTACTCATTTAAGAGCAGTTTCAATTTCTTATATAAACACTGCACCTGTGCAATTAGGCCTTATTCCAGGCTTTCAGAAATGGTGAGGCTGGTGACAGGCATTAAGTAAAGTGATACCTCAGCCATGGGTCAAAGATGGGCCTGTGGAAATAGGATGGAGAAGTAAGGAGGGTGGAAATGCTTCAGAAGTCCTCCAGAGAGGCCCAGGAGACTCTCACATGTATTTACTAGACAAGAGAAACTGACCAAAAAATAAATATTTTGGCTAAATTTGTTTTTGTACAGTCCAAATAAAACTTACCAATTATTTGAACACATTCACTATTCAAAGAACTAATTTAAATGGTGCAACCACCTTGGAAAACAGTCTTGCGATTCCTCTAAAGCTTGAACATAGAGCTACCATAGAAAAGAGCAGTTGTACTCCTAGAAAGATGTAAATATATTCCCACACAAAAATTTATACACAGATATTCATAGCAGCTTTATTTATAATAGCCAAAACATGGAAATAACTCAAATGTCCATCACCTGATGAACAGATAAAATACGGTGTATCATACAGTGAGATAAAAAGGAATGAGTTCTTGATACATGCTACGACATGGATGAACTTTGAACATATTATGCTAAGTGAAAGAAGCATGTCACAGAAGACCAGATATTTCATGATTCTATTTCCATGAAATGTCCAGAACAGGCAAATCAATAGCAAGAGATTAGTGATCGCCTAATTAGGGAGGTGGAGGGTTGGAGGGTTACAGGTAAAGGGTATGGGTTTCTTTTAGGGGTAAGTAAAATGTTCTAAAATTAATTGTGGTTGTGGTTGCACAACTCTGAACTATTTTTAAAAATCATTGAATTATACACTTTAAATGGGTGAATTATGTGATCTATGAAGTCTCTCTCAATACAGCTATTACAACAAACCTCCTAATTTAGCTACCAGAGGCAAAGAATTATTTAAAACAACAACAATCATTTCCCTTGTCTCCTACTTTCCTGCTCCTGGGGACTCTTTGTGAGGATGTAGGCCTCACACATTATTTTTAAACCAAGTTGATCTCACACTAATGGATAGTAGAAAAATAAAATTCTAGATGCATAGCTTACGTTAGCTATGACTGGGAAGCAGCAAGGGATAATACAGAAAATACAAGACTTGTAATCAGGAAACCCAGAGTTGAGGCTTGACCCTGTCATTAACTATCTGGTTGACCTCAAAAAGGTAAACTAATCTCCGTGAACCTCAGTTTTACTGATCTGTGCAATTTGATTGGCTAACAGCAGCAACAAGAGCCTTACATAAATATAGATCAAAAAGGATGATAGGTTCATTTATTCATTCAAAGCTACGCTAGAGGATGTACTGGTGGCTCCTAAGGAGACCCCCGGGGAAGCTGATAGAAATCAGCTCTAGATGCTCTGAAAGCAGATGGAAAAGCCACCTCTTAAGAGAGGTACTGCCTCAGCTGATTCTTGAAGAGGGAGAATTTAAGCAGGCAAAAAGTTGTGGTGGGGGGGTTAGTGTTTGAAGAAGATGCTGGGAAAAGTCTTAGAAATGCACCTGACTAGGGTGTTCAAGGAATTTCACGAAGCCAGATATGAGGTGAGCAGTGGTTCTCAAACTGTGATCCCCAGACCACCTTCAACATCACACAGGAACTTGCTGGGGTTGCAAATTTTCAATTCACACCAAGGACCTACTGAATCAGAGACTCTGGGATGGGACCTGGCAATCTGCGTTCTAATAAACTGTCTTGGTCACCGTGGTATCTGGTCAAACTTGAGAACCACTGGACTGGAGCCTTGGATCTAGTTCTTGGTTGTAGCAAGAGATGTGTCTATACTGGGTGAATATTTGTACAGTATATAAAAGCAGTTTTATATGTAGATTTATAAACTGTATAAATTACCCCTTTAGTCTACTTATTAGAAAATACAAAAAAGGTTAAAATATAATATCATTATCTAGATATACATATTGTTAATATTCAGTAAATTATATAAATATATCTTCTTTTGCAACAATGGGCCATAATGTACATTCTTTTGTATTTTGTTTTTGTTAACTTAATATTTTATGAGTATTTTCCCATGGATTTTGAATTCTGTCAATCAGTCCTAAAAACACACGGAAAATATTTTTAATGACTGCAAAGTATTTCATCGTGTGGATAGACCATAATTTAATTTACCATTTATTACTGTTGGATATTTAGATTGTTTCAATAACTTTTATAAATAATTCAGTGATGGAAAACATTTTACGTAAATATTTTCCTGCATTTCTATTTTCCTATACTAGATTCTTAAAAGCAGACTTACTGTGTTGAGTACCTGTAGCGTTTATCTGTGTCTCTCCTCCTGGTAAGAGACCCATCTTCTCTGGCTCCAGGACTGGCAAGTGTTCTAGACTTTGCCCGTTATGATACCCATTCCTCTGACCACATAGACTAGTTCAAGGAGAGCTGTTACTCAGGCTGAGCCAATCAGCTTAATGACTACACGTAGCAGGAAAGCCATGCTCCTTCTTGTCCCAAGAGTGTGAAGACACCAGGCAGCTGGAGGAAGTAATAAGTAATTTAAAGAGAGAGCGGATTCACATTCAGGGCAAGTGAGGAAGGCAACGGGTAGATGTTTCTCTCTCTCTCTTCCTTTCTCTCTAAAATTAATAAAAGCATATCTTCGGGTAAAGATTAAAAATTTTTTAAATGATAACTTATTAAATTAGAAATGAGGTGGTGATTTTTGTAGGTATTATTTAAAATATATTTTTTCTTTTTCACTTCTGAATATGCAGAATGTTTGTGGTACAATTAGAGATAGGTTTTGACTTCATGAAGTCCTCAATCAGCCGTATGTTAAAATCTGTACTTTCATTCATTTAGTGAAATTTTGCTAAATAAGATAAAATTCTGAAACTTAAGAATAAAATACAATAAAGAGATGTTTATGCACAATAGGAAGCAGTAAGGGCAACTTCTGAGAAAGATTTTAAATTCAAAGTTCAACAATAATAATGATAAACATGATAAATAAGCATGATAAATAAAAATGGAATTAAAAAACCAACACGTGTGCCCATATCTGAACAAGCTCACTAATCCATGAATTTCCTATATGTGTTCTAGCACGCCGTAGGCACAAAATTGTCTCATCTCCTTCTTTACTAATCAAATGCTTGTAGTAACTCTGTAGTAATGAGGTTATACACGAGTCATTGTGAATCAAGTGGAATAAAATGGGCTAGGAGGTAACTCGATCCAGAAAATCTCCTGGCTTTTTTCTACCACATGCAATAAATTCTGATAATTCCAACTGAGACAATTTATGTGCCCAGATGAAAAATAATAAAGATACCTTTTCCAGTCTCATTATTGGAGAAAAATCCCCCATGTTTATTAATAGCTGAGGAAAACTCAAAAGATTGAGGGTATGTTGAAATATCCATTAATAAAATATCCTAAAAGTTTGTTAGGCCGTCTTTATAAGGAACGTAGATTGCGTTCATATTTGCATGCCAGCCTTGACCTCAAACCAGTGACACTTGTCAACTTTGAAAGTGAAGAGTGTAAAACTGCCTGGATTTCCATGGTGATTTAACTTTGCTGACCCTTTTCATCAGTTCTTATTTTTGAGGATTTGTTGTTCAAAGAAAAGTCCGCAGTTTAGCGCATTACAAAGCAGTATGTGCTCAAATCCATGTCAACGGCACCAACATTAACCTAGCTTTAGTGGATTTCTTTGGCTTTCTAAAGAACTGAGGCTACTTAGCAAATGTTTCCTAAATTTTTATTTGATTTTTCTACTCCTACTTCTCCTAATGTATGATTACATAGCCATGTGCTATTTAAATTTGTTTTCAACAAAAGCTATTAAGAACCATGTGAAATCCACAGGAGAATAAAGTCAAATATCCAACTAATGCAAATAAACATAATCCCACCTTTGGGCCTGCTACCTGTTACCAAATCATGAAAATTTGCTCTTCCTTTCCACAGAGTATTTTTTAATCAAGTCAACATGTTGGTCACCAGAGTGTGTTATTATAACAATATAAAATTCTCCTATAATTTTTATTCTACTCTCTGACCTCAAGATATTTTATGCTTGCATAAGGTTATATTAAGTCACATAATGTTTGCATATTTTAAAATACATCTATCACCAATGGTTACAAAAGTATCATAAGATCTTAACCTTTATTAATTGTAGCAGTTAAAACTGTTCTGCTGACCATAACAGCGGCAATGTAATGAAGACATTTTCTAGCATCAGTCATGAAGGTTTTGAAATAGAAGTGAGGTGGCTCGTTTGGGCAACATACTTCCCTTGGGTCAGATGCTGGTTAATTTAAAGCTTATAGCTAATGGGTCTTATCACCTCCTATGACACAGGATTGGCCAGAGGCCCAGACCAGGAGCATGTAATTGGATGAATGATTATTAATCCTGAAGATGATATAAATTAAAGGATTTAAAGAATGGGGTTGTTGTGTTCATCACAACTGGCATCTTTGGCAAATTTAATAGCTCCATCCTCCCAGCTCTGGCAGACCAACCCAAGCTAATCTTGAGAGGATTTGAATATAAGAAAAGCTTCAGGCTAATAAGATCACCAAGCTCTGTGGCTCTGACTCCAGGCAAGGTCGATGTAACATTATCTGTGAGCCACCAGATGTCGTACATACATTGTTCATTATTTGATTTTCTAAGTATATGTAGTTAGCACTGGAAAGGAAAAAAAAAAAAAAAAGGTTCTGCAGCTGTTAAAAGGTTAAGAGGATTCTATCCAGAGCAGTGTTGAGTTCACTGATAAAACTTACTTCCTTTACCTTTGTACATGTAGTTTATAAAAGAACTTCTACTCATTCGTGGAAAGTGTTTTAAGTTAACAAGAAACAGAATTATTATGTTTGTGATGATTCCACTTTCCTGAACACATTAAAACTTTTCTTTTTTTCCTTTGAAGCTGACTTCTTGTTTATTTTTTATACATTCAATGGACAACTCATGGTGGAGTGTTTTCTATTTAATCACCACTTGCCAGCTGCTGGGGATACACAGCTACATAAAAGGTTCCCTGTCCTCAAGGATCCTACAGTCCAGTCAGGGAGTTAGAGAAGTAAACTAATAGAATACAGCTTCAGTGCAGCCTCAGGGTAGGTGCTCTGGAAGCAGGTACTGAGATGAAGTTTGGGGTGCAAGACATTGATTTGGGATGAACACCTGTGAAAGGATGGGGGAGGAAACAGGACTGGGCAGAGGGAAAAGTCAGACTGATGCAGGTCTGCCAAAGTGTTGGCCAACATGTTGGGACACTCCACAGCAACCACCTATCAGAGCTATCCCACGTCGGGGGTTGTCTTTGTATCTCTTGCTTTGCTCAGTGGCTGGATGAAGTCTTCCATAGGAAGGACATGACCTTGGGTGAGGTTGTTCTCTGTGGCTGAGGCAGACTCTGAAGCTGTCAGCTGAAGGCCGTCTGATGGCCACTCCCTGTAAGGTGGGAAGCAAGTCCTTTCTTGCGTGTGTGTGTGGGGGGGGTGGATCTAGGTGGTACATCTTGCTGTGGGACCCAAGAAGAAGGTCAGCTCACCTTGGGGGGTAGTTAATAGGTAGTTTAAAGTGAATCCATGATGAATCTTAGGCACAATAATGGTAGTATTAGCTAAGATTTATTGAACAATTAATGCATGTCAGGTATAACATTAAATTCTTTGCATGGATCTCATTTAATACTTACGGCACACCTAGGAGATAGATATGTAACTACCGTTTTTAGGTTATAGATGAAACTGTAGCAGATGAATGATTAAGTACCTTCCCCAAGGCTACAGAGTTGGATTCAATCCCAGGCTGTGGACTTCTAGACCCATTGGGTATAAGCATACAAGGTGCCCCCCCAAAAAGTATACACACTTTAACAGCTGAGAGCTCAATTTTGAAAATGAAGTCTATTTATTTATTATTTATTTATTTTAAATATGTCTTTATTGGTTTCAGAGAGAGGAAGGAGAGGGAGAGAGAGATGGAAACATCAATGATGAGAGAGTCATTGATCGGCTGCCTCCTGCACGCCCCCTGCTGGAGATGGAGCCAGCAACCCGGGCATGTGCCCTGACTGGGAATTGAACCTTGATCTCCTGGATCATAGGTTGATGCTCAAGCGCTGAGCCACGCTGGCCAGGTTGAAATCTACTTTCATAAACACTGCCTTAGTAATTATTAAAATTGTGTGTATACCTGGTTTTAGGACACCCTATATATATTCAGGAGTGTGAGCTGGGCTGTCACTTTGGGGAAATAGTACATAAAGACATGCTTGTGTGATCTCAGAAGGCACATTCTACTTTATTTTCTGTTTTTATCTGATATACTTACTAATATAACAGTGATTTTGAAAGTACTTTTATTTTACTAGTGGACAAAATCCTACATGGAGCCCCAATTCAGAGAATAAATAAAAGCAGAGCTGTCGTGGTTGATATGGGTGGCAACTGGGACCAGTGCCTTCTTCCTCTCCTGAGAGGGCTCCTGGGAAGAAGCCGTTAGCAGTTCCAACTCCTTTTATGATATTTGAGAGGAGGCATGGGACTGAAGAGTAGGTATGGGATTGGTGCAAAGTGAATTATAATTCTAGAATATTTTTGTGTAGGTATTTTGCATATGCTATTAATTGACTGTATAGTTATTCTAATACTCTTTTTAGCTGAATGGAGTTAAATTTAATTTTTGGTATTACTGGTTCATTTATGGCAAAATATATAGGTTGAGAGTTAGTCTAAATCCAGACTGCCTGGGATTTTGTTCCAGTTTCACCACTTACCTTGGACAAATTCCTTATTTTTTCTGTGTATTGGTTTTTTCACTGGTAAATTATATTTATTTCATAAGTACTATTAAGATTAAGTGAATTAATATGTATAAACCATGTAGAATGGCCCTTGGCATGTGGTGTGTATTATATAAATATTTGTTATTGTTTTTGTCATTATTATTGTTAACATTATTTTCTGTATCTTTTATTTGTAAACAGATTACAAACTTTCTGAAGTCAGGAGCATTATTTATGTTCCTTTTTATTGTGAATGACAAGAATAATGTTCTGTATGTAATAGATGTTCAGAAAAGTAATTAATAAATTAAGTGACTGTTAATTGGACACCTGCTATGATACAAAGGCACTTACAGGGTTTGAGAGCATGAAGATGAATAAACCAGGACTCTTGAGAAATCTACAGTCTAATGACCCTAAAGTGACATAATTAAATATAATTAATTTAATTTAATGTAAATTATTGTAAAAAAACAGCTACAATAGAAGTATGTAAAAATTTTTTAAAAAACACTTTGGGAGAACAGACGGATGATTTTTTTTTCCTTTGGGAACAGTACCCTGCATTTTGTTTGAATCAAATTTTGAAGAATGTATTAGTTTGCTAGATCTAAAATTGTGAAAAAGATATTTTCCCCAAAGAGCAATTGTACATCAAGGTAGAGAAGCAAAAAGCAGCAAGACACTGGAAATGGCAAGACCTTTGGATCCCAGAAGAGTGAGAAGTTGTTGCTTGAGTAAGATTTGAAGGTAAATAGGAGCCCAAACATAGACACCCAAGTGTGCCAGGTTGAGATTCAGAGCTTAGTCCTCGACTTGAGTAACTATGCAAGCTTCTCTGCACAAATATTTGTGGATACCGATGATTTCTATCCTGGATTGAACAACTCTGTCGCGCTTCCTTTGGGGCTTTTGGTTCTTTATACATAGATACTTTTTTAAAATGGAAAACTAAAAATGAAGGACTTTGCTCTTTAGTGGCTCGAGCTAAGTGACATTAAAGGTCCTGACAAATAACTGCGAGATTGTATGTTCTGAACTCGATCTTCCAGGTTTAATTCTGAGATCCTGTTTTCCTGTACAGAAATTAGATATTTTCTTTTTATGCAGTAAAATGTCAGGACCATAATCGTGGGAAGTTTTCACTTGGATGGAAACCACAGTCTCAGTCTACTGTAATTTTGTAGGAGGAATAACAAGAGCTGTACTTGGCCGTAGCTTATCTTTCTTCTAGACTTAGGATGCGAACCATCAAAACACATGAGGTGGCCTGCGTGTGATTTTGTTAATTTAGCTGAATTTTGGTCCTTTCTTTATTTATCTTTATTGCTAGTTTATATAGTTACTGTTTCATTAGGTATTTTATGCCTTAGGTTTCTTTACTATGCTTAGCCATACTACAAATTCAAATAAATAGTCGTTATGTAAGTAACTGACACAGTTTAACTTTGCACACCAACTAATTAATATAAAATCCGTGACAAATTATAAATGATTACACATAGGAGTGGGAAAATCCCACCAAATCTCCATCCTTTAAATGTTATGATGATGGTGGAAGAGGAAATCTTCTGTCTTAAGCTCACCACCAAAGGCATCCCCATTCTTCTTGCTGCTTTCAATGCCAGTGACCTTCTAGCCTTTCTGGGACCCATGCACGTGGGTCCCAGGAATGGATCACTTTCTCAAATTAGACCTCGAACAGGCAATATGTCTTTTTTTCTTAGAAGAAAAGAAAGGGAAAAGCAAAAAAAGGAACAAATAAGCAAAACCTCTACCTACTTTGTCAGGGCACCTCCATTTTCCACCTAAAAGATTACCATGTGTTAAAAAACACATGGTCAGAATTAGATCTGGGGTCAAAATTGGGCTCTGATTCTTGTGTGTCTAAGCTCGTGACCTAGGTCGATTTTCTTTCTCAATCGTAAAACGAGGAATAATAGCATCTATCTCACAGGACTGTTTTGAAGATTGAAAAGGAGACAAGTGGGTCACAGGTAGCTTAGTGAGCACTGTCTGTTACAATTTGAAGGAGTCCAGTACACCCTGAATGTCCATCTCATGGCCAATTCGTGCCTCCTGACTTCTGGAGGCTACTCTCCTTCTGGAGACCTAAACCATAAAGCTTGCCTAGAAATAATTATTTTAAATAATAATCTACTGAATTCTTTACGATTGCTTACATTGAGTGGTATGGCAGACCTTTCCAGTATGAGAAGTGCTCTTTCCTGTAATCCTGTAATTGAGGTAACCCTACTCCCTCCATTCCTATACCACAGGGTGGCCATCCCCCAATCGGAGTATTCCCTCCTTAGGCCAAAGAGATGAATGGATGGGCATGTGGCATGTAGTTCTCAGTCAAGACAGTTCTTGCCCAGCTTTTCACCATAAATATTAGTAAAACTACCTCATTCCATTGAGCTTGATGAGTCTGAGGGTGTCATCAGCTCTCTCGTGGACCACATGAAGAACTGCCTGAACTGGCGGCAGGGGGGAGAGAGAAGGAGGGAGAGGGAGAGAATCTTATGATTTACGGTGTCAGTCGAAACCCTGAATACAGACATTCCAGAAGCCATTTTATCCCTGGACCTCTTTCCTTTATTTGTAAACTGTTTGAGATGGGTTTCTGTTACTTATGACGAAAAGAATTCTGAAAATACACATTTTGGCTTCTAGAAGAAGCTACTTTGACTAAATAGATAAAAATCAGTTAGCCCTTTCAATACATATAGAATTTTCTAAAGAATGTTGGAAAGGATATATATGGAAATATTTGATATTTTTCTATTTTTTAGGTCCCTAGTATTAATAGCTAGACTAAGGTTTATAAAGAGAAGTTAGCCTTGCTTGCATTAAGGGAAGTTATTCATATTGAGGCTGGGTGACTATTTCTCATATTCAAATACACCTCAGAAGCCACTTGGTTTAAGACTCTCAAGAAAGCCCGGCTGGTGTGGCTCAGCGGTTGAGCATCGACTTAGGATCCAGGAGATCACGGTTCAATTCCTGGTCAGGGCACATGCCGGGGGTGTGGGCTCGATCCCCAGCCAGGGGTGTGCAGGAGGCAGCCGATCGATGACTCTCTCATCGTTGATGTTTCAACTGTCTCTTTCCTTCTCCCTTTCTCTCTCTGAAATAAAAAAATATATTTAAAAAAAAAGGAATCTCAAGAAAAGTGAACACCAGCACCAAAACCAAAACCACAGACATGCTGAGAATATTCACAGGTGTTAATCAGGGCAAGTGCTTCACTAAGCTGCTGGCTACAAGCCCCTGACAGCTTCTGTAGAATCTCAGAAGTATCTGCAGTGTGGTCTTCTACACCTCACCACTCTCAGGTGACAAGGAATTTAATTCAACTAAGGTAAAGATATTAAAAAGAGTAAATTTTTTTAAAAATTTAGAGAAATGGCAGATTACAATGACATATACAAGACTAAACATTTGTTTCCCAAAGTCACAAAACCTAGGAACTGTCTTCTTGGAGACTCACCATCAACTACAATATGCTAGTTAATTATCCGGTGTTCATTTATTCCTCTATTTAACCGATATTTATTTAGTCCCCATTAAGTGCTAGTTACTATTCTAAACACTGGGGATACAGTATTGCCGTCATGGGGATTATATTGCAGAGGGCAGACAATTTAAAATAAAAATAAGTAAAATATGTGATGTGCTGAATGGTGCTAACTGCTCCGGGGAAATCACACTGAACAGAGATGGGGGATGTACTTTGAAAAGGGTGAATGGAAGAGACCTCACAAAGAAGAGGTGAGGGAATGAGCCATTGACGTATCTGGGGGAAGAGTATTCCAGGAAGTGGATGAGTGGGTGTGAAAGAAGAAATGAAACAGCAAGGAAGTCAATGTGGCTGGTGAGATGTGAAGGTAGGAAAGGTAATAAAAGATGAAGTTTGAAAAGTAGCCAGTCTAAGCAATGGGCTTTTATTCCACACAGAAGGGAAGATATTTAAGAATTTTGAGCAAAAGGGGGCTCATGATCTGAATTAAATTTTGGAAGGATCCATCTGGCTGCTGTGTTAAAAGGATATGTGGTGGGGGAAGGACAGAATTAAGGACACCAGTTCAGACAGCAAGGCAATAATTCAGGTGAGAGATGATGGTGTCTTAGTCTTGGAAGAGGTGGAGGTAGGGAGAAATATGCAGATTCTGGATTTGTTTTGAGGGTAGACTCAACAGATATCAGTTAAATGCTTTTTAAAATCCCTAATTGTGACTATATATATTTGAAAAAGATTAAAGTATACATAATGAATATATCTCAGAAGGCAGTATCTTTTCTTCTGACTTCCAAAGTCACTACCAGGATACCAGGAAAAAAACTAAGTGGACATGGAAGAGTATATAATTCTACCACCACCCACCATTCCTATTTATTTTATAAAACCTTAGAACCCTTGAATTGGCAGCAAACTTGAAAATCATCTAGTTTGACTTCTTTCTTAATTCGGAGATCTAATGTGTTATCACCTCTGACAAGTTTATAAAAAATCACCTCTGAATTCCAAGGTCGGAACCAAGATTCAAGAGTGAGTGCCCTGGAATAGGAAAGAATGTATTTCTGTTTTATACTCAGAATGCCTCTTTAAGGTGGCATTTCTCAGTCACCACCATGAGCTACATGCCTTTTGATTTCATAAGACCTCAGCTTTCAGAATATATTACTCTTCAAACCATACTTTTCTTTTAGGAATTTCAAGAACTTTCTTTTTTTGGAACTTACTTGACTCTAAATGACAAAAGTTATGACTCTGAATATAACTATGAATTTCTTTTATTTATGAATATGCACTTATACCTAAGGATAGAGTATGTGAGATGAAAATCCTTTTTTATTCATTTTTAACAAATACTCAAGGGCCTTCTCACACTTGGTCTAGGCACTGGAACTAAAGTGATGGTCTGGAAGCCACGGCTTCTGTCCTCAGAAAGCTTATGGTTTTGAGGGCAGATAGTAATTAAACAAGTAATCCTGATGGACTTTTAGGAGCTTTCTGATGTGAGCAAAGCTGTGGGAGTATATATATTAGAAACACCTACTCGTTGAGAGCGTTCAGAGTTTGCCTGGACAACACATGTTTCAGCTGAACCCTGGAGAGGGAGAAGTTGTCAAGATGAAGAGAGCAAGGAGCCACGTATTCGATGGCTCAGTGACCAGAGGGATCATGATAAGTTAGAGAAACTGAAAAAAAAAAAGGCAATATGGCTGGTACGTGACTGAAGAGGGGCGTTGCATGAGCCAGAGTGTTCTTTGGAAATTCAGTGAGGGACTTAGCACTGACTGCTTAGGGAAATGGGAGCTATTGAAGGTTTTTAAGTAAGGTGTTGACAAACAACTGGCTACATGGGACAATGCATGGAGTCGCTGGGGGTCTTGAGCCAACTCAGACTGGCACAAGGGAACCAATTGTTAAATATTCATGAATTTTGCCAACTAGTTGTTGCTAAACTGTCAGTAGCTCGTGGTGGGAGAATTTACTTATTGGGAATTGGCAAACACCACAATTAAGGGTTTTGTTGTTTTTGTTGTTGTTGTAGGAAGGATGGTTACCAGCAAACCACTAGATAGATATAAGCAAGGGGAAACATGATGGCTTAGACTAGGGTGGTAGCAATGGAAATGGAAACATGGGGTTACCTCTGAGAAATATTTAGGTATGCTCTGTCTATGTGGAAGTAGACATAGAGATAGAAGAAATACATACCAGGCACCAGGCTCATTTCCAACCCCTCTGTGGACTTCTAACTTGACACCCTTCAAGTAGCTCCAGCTTGAAAGCAAAGGTCAAACTCTTTGGACATTCCATTCCTCATTCAGTCATACCATTTGTTTCTTAAGAAAATGTGCACTGAATAACTTACCATAGGTTCTTATGAACAAATGAAAAACACTGTACTTCAATGTTGATAATACTATCAGTAACATAAAGCAAAAGCCTTTTTTTTCTATCCAGAGACTCATTTTACTCATCTGGCATTTATTGCTGATGTTCTCCAAGCCCTCTCAGACAACGTGAATGCCAAATGTGGAAGGCAACTTGGACATTAAATTATATGTTCTCATGTGATTTGCAAGATTTGCAAAGATGACTTTTCTCCAGGGTAACACCGAAGCAGATGTTACAATTCTGTGCAAGTTTTATTTGTAATTTTACGAGATTAGTACGCACAAAAATATCCATTTGGTATGTTCTCGTTGGTTTTCAGCAAGAATTATATATCGTATAGAGAGGTAAGAAACAGAAGAGAAAATATATTTATTTTGGCCAATTCAGTTGCTAAGTAGACTCATTATTTGTGTCCTGGCTCAAAAGTATCACATTTTGAACGTGCATCAGAATACTTATTTTTTTCTTGTGTCAGATTACAGGGGTTGAATTGCTTCACCAATAGTGTTACCCTCTCTGTGACTGAAAAACCATATCCTGTCATTTTTACGCTCCAAAGATGATTCTGTTTAGATAGAGGGAAGTGTCAGGAATGAGGTTGACAGCAGGGTGAAACTCTCTCACATTTAAAGAATTCTCACCAGAGGTGTTTGTAATCTCCCCCCAATTTTCCCTTCCTCCTAAAACCTGTTTGAAGATAAAGCAGAGTGTAACCTGTGCCCTGTCAACTTCCTGCGGAGTGTTAACTCAGAAACCTCCATCAGTCACAGAGTACATCATTTAACAAGTTCCTGGTGATTGGGAATGAGCTCCAGATCCCTTTCCATAGGCCTGATTGTCTATTGCCCCAGGCTGCCGTAGCTAGTCATTAAGATTTCAGAAGGTGGTATCTAGCTTCATGATTAAAGAATCTTCAAACGAGGCACAGTATGATTCCTTGTCTGTATATTTATCTCACTTCCCCAAAGCTAGGAAGATGGGAAATGGCTTTTTAAAAAAAGAGTATGAGAGAGAACACCTTTAATATCCAGGGTTTGTCGCTATTGTTGTTATTTTACTTTTAAGATGTAAGGATGAGTCCAATTCATTGCTTTGTTTAGTTCAATTAAAAAATATCCTCTCATTATATATTATAACTGGATGTTGGGGCTATCGTGGTGAACAAAAGGTGAATTCTTTGCTCTGATGGAGCTTCCTTCTAGGAGTATACGATTAACTACATGAAGAAATGATGTGCTACCAGCTTGAAGGCAGGGGTGGAACCAATTTTTCACTTAGGATTCTTTCCAGCTCTTTAAAACATTCTTATTTTGAAATAATTTTAGGCTTAAGAAGAGTTGCAAAGATAGTATGGAGAATTCTCTTATTCCCCTAAGGTTAACATCTTATATCTTGAATGGTAAGATGATTGAAACCAAGATAATAACATTGGTAAAATACTACTTAACAAACTGGATTTTATTCATTTCCCCCCCATTTCCCCTAATGTCTTTTTGCTGTTCCAGAGTCTAAGCCTGAATGTCACACTGCAGTTAGTGATCACGTGTCTTTGGTCTCCTCCCATGTGTGACAGTCCCTTAGTCTTTTCTTGTCTTTCATGACCTTGGCACTTTTGAAGAGTTTCAGTCACATATTTTGTAGAATGTCCCTCAATTTTGGTTTCCCTGATGTTTTCTCATGATTAGACTGTGGTTATGAATTCTGGAGAAGACTACACAGAGGGGCAGTCTCATCGTCATCTGAGAGTGTTCTTGATATCAATGTTTTATTATAAGAGATATTAACCTTGATCACTTGGTGAAGGTGGTACCTGCCAGGTTTTGCTACTATTAAGTTACTATTTTTCCCTTTCCAAATTCTATTTTTTGGGGTTGAATCATTAAGTCCAACCCGCACTGAAGTGGAGGAGAATGTAATTTGTATGTTAAAACTATGCAGTAGATAATAATTATGTTGAGGGAGGTACTTTGAGGCTATGCAGATTTCCCACTTCTCTTTAATTTAGCATTCATCCGTGAACATTGTCTGCAGCAGTAACTACTGTGGTGTTCTACTAGTGACTTCCTATTTCCCTTATTAATTCAGTATTTATTAATTAGAATTTTTCTGTTATGAAGAGCTGTCCCTCTTCCCACGTTTGTTTGTTGCATCACTTATTTGTATCAGTAAGAACTAATGAGTATTTATTCATTGGGTTATAATACAATCCTATTGTTATTTTATTGTTCAAATTGTTCAAGTTTTAGCCAATTCATTTTTGGCTTGAATGTTATGCTTTTTACAACTGAGGGTTGGTGCTGTTGCTTTTCTCCATATGAAGTAGACTTTCCCTCCATGAGAGGCAACTCTATGTGATTTGTAAGCTTTCGAAAGCAAACTGAAGTTAAGAAAATATCCTCATTAACTTTTAGAGTTATTTACACATATATTTGAAACAATCAACTGAATTTGATAAGTAGAAGAAATATAGCAGGAAAGAATATTGAAAACATACATTATCTTGGGTTTGTTTACCCAGTACTACAATACTTATGCATTTTCTTAAGTGAGATACCACACCGTGATTATGGTTCTCAATCCTTGAAAGTCTTGTCTGAGCCTAGTAAAGTGTCTACAAGACTAACTATCATTACATATTGAGCTTCATCTTTTTATTCTGCTCTGTTCCTTCTGGCATGGGGAAAACAGAAATAAACTTGTTGACTGAATAAACACTGACTAATTCCTGAAGAATTGTAATGTTTGCCAGAGAGATAAGATGAAAAAAGTGTGAAGCAATGAATTCAGAGCACACTATTATATATGGGTAAACCTGCATTTTATGGAACAGATAGTAAGGGGTGCTCCTCATTAGAGACATTACTATTTGCTCTTCCTTGTTATAATTAAACTTTATTAATTATGGTTTATACTGAAAACTGGAATGGTTATATGATATAGTTTAGTCTGATTCATTTGTCAGTGACAAAAAGGCAGACAATTATATGTTGAATATAAAAATCATTCTTTTTCCTGTCACCTAGAGCAATAATTTAAAGTTGTTGTGAATGGTATTTCCAGTTTCAATGTTATAATATAATATACTACATTTAAGGAATTTCTGAATGACTTCTTGATTTAATAATTTTATTGGTAACATTGAGTGAAGATCAAAGTACTTTATTTTATTTTTTAGATTTCAGATATAAGCAAAATCATATGGTATTTGTCTTTCTCTGATTTATTTCACTTAACATAATACCCTTTAGGTCCATCCATGTTGCTGTAAATGGCAAGATTTCGTGCTTTTTTATGGCTAAGTAATATTCCATTAGATATATGTACCACTTCAAAAGCGAAGGGATTAAAAAGTACAGATTGCCAGCTATAAAACAGTCATGTGGATGTAAAGTATCACATAGGTAGAATAGTCAATAATGTTCTAATAACTATGTACGCTGTCAGGTGGGTACTAGACTTATCCAGAGAATCACTTTTTAAGTTACATAAATGTCTAATCACTGTATTGTACACCTGAAACTAACATAATATTGTATGTCAACAGTAATTGAAAAATAAATATATAAACATAAAAATTATAATAAATAAATATCAAAGAGATTCAAAGGAGCACTGTTAAGATTTCTGCGGTGTATTTCTTCACTCTTTTGGCTTTATCCATCACAGCATGTAGAATAGGCTATTATTATTCCATAGGGACCTTCTCCAATGTCCAGATTCAGGAATAGCTTACCTCAATGTGCAAACACAAGCCCACATGAAGATGTGTGTGCTTATGGATGCCAGGCTCACTCGCTCACTCAATCTGCATAGAAAGCTTACATCCCTCATAAGAGGTTCAGGGGTCAACCAAGTTATAAAGACACAGATACCACGTATCTGGGTGGGATCACGCAGGAATTTTCAAAGTGGCAAATTTAAATTTGAGAATACAAAACATGTGGTGCTCCTTCAAGGTAGTCTTTAGAGAAAGGATATTTTTCAATGTCAAATATAATTTTGTTACCAGGCTTTTATGGCCTTTATATTTTGGTATCTTGAGAGCTAATGCTTGGGGTTCTGCATTTTCAAGGGAATTTGACCTCCCGTGAAAGATTACAAGCTCTTTCTTAGTCTGAGAGTCAGATCTCCGTTGTGATGTAGGAACTCAGTTCAGGCAGAACCAGCTTTTAAAAACAAAGATTTAGGCAACTGTCTCTACAGCCCTGATTTGATGGAATCAAGCTTGTGAAGAAAGAAGGGTAACATATGGGAGTTTCCCTACCAGGGCCTGTGAGAATGCACTTCCCCCGCATGTAATAATATATATTAGAGTGTAGTAGAATATGGCATAATAAATCTCATTTTATCAACTGTCATGCTGGGCCAGCGACGGTTGTATTTTAGAACAGAGCATCATAAAGATAAGCACCAGAATTGAAGAAATTGTAGGTAAGGTTAGGAAAAAATGATATCAGAAAGAAACTGCTTTCTAGAGTCATTGTTGGAAGAAACAGACCAAAAATCACCTACGTAAAAACCTTATCTTGCTTTTTTCTAAAAGGTGGGTGATTTTCTCTCGATTTATACATAGATTTAGTCTCCCTCATAATCCCCAGTCAAAAGGTGACACTCCAGCATTGTTGCTGGTGGGCATTTCATTATTCCCCACCCCTCACCTCCCTGACAATACTTCCCTTTTTGATTCAAGAAACCCCAACATCAAACATACAGGGTGGGGCAAAAGTAGGCTTACCATTGTGAGAATGAGAAACACAATTGATTCTTGTAATATTATGTATTCATTATTGCATTATTTTCCACATGAACAACTGTAAACCGACTTTTGCTCCATCACCATCATCATCTCATTTTAATACTGGTTGTTTTTGTCCAGAATAATAATGGGTAAGAAAAAAATGACAAGATTTTAAAATTTTAACTCATAGGCTTATATACTTGTATGATAGGTATTTTGGATATGGGGATCGAGGTAATGTTCCTTATTTCACAACGTCTAAAATCACTTTAATCTCCATTCCGACATGAGAAATATCTGTTGGCCCTGGTGATCATTAAAAAAAATCCACCTCGAAACAGAAAAAGACAAAACAGAAAATTCTATCACCACCAACAATGAGGCAATTACTACTAACGGCCCTTCTTTCCTTTCTTACACATGCTGGCTTGGGAGGTCTGCTTCTAAGGAGTCTGCTTATCTAATGAAGTAGCTCCACATAAATTGAGACTTAACATTATCCAGAAATTTGACTAAGTTTCATTACTGACACACATCTTATTACTCTTGGATAAAATTTCAAGGAAGCAGACATTTGCCTGTTTCTGATCACGTAGCCTCAACCCTCATAGTCACATTTAGATTAGAGAAGTTTAAATTACAAATCTTATTTCAAGCGTGAGTGCCACTATGATAAGAAGCTCATAAATAAGAGCATGAAACACATTTAAAAATAAAGATTACGAGCCTTGCAAAATAGATTCAAGAATAGCATCTCTTTATAGAGTGAGTTATATATAAGGGAAGGTTCCCTTGATAATGAGAATTATTACTACATTCAAAAATCAATATTATTTCTCTTGCGGTAGTAAAATAAATGTTAACACACAATTTAACATTATGAGTCAAAAGACTCACTTATTATTCCATTCAAAAATGTATAATATTGAGGAATATCGATGTGTTAAGGGTGTATAATCTAAAGAACATTAAAGTTATTAATCAGTAATAAATCTCATGCAAATAAATTTGTGCTCAATACCTAATTTGTCCAGCAAATGATTAAAAGGACATGAGAATTCAGTGTGGCACACATATGAATAATATTTAAAAAACCTGTTTTGGCCACGGAGATTTCATGTTATTGACTATCATCGACCACTTAAAAAAGAAAAAAACAAAAAGGATGCTATTGGCCAGGGTGCTTCTGTCGACGTGTCATCTCTCTTTCCTTTAAAAAATACTAAATTGTTTCTAACGTGTTTTCAAATTGTTTATATTATCAGGAGTGATTACTCTTCAGAATACTTGGGAAATACTTCAAAAGGTGTTAATTTTTTAAAAAGAGGCGTTAATCATTATTGTTGGTAGATGCCATTACATTGCTATTGGCAAATAATCTACCTAAGTTATTTAAAGCTGTAATTCTTTTAAAAAGTTAAGAAAGCAAGATTATGTTCTTGCTCCCAAAGATTTTAATGACATGAAATGCTTGGTGTTCAACATTCTGGGTATATTTCTGTCATTTTTTTTCTTCCAACTCACTTTTCTGTCCTGGTAGCACCCAAGAACATTCAGCAGAAATATACCCAGAGGCCCATGGTAAACGAGCTCAATGGCCTGGCCAATTCTTTGAGCAAGAATCAGTTAAATAGCCTCATGCAGCTCTGAAAACCCCGCTGGCTGAGGGCTGAGGCTCCTTTTCAGCTGGCTGCCTAGACGTCGCCCGAGGTGCAGGTGCAGAGATGGGCCCGGGGCCTCGCCTCGGCTTCCCTCGTTGCTGTCGCAGTGGCGAGGTGGGAGTGCGGCTGGGGCTCAGGGACATTGGCTCATGCAACAGGGACCATGGCGTTTGGGCGGCTTGTATACATTTAAATCCACTGGTTGGAGTAGACAGAAGTCTCACTGGTTCTCTTCTGATAGAACTCTTCTGGCGGGGGGGGGGGTTGTTTTTTTGGTTTTTGCTTTCCTTCTTTATCTGGAATAGCAACTTAGAGGACCTAGTTCATACTGTCAATCTGATTTTTTTAAACACTATCATAGTGAATAGAAAGTGGGCGAGAATAGGAATAGGTCAAACCTGCTTAGCCAAAACTTTGCCTAAAGGCAGTCTGTTGGGCAGGAAATTTTATTTAAGTTGACAGGTGGTTAACGGGATCAGGCTAGACTGAGGTCTATTGTCGTCAGCCTGCTACTTGAGTTGCTTGTGATTTGTTTTTTCTTAAGAGAAAATAATACTCTATAATGTGCCTTGAGATATTTGATTACCCATATGAACCAATAAATTCCAAAATAATGAGGTGTCTTTAAGGGAGTTTGTAAAGCTGGATAGCAATGGAAGAGATGGCAAATCTCCCCAGAGACCCAAGCTTTGCAAGGGAAAGCAATGGGTTCTTACATTTAATGTTTCTGAAAATGTTTTTACCCTAAAAAGAGAGATATGTACAATTACGTATATGTAGATGCAGATACACATACACATATGTGTATATTTATACATACCTGTACAACACATTTCATTAGAAAACACGAAGGTCAGTTTTTATTTGTACCTTTAAGATGTTCAAATACATTTTGTCCGTCGTATTAACGTCTTGGTTATTGAACACAGCATTGCACGTGGCTTACAGGCCTCATAAAGTCTGAAATGGTGTAGATGCATAACCAGAGGAGTTTGCAGGCAAGTGCCCCAGAGGACACAGGATTCTCTAACACCCGTAAACCCACCTGTAGTATTAACTATAGTGAATCCAAGAAAGAGCTGTTGGGCCAGGGGCTCACATTCTTTTATTTTTGACGCTGGGTCAATTGTTGGCTTTAAGTCTGTTTTTCTATACTTCCGTCACTCTCTGCCTTCTGAACTAGCAAACAGCAAGTTTCTTTCTTTTCTTGGTATCTTATGTTATTCTTTAGACGATTACTTTACTTCAGGGAAAAATATCCCCATTGCTTCAGTCATCGTTATAAGATTTGTTTCTAGCTACTTAGGAGAAAAGTGCATTAGAAATATCTCGGGAAGACGCATGAAATCCTCTTGCTCTGTGTCAGAATTAACAGATCAGCCATACTATTTGTTTTCTCTATGATACAGAGCATTAGCATCTTGATTCATGAGCTGTACTTATTACTGGTGATAAATTTTAGCGTCCTGTTCTGTTAGCTATTATCTCTGCTTTTTCTCATTTATCACTTTTTAATCTACTTTGTGAACCGTCAAATCCGTCACTAAAATTTCAAGAAACTATTAAATAAAACTGTTTTGTAAGAAAATATATGTCTCTGTCACTGCATTGAAAAGGGTTTGTTTTAATAAGGTTTACAATGTCCCTGCACCACTGTCCCGCTATCAATTCCCATTGCTTCAGTGCTACCACACTAAGCTTTCCTGGATGTATTGGTTCTTTTAACCAGTCTTTGTTTCCACAGGTTTTTTTTTTTTTTTTTTTTTGAGTACATACTATAGATGCACACTTGGCACATATATATTGCCAAGTTTCTGGCAGGGAAATAAAGTTAAGTCTGGATAAAGTTTAAAAAAACGCTTTTGTATGTAAACCACAAACTTCTCACACAGTGATTAAGGAGCTAATGAATAACTTAGGGCTGCTAGGCAGTGGTAGAGGGGATCACACATAAAGTGCCTCAAGGGGCCCGGCCGGGCGTGGCTCAGTGGTTGAGCATTGACCTGGGATCCAGGAGATCAAGGTTCGATTCCCGGTCAGGGCACATGCCCAGGTTGCGGGCTGGACCCCCAGTCGGGGGTGTGCAGGAGGCAGCCAGTCAATGACTCTCTCATCATTGATGTTTCAGCTCTTTTCCCTTCTCCCTTCCTCTCTCTGAAATCAATAAAGATATATTTTTTTTAAAAGTGCCTCGAGGGTTAAAAAGCATTTTATCTTATGCGGTCCTAACAAAAATCTGGAGGTTTTAAATAAATAAAGGAAACTCTCAGAGCTACTTATACTATGAAGACACTTTCCAGAATATATTCCTAATTTTTGAAATGCAAAGTGATGTGACAAATAGAAGGCAGAAACCAGTGTCGTGGCTGGGTAGGCATAGGAAGACTATTCAGCACACAGAGGGAGGCCGTTTGAAATTTGCCACTGCGATTTCTGCTCTTTATAGCTTGTTCCCTTCATCCAGTTTTGAACCAACAAATTTTCAGTAAACATTATCTAGGTGTTCACAGCTGGATTCTTAGCAGGTATTTCAGAAGCAAGGTGGAAAAGAGCCAGTGTTTATAGATTTAGGTTATTTGAAGGTTGCATGGCTGAAAGTTGGGGACTTGCAAAGAATCAAATTATAGGAAAATGTATTATTCCAGAGGCTGGATTTCTTATTTCTCCCCAAACACTTTAACTGTAAACCTATCAATTTGTAAATTACTCTGGTTTTTAAGATACACATATTTAGCTCTAAGACAGTCAAGGGCTTGAATTTGCCCCTAGGTCAGCAGTTGCACTCTAATTGCTGACATTAGGTGAATGCCAACCAGCTAAATCACAGTGGCTCCAGACCGTTTTAAGGGGCTGTGTCTGCACAGTATATGGCCTCATGTGAAAAACAGGAGATTGCCTATACAAACAGAAGAGCACACGTGCAGATTCCTTTTTGTGTTAGAGCTGCTTATTTTGTACAGATAATTACCAGGCCGCATTCCCACTAACTATATTCTGCTGCCTTAAATTGGGGACTTAATTGTGAAAATTGATCCTTTGAAGAGATGAAACCCTTTGAAGGTTTCTTTCCTGACTGCAAAATTTTATGGGTTTTGTCCATAAATTAAGTTGTGCAGGATGACTAGGCTGATGGATTCTATAGACTGAGGTCCAGTGGTGTCACATTACCCATTTTCTACCAGAATACCGTCTCTCACACAAGGGTCCCTGGCCCATGAATTGATGGTGACGTTAACTCTCCAGTAAGTCAGGTCTCTGCTTCTGGACATCTTCCCCATTCAAGTAGTCTTTCATTGTTGGCAGGAAAAGAATTGGAAAACGTGGGTCCATCTATTAGAATGAGCTATGATGTGAGGTGGTCCTAATTGCTACATGGAGATAAAGGGGTATTAACATTAACAAATAATTATGTTACCTATGTAAAATATTTTGAGCACTGAGAAGAAATGGTTCTATAAAGTCCAAGGTTATACTTTTCTTATATGTCATTTCTGAGAGATACAGTTGATAAGACTGATATTAGATCCCCAGATCTCTCCACAGTGAGGGATGAAAATTAATTTGACATGTAGATGCAGAGACCATCTACAGAGACAGGTATAGTTTGCAGAGGTACCTTTTAGAATCTTAGTTCAGCCTTTATTTAGAGGCATTTCTCTGTGTATTTTCATTCATTTCCTTCTCTGCTCTGCTGGTGTATAGGATTTAAACAGAATCCTAAAAGTAACCTGGCTGGGCTTTTTTTTTTTTTTTTTTTAATGGGCATGTGACTGTGACAAACATGCAAGGTGGGCATGAATAGTTGTTTGCGGTCTGTAAGTCAGGGCTGTTGCTGTTAGATTCTCTGTAACTGTGCCTCACATATTTCCAGGATGAGAACCTTCCTCGTTGCCATAGTCAAGCCATGCCATCTGCTGTGGTGTGGCCTGGAGCCCACATCTGTGCCCTATTGGGCAGGTGGGTCACATTGTGGTTTCTAGAAACTCTCTTTAATATATGTTGTGTGAATTTCTGCAACCCTTCTGGAGGGAAATTCAGCAGTAGGCATTCAAGGACTTAACAATGCTGACGCTCCATGACTCAGCAGCTTGACTTCCTGGAATTTAGCAGAAGAAAAAAATCAGCTGACGTGTGTTAAGATGTATGAATATAGATGTTCTTCAAAGTGTTGGGTACAATTAAAAATTTGAAAATTATTACGCTGCCCATTGAAAGATTGCTCACACAAATTCCATAGAATAGAATGGTATGGAGCCACCAAAAATCATTAGGCAGGAGTATGGCTATCGGACGAGATTGGGCGCGTTCGGGTGGCATGGCTGTGGAAGAGAATGGATATCAGGAAGGGCTTATGATTGTTTAAAAATGGAAAGCGTAGTTTTGGAAAGTCTGTTTACTTTGAAATACGACTTTTTGTAAAAATAGAGGTAAATATGTAACAATGAGCATTAATGTGTATAATGTTAAACACTATTATCATCATATATTATTATCATTAACTGAGTGTTTTTCTTTTTTTTGTGTGTGTGATTTTTGGTATTTTCCAAAAAACTAATAATGATTATTTAATAATGAGTATAATTAAATAAACAATAGTTGTTCTATTCTGCCCCCCCATAGAATTTCCAAGGGCAGCAATGTTTTACGAAGAAGTCTTGGGGGTAGACAAGCAGTGAACAGACCTTCCATTAAACAAATCTTTTGTTACTACACAAGTAGTCTCGCTAATGTCCCCTCTTCTCCTGGCTCTTCTCCCTTTCTGTGTGCAATAAAGACGGCTGCAGTTTGAATCTGAAATTACTGTCCATTCCTTTCCAATCATTACCAAAGGGCAATGCAACAACCTCCAGCGCCTGGCCCCTGCTGAGAGCTTGACATCACCCAAGCCCCTGCTCCTCCGCTCGCAGCAGACCTCATGCCTCAGGCAGTGAGGGGCTATGCTTGGATGAGGCCCTTTCTGTTACACTAGAAGCTGAGGAAAGGTTGAAGAAATATTAAAGAGGTAGAAAAGAGATTGATGCGGGTGGGAAATGGGACAAGGGAAGTCGACTGCCAGGTTCCTGGCTTGGGCAACGGGCGAATTGTGGTGCCATTACCCAGAAGGGGGAGGGAAGGAAGAAGAGCAGGGGGAATGGAAAAGAAAGTGAATTTGACTTTGAACGTTTGTAGTAGGAATAAAATAGCAATGCCACTTGCACACAAATGTTGCAGGGTTGTGATTGTTGCAGATGGACACTGAAACGGTTTAATTCAGAAGTTTTTCTGGTAAAAATACTGCAAAAAAATTAAAGAAAGCAGCCTCTCGTCACTTCCATTGGCTTTCAGGTGTGTTTGCATTTTATGCTCCAAGTATCACTGAGCTCTAGCATCCCATTGCATCATCGATGCATCCACTGGTGAGCATGCAGGGCGTAGGGATGTAGAGATGGTGAGAAACAAATATTATAATGCAGCGTGGTTAGTGTAATAACTGACATGTGTACTCTACGCTGCCAGCTCAGCCGAAGGAACAAGTACCCTCCAGACACTGAGGCTCTATTTAAGCTTCAAAATCAGGGTGATGCTTGATTTGGATCTTGAAGACTGAGTGGGCATGGAAATTATGAGTCTTGCAAAGTATGAGTGGTGACATGTGGCAATGTAGTCCTATCGTTTTAGGTTTTCTTAGGCCAAAGCAAAGGTCAGATTTGGTTCAGTCAAGTGAACCATTAGAAAATGTCATTTTGAATTACACATGTATAGCCTTCTCCCAACATACCAACTAAGAAACACCAAAAATTTCACAGCTGTGAGAAATGACACAACCCTTTAACATCAAAGAAGCAGGACCCACACAGTGAATTCTGTTTGTGGAGCATAAACTTCAGAACAAGAACAGATAAATGTCGGAGGAATGAACTTTCCATAATTTCACCAATTTATCATAAGTCTTAGTGTTTTTCAACTTTATTTTCATTATCACTCCCCTGCCAAGGAGCCTTTTTAGACACCCCCCTCCCCAGTTTTCTCTCTTTTTCCTCATGAAACTTAAATGCGACAGATAAACGTTATTTGTTTTACCCAACCACAAACCATTGTAACATCTGAGAATTTTTTCACCCTGCGAGAGCTCATTTTTGCCCCGGTGCCATTACTTATGTGTGATTTAGATAAAGATGTTAATGTAAAAGCTTATCTCCTAGATTGCTTAGAACCTAACATTATTTTTAAGGGTGTCTATATTTTGTTTTGTTGTTTACATGCCTCAAGCATATAAATCGCAAGACATGCATTGACTGATATCAAACCCTTAATGTGACTCCAATCCCTTATTCAACACAGAAATTTTGTTCAGATTCCTTATGAAACCATCCTCAGTTTCTGAAGTGTAGTTCACCATTGAAGATCTGTGCCTCGTATTTCTTAGATGTTCTAAAAACAGCTCATTTTTCTTTACACACCATCATGGGCAATAATTAAAAATAGAGAACAGAAATTCTTCACATGGACAGTCCTCCTTTTTTTGGACATAAATTTCCTCTGGCTGACCTCAACTATACAAAATCACAGCAACAAGCAGTTAGAGCAATTTCAAAGAACACACACACACTCACAAACTAAAAACGAGGCATAATTCTACTTGGCAAACACAAGCTCTGACCAAAATTGTTACGTAAAGTATAATGCTTCAGAAAATAGCATACCCACAACTATGCGGCATGGAGGCTCTTATTGAAGAAAGAAGAGGTTGGCTGGAGGAGGCAGGAACCTCCGCAGGAACATAAAGGGACAACTTCTAGGCTTGGAAGAGTTAAAGTGGAAAGGAGAAGGGCTGAGAACATCAAGTGAATGGGAAAATGTCCCCTTGCCTCTGGACATGTCTAGAATCTGAGGGGCAAAGGGCTTTAGAACCTTTCCTAGTATAACTAGCATGCACATGGGGGCCTCAACCAAATGCAGATCGGGCCCACGAACCCCAAAACATGACTGTTCTGGGGAACAGAGCATGAACAACAGGAAAGCATGGAGGAAACCAGAGGAAGGCTTCCCCATATTCCACCATCATGGTCTGACTCACACGCAGCAGAATTTTGGAGCAAAAGATTTTGCCAGTTTCATATACTAATCACTGAATGACACATTAATAAAACTATCTAAACACCTATAGCTAAACATTTACATGGTGCTTACTCTATTCAAGATACTGTTTTAAGCTTTTTATGTATATCAATGTATTTAATTCTCACATCAATTCCATAAGGTAGCTAACTATTTGGATTTCTATTTTACAATTGAGGAAACTGAAGTTTTAAAGTATTGAGCAACTTGCTCAAAGTCACACAGATAATACATGGCAAAGTTCTTATTATACATTAAACAGTGTAATAAAATCAAATTATCTTAGACATTCCAATACTCTTGACTAACTAAATTCCCTAATACTGTTCACTTAAAAATTACAAAACTGATATGTTACATTCTCTCAAACATACAAATGCCTTAAATAACAAACACACAGATTATTTGGAATTTAACATAATCTTTTAATACTAAAGATTGAGTTTGGCTTTTATTTCTAAGTCTTCCTGGAGTTTAAAAGGCCCAGATAAAAGAGAGTTGCCATCTCAGACACACCAAGGTTATGAACCCATAAACTCAGGACCACAATATCGTTGCTTCTCAGTGGAAGAAACCAGAATGTAGGATGTGGGGGCAGAAAGCAAAAAGTTCCAGATGATTCTCCTAGAACCACAGTTGGAATGTTGGACCATTAACTTTGGTACTATCTGCGGGGCATCAAGCCTACTGTGTTCAACTAGGGGGTGTGTGTGTGTATCTAAGTAATGCTGGATTAGATTTGTGCTTTTGTAAACTTGCCTTGTTGAATTCTGTGCTCTTTTCATGTTTTTCTTTTAGCAACAATTATATAGTCTTTCTATTCATAAATTATTATCAGTAGTTTGCAAATAAGGAAGCTGAGGATCTGAAAATTAATTAACTTGCCCTAGTCCAGTATGGATAAATGGTAGAGCTGAGATACAGCCGGTCTTCTATATTCCGATCATTACTTGTTCACTGGTTATAATTGGTTGCTAGTCTGTCTGTTGTGGTTGCTCAGGTTGAACCCTCCCCCCCACCATGCAACAGCTCCGTATCTCATGGTGAAATTACATTATCTAACTTCTTTCCTTCATCTGCGCCCCCTCCCTCCCTCCCTCCCTCCCTCCCTCTAATAGTTACTGTGTATTGTCAGGAAGAAGTCAGACATAACCTTGCTTCCATGAAGCTCAGTATACTAGCAGGAGGGAAGATAGACATCGAATGGCTAGTTGATTCTTCAGCTTATTAATTAACTTCAATTGTGATAAATGTTGAGAAGCAGGGCTATCGGGTGTATGGGAACATAGTATGTACTAAGAAAGTAGCCTGGCCTTGAGGGTCAGGAAAGGCTTTCTTAAGGAAAATGTGATTGAGATATTTATTGCGTTCAAAATAAAAAGTAGCGATGAGCTAGAGAGAGAAGGGAACGGAGAGAGCAACGGCGAGGAGGGGTGGTCGTGAAGACTGAGGCGGGCAGGACCGTGGCCGCCAGTGGACCGAGGCTGGGCTGGCTGGGCCGCGCTGGGGGGGAGAGCAACGGATGCAGTCGGGGGGCGATGCCCATGTCCCCGGGCGCGGCCCAGTGCCGAGCACACAGCAGGCGATCGGTAACTATTCAGGAGTAAATGAAGAATCTCAATTTGTCTGACTTATATTTACTTTTTCAGACTTACACTTAAACCTGTGATCTCCTAAGATTCTACTTGGTCTCCAGTTGCAAACTTGCTCCCAATGGGTTTTCAGTAGGATTTGCCGAAAGGAATTAAATGAAGAAAAATAAATCCAGGCTGTTTTTAGAATGGCTGAGCCATGTAACTTTTTACACATAATTTGATTAAGAGATCAAAAGCACAGAAGAACTACCCAAGTAATCTCCTTTTAAATTCCTCTCTTCGTGGAGGCACACAGTCGTGACCTTTGTTCCTGTCTCCCAGGGCCACTTTCAGAAAGACGCCTGCTGCTGTGATGGCCGGGGGATGAGACTCGAGGAAGAGGCAGAGGGGACAGAGCCTCCGAGCCAAAGAACAGCCTCATCGCCTCCGGCAAGCACCACGATATTCTATGGCTCGGCTCTTGTCTGTCAAGATCTTACACATTTTTATTTATTAACTCTTCAGTATTTAAATGCTTCTCAGCGGAGGAGTATTACACACACACACACACACACACAAATATATATTTCTCATTTGCTGAAGATGTCTCTCGTGTTTAGTTCCTGTGCCAACCATAACTCTTACAATTTTACATTACCCTTTAACCTTCAGTTTTCTCTTGAATAAACAACTTATCCAGGCCTCCAGCAGTAGCTGTTAGAGCTGCGATGTGGCTACTAGATGAGATTTCAGTGATGCTAAAATATTCATGGCATTTGGACTTGTAACTGCTCTACTCTTCTAGAAAGGGAATCTTGAAGATGAGTTGACATAGCTCCGTGAACAAACATCCCGCCGGATGTTTTCTTAAGCATTCTGAACAAAGTTCAATTGCCCTTTGGGAGAGAACACACATTTCTTCCTAATTTATAATTTTTGGAATGGTCCCAACCAAAAAATCTGAAGAGTTCATTAGAGGAAAAAATGTCCAAATATAACAATACTTGTCTATTATTTCATAGAAGCGTATAGTTCTTAAGTGTCTCAGCAATCAATTACTACCACTTCTTGAGGGAGGCAGGACACGTTAGCCTCATTTTAAAGCTGTTGTAGAAGAAACAGAAATGTTGACTCTTCTGGGATGAAGAGCCTTCCTGGAAGTAGGTTAGCTTTTTGGAGAATGTGTTAATAATTTCAGATCATGCTTAAGAAGCGATGCAATGCATGACTAACTTTAGCTCTGCACGGGAACAGCAGAATTAAAAGTGATCTATGGTGACTTTTGTTTCTTCAAATACAGATTTTTGTGGAGTCTGCTTTAAAACATGAAGGACCTAACGATTTAGAAAACCTGTAATATTCTTGTAGCTCAATGTGGAAAACATTTTCGCTTGGTTTAATTACATTAGCACATTTATCTTCCATTTCTTCAGGCCACTGTAGCCAGCAGTGCACTGTAGACCAGAAGCAAAATAAAATAACAGTTTCTGACTCTAGCCCTTTCCGGCAACGTCACTGCCACCTGAGTGGTCTACATGTTTCCCTGCAGCTTAAGTCCTGTTTGGTTTGCCCCGCGTGCTCAGGAGTGGCTGAGGGGTTCACCTTTCAACTTTGTGATCACCACCCTGTACCCTCGTTTGTTCTACATGTTCACTGATGAGACTCCCTATCCCTGAACCAATACCATTTAAAAATGAATAGATGCTTCTCTCACTGCTGTGCTGGTGTCTCCCCCAGCAAGGACCGTGAGGACACACAGCCACTCTGCTTCAACATCGCCAGGCTGACGAGGGGGAATGTGGTGGATTCTCGGCCCATTTAAAAAAAAAATACATAAAATATATCATACATTGAATACATGCACTTCCATTCAAAATAATATATATATATATATATAATTGAATATAATATGCCTGTATGGATAAACAACAACAGTAATAATAAGATGACCATCCATGAACCCACCAGCCAGCTTAGTAACCCTGTAACATCCCTAAATCCCTCCGTGTGGCCCAGCTTATCCCTCCTCCCAACACAGGCAGTGGCCACTGGCCTGAATGCTCCATCCCTCATTGCCTTGTCTTTCTTGCTATTATCTCACATATATGTACGTCCCAAAGGGATACGGCATTTAGTTTTGTCTGGTCTTGAAATTTTCCTGTGTGGAATTACAATGTACTTTTTCTTCTCTGGCTTGCTTGTTTTGCTTATTACATAATATATATTTTAAGACTATTTTTTTTTTTTCAGAGCCATTTTAGGTTCACAGGAAAATTTAGGAGAAGGTACAGAGGTTTCCCATGTACCCCCCACGCCCCACATGCCCAGCCTGCTCCTTTATCAACGTGCCCCGCCAGAGTGCTACGCTGGTCACAGATGATGACCCTATATTCACACATCATAATTACCCTCCCGAGGCTCATGGCATTTGTTTAGCTCACCCCAGCCTCACCTCCGTACTTGAAATACAGTCAAGCTCCTCTCTCATCTACTTGGTGGTTTCTTCTCACATTTTAAAAAGCTATTTCTCCTATTTTCTTAATTCCCTGTTTTCTATTTGTATATTTTCTAGCCGTGTTTCCAGGTTTCGAAAGAGTAATTTCCTGGTGCCTGTTTCTTCTTTCCCCGTGTCTCCTTCCCTGGAGGACTCCTTGCGCCCCCTTCTCTTTCCAGTGCTGCTAAGACAGTCTTTGGTGGTTTACTCCTGGCCCTTTTCAGATATTTAAAAATCAACTGACTACAGATTTTTCAGAAGAAATTTAGTCTGTCTTATTTTAGATGTATTTTTTATTTCAACTTGCACTTAAAATTAATCTGAATATTATTTAACCTATTCTGCATTCCCAAATGAAAATAAAGACCATGCTCATTGCAACTAAAGCCGGGTAACCGACACTCACCTCGCGGCCCGAGAATGCTGGCCACACTGCCCATCGCTGACCCCAGGGCACAGAAAAGCAGTGAAGCCTCTGCAACAGAGAAAACTTGGCTTGAACTTGCAGAAATACAAACGTTTTGCCCTTCGTTTTCACTTTAACATCAGAGTTCAATACTAAAACTCTCTATTTCAAATGATCACATCTATCTTCAGAGCTCAGAGCACCTCAGAACAAATATGAAACATCAATAATCTCTATCAATGGAATTAGCACCCTTAAGGGCAATGACGGGTGTGCGTGTGTGTTGTGTGGGTGCTCACACCAGTCGAATCTTAGCCACTTTTTGTTTTAATGCTGCCATTCATTGAGCTCTTACGTGTCTAGAATTCTATATACACCTTGGTGTATGTATGATTGGTATTGTGTAAAGTGATTTATAGTTTTATCTTAAAATATGCAAATATCTACAAACAACAGTTGAATATATTTATTCCTGACTGTGCCAGGTTGCATGAGGTGTTTGTTTTAAGCTTTGTAAAAACCTCCTTACTCTGACCTTGACATTGGAAAAGAGGGACAGTCTGATTCATCACTGAAAATGTGTTAGTGCTGGCTCATCAGTCACATACAAGTCATCTATGGGAATGTGCAGAATAATCCTTTCCACAGAACAGTCTGCTCACAGCAGTGTCTTACCTGGTGGCCAATCTGGGGCTTTCCTACCCATTTCTGACAACCATGCCCTCCTATGCACGGTCTTTCCCTCTCCTGCTCTCCATGGAGCCTGTTTCTTTGGAGGATCCCTCTTCCTTCAGCCCTTCACCATTGGCCTGCGAGGTCAGCTTTCATACACCACCCCCCGCCTCCTCCTGCAGTTCTACTCCCCTTTCTCTGTTAGCTGAGGGTATCCATCATATAATTCCAAGTTTTTCTTCTCCCCTGGATAAAATTAGAGAGGTTTCATATCTAAGGAGGGTTTGGTAAACTGAAGGAAGCCAATTAGAAAAGCTCTTACTGGTCTGGTTTCAGTGCCAAATCTTACAAGACAAACAGATTTAGGCATAGCTAAGGCCTGTGTCTTGCAGGAAAGCTGTGCATTATTTAATTAAAAAGACTCTCTGTCTCCCATCTTTCTCTTAGGGTCAGTAAAAAAGATCTCCCTTTTGTTGCTCAAGCTTTCTAAGTGCAAATTCCCAGAGAATGAGGGTGTATGTTCCAGTTGGAAGAAAGGAGGCGAGAAAAACCTCTTACCTTCCACAGCTGTTGAAAATGAATTTGAACACATCAACAAACCCATCACAGGCGGTGTTGGGCAAACCATAAGTGGAAAATTGTAGCATTCCCTCGTATGTTTTGGTTTGCAGTCCACTGGCTTAAAATGAAGTTGGGAAAGTAGATCTAGATGGGCAGGAGAAAGAGTTGTGTCAGGTCCACACAATGACATTTTCCCAACCCTTCCTTGAGCAAGTTATGCATGCGTGTGGTTAGTGAGGAGCTTGTAGCTTTTGAAAGAGAGCTGCATTTGTGGCGGACTTCAGGCTGGTTGATCAGATAATAGTTCACTCTACACCCGCTCAGCTTAATGAGCATTTTCAATGCTTTCTGCACCCTGCTGTGCTCTGGAGTGAGGAACCTGGGGTTGAAGACGTGATCGTTGATGTGTGTGGCCATCTGAAATATTCCTGGATTGTCTCAACTGTTTTTGGCAGAGCTCGGTTAGAAAATTAAGCTCAAAACTCTTAAGGGAAAGTAATGCCAGCGCCAGCTTTGAATGTTCTTTGGAGATTTAAAAAAATAAGACATTCAAATGGAATTTTCTGTATTGGTTAAATATACATTTCAAGTTTAAATGAGACATGGATAAAATCACCACCATTTATTGGGATTTTAGCTTATTTTTATATGAACTTTAGAATATGTCCTGGGGTAGTGTCTAATTCTCATAACAATGTATTTTATGCCATTATCTAATTTAAGGGATGCCTAAATAATAAAAGCTAGGACAATATTCTTCAATGCATAATGAGTAATTTCCTTTTTTGATTGTTTATTTTTATTTATTTATTTATTTTTACTTTTTTGATGACATTTACTGGGGTGACATTGGCTAATAAAATTATATAGGTTTCAGGGGTATGATTCTATAATACATTGTCTGTATATCGCATTGTGTGTTCACCACCCCAAGTCAAGTCTCTTTCCATCATCATTTATCCCTTTTGGGGTTAATGACCTCAGATATCACTGTTGCCATGTCTCATTAGAGCCTCTGAAGCTTAGACTCATCCAATGCTCATAAAAGTATAGCTCAGGTTTTTAAACTTGAGTCCTTAAACTATAAATGACCTGAATAAAGTAAAACAGCGTTTTTTGAAATGTGAGGATAATAGTATCTAGGAATATTCATACATGCTAATCACTCACACAAAGTTCAGTTTTTAAATAAATTTGGGAAATTCTGGATCAAACAAATTTAAACAGGATTCTTTATGGAAACCCTATAATATGCTAAGATGCCTCATGGCTCTAGATTGCATGCAGGCAATAAATATTTATCCAGTTCCTACCGTGTGCCAGGAACAGCACCATGCAATGCTCAAAGAAATGTCAACAAGTCAGACATGGTTTCTGTCCTCACAGGGTTTCCAAAGTAATGGTAAGAGAGTGTTAAACAAATAAAGACATAAATATTTAGATGGAAGGATACCGTATTGTGTTATGAAGAGAAAGCACAAGATGCCATTAGAATGAAGGAAAAGAGACATCAGTTTAATTGGAGGGTGGATTTAGGAATGGTCTCCAATAAGGAGTGAGATTCAAGCTGAGGCAAAAAGAAGTAGGAATTAGCCAGATAAAGAGGAACATTTCAGCCTAGTGAACAGCAAATCCAGAGCTTTGAGGCAGGAAAGAGTTTACTATATGGGAAGAAAGAAAAGGTCAATGTGGTAAGGGTGTGGTAAACAGAGACCCAAGATGAAGCAGGAGAGATAGTGAAGGGCAAATTCATTCAAACTCTTCTAGGCCACATGAAAGATGGTTTTTATTTTAAGTGCAAAGGGTTTTAATGAAGGGACTGGGGTTTAAAATACCATTGTCCTGAATTAAAATATAGTATTACATTTAGCATTCCCAAATGTTTCTGACCACAGAAACATTTTGATGAGAAATTTCCTGGGAGCAATATCTTTGGAAAACACACTGCCAGCGCTTTAAGAAACCCTCCTCTAATCAGTGCTGGTGTCTCAGTTAGACTCTCAGATTGTAAGTGACAGAAAGTAGTCAGAGACTTTAGCAGTTCACTTGAGTTTATCAGTATCAGAAACATTTAGAAGCAGGGCCACCAACGTAGATGGATTTGGGGACTAAGTTTCCTTCATCCATCAGCCCTTCCTGTCCCTGTTTTGGTTTTATTCTGGAGGTTCAATAATATGACCCCAGAAGCTCCAGGGTTTTCCACTGTGGTGGCAAGGTGGCTGAATCATCTTCTCACACCTCCCAGATTGCACGCAAGTGGAAAGAAAAGGCAAGCCTCTTTCTCAACATTCCCAGAAAAACTTCCCTTGCCTCTTGCTACCTCTCATTGATGCGCCCATCTGGCAACCAACTGCTCAAACCAAAGTAACAGGACGTGTGGATGAGTTTAAACCCACGTAACCTGTAGCCTTGCTTATTTGGATTCCCAAATATAAATCTAGGAAGAAGCCTACAAGAAAGAACAATGCTGGGGAAGCAGAGAGCAAAACTCAGATTTTTCCCCCCGTTTAATTTCAGTGTTTTTAATTATGTGGCCATATTTGGGGTCCTCATGTTGTATTTCCAGTTGAAGTATAAAAGGGAAATGCAATAAAGTTTCTAAGAAAGCACAAAAACACTGTGCTTTGTGTTGTTTCTGGGCAGGTATAGAACTCTTATGGAACAATAAAATAGAATACTTCTGTTATTACTACTACTAACAATTCACCCCCATCTATGACCTTTCTGTTGTTGTTCCTTTCATTCATGTAAAAATTCTTCTACCTACGCTAGTGAATCACTAAATAAATGTCATGTGCTTAATGTAAATTACTGGCTGCAGCCCTTCCATTGTGTTGCAAATATACCTTTCACATATATACACGAACACATATACATATATATGTATAATATTCTGTTGGTACATACATGTGTATATATAATACATATGACTTTACAAAAACATAAATCTTGAGGATTATAAAAATGATTTTATGGGCAGATTCTTTAATCAAAATATTCTCTGGAGTACTTTTAAGACAGTCATAAATATTGGAATTTATAAGAGGCAGTGAGTCAAACTCCTGAGCACATAAAATAAATTTTAGAGGTATAAAAGGGGAAAATGTTCTTTTATGAGAAGATGGTAAGGTCTCAGTGATCAAAACAGACTTAGATAAACCCTAGAGCTTGCATAAAAACCACAGGTCAAGGAAAAGCTATGACCCTTGCAATATCAACTAGCAGCATATTTTTAGTCTTACAGATGGTCTTAACACTTTCAGTCATTTGTACTTTGTTCCTTATTTTATGACTGTCATCTAAAAATAGATGGGGCCTTAGCAGGGCAGGAATTGTTTGGGAGGGTTTTGTGGAGGAGGTGAGACTTTGGGAGTTTTTTGAAAGGAGGTGCTGGGAGTGCATGGTGAGAACCTAGTAGGAAGACAAATAGGGGCAGTTTGGCAAATGGAATCTTACTGTTCCCTTCTCAGAAACAGGTGCTCTTTTCCTCAGATCTCAAGAATGGCCTAGAACACATTTTTTAAGGCTTTCCAAATTGGTAGACAACCCAGGCTAGGTTACATTTTCTGATTTCATCCTGGACATTTGTGTGCCTACAAATTCTCCTCTCATTCTAAAGAGAGAACAGAACTAGATCTGCCTTTAGAAGTGAGGAGAAAGGCAAGTATGCTCTTTTTTTTTTTTTTTTTTTGGTCCCATTTGAATTGATTTTTTTGATACTCCTTTTGAATTCTGCACATAGGTACAAATGTTTGAAAGCAGGTAGGTTTAAGCATAAATATTGTATAAATATACTTTTTCACTTAGCAATCATTGAATATTAAAACACTTAAGATACAACTTATATCTATCAGTTGTCCTGTAATATTTCTTTTTTTTGGTTGATGTACTTTTATAAAAGTCCAAATTTATGTATATTCTTAAATATCTTTATCTTTAGTCTTTGCAAAAAAAAAAAGAGAGAGATTAGTTAACAACTAATTGTCACGCAGCTTTATGAAGTAAAGAGAGCATTTTGGAAAGTATATTAGAATTATTTTATTAATATAACTTTTTCAATCATTTCCTGAATCATACAAAATCCCATGCATAATATTCTGGAGACATAATGAAATTATTTTAAGAATTTATTAATATATATTAATTCAAGCTATACATGTAAATGAATAATGGTCCATTTCCTCAATAAATACTGGAACATTAAGTATTATGCCATGTTTACACCATCTTTGTTTCAAATGATAGATTCTTGCACTCTATGTAAGCAAGAAATGCAAGTGAGAATATTAACATGTAAGTGAGAATATTAATATGTTTAATTTGGTTTATTGAAGTATAATTGACAAATAGGAATAGTATCTATTTAAGGTGTATAACTTGATGTGTCGATATATGTACACATGAGAGATGAAGGCACGTGGATCAGATAAACCCTGTTGAGAACTTGAAGTTGCATCCATGGGCATTGCTACGTTGCTAAAATAAATCCAGCCTGGGATCTGAATGGCATCAACAACAACGGCAGCCAAAATCACTAAGGAATGACTCAGCGAAGGCGGCATCTCTTCTAAGTGCACACCCCAGCATCAGAAGAGAGCTAGACAGACAGTCGTAGAAAGCTGGCAGTTTTCACGACCATCTATGAAACCCCTTTCCTAGAAACTAAACGGTTCCTTCCTACCACTAACCCCTGGTAGCAAGGAGCAACCTGGCCTCAGTTTTTGGACCAGCTATGGGCTCAGGAGCAAAGTGGACTAGTGAAGCTTTTCCTCAGAGATTTGGACATGGCATGTAAAGAGATAAGTAATTGTTTCCGTTGAATGGCTGGCCTTGTAACCCTTGGGTGATGTTGATGGTCACGGCTTCCACCATACATATGGTGCAGACAAGGGAAGAAACTAGAGAGAGAGAGACAGAGAGAGCCTTGCTGGTTGTGAAACATCTCTTCCCGTTCCTCCTGAGACCTGGTGTTCCTGTCCTGGGGTTCTATGAGAATCCAGTATTACTTTGAATTATAATCAATGAATTTTTTTCCTTAAGTTAACTTGAATTAGTTATAATTCTTATCAGATTGTGGAGCTGAAGCCAAATATGCGTTTGATTATAAGTAAAGCTTTTAATATTTTTGCAACTATGTTAGAGTTTTTGTTGATGAATTATTAGATACAAAGCATTAAACATAGATTATTTTCTTTAATGTCCCTTAATTCTGTGAATTAGGCAATATTATCCCCTTTGCACAGATGGTTTAGAATATTTTTCTAAGGCAGCCCAGTTTGACAACTATTAAGTAGCAAGGCTATTTTCTAAAAGACTTTCATTAATTGGATTCCAACTCTAATCAGTTTAACCTCAGGCCCATACTTTTAACCACTATTTTGTAAGATGTGTGTCGCTAGTAGGAAATCTGAGATAGAGGAAGCGTACAAAATGCTGATTTTCTTAATAATTACCAATTTTCTAGAAAAGGAAATCAATAAGGTTCTGAGTCAGAAGATACGAGCAGGTCATTGGTACTAGGGGAGTCTGGTATAAAAATGTATCTTGTGACAGATTTTGTAATTCTAAAAATCGGAGACTTCGTGGAGTTTTTAAGGAAAGGAAATTATGTAAGGGTTAGTCATTTAGAAGTGAAGTCTGTGCATCATTTGGCTGGTATTTACCACTGCCAGGGGTCAAAAGCTACCAGGACCTTGTAAATCTTTTCAAGTCTAGCAGTGGTGCCTTCGCAAGTATTTCTAATCACAAACATGCAGTTGGCCACAAACACATTCCTGTACAATTCCTTCATTGGTGTCTTCTTAAGAGTGAACTGAACTGTTAACTCACTTTTAAACAAAACTGAATATTTGAAATGTCTGACTGCTTCCTATCAGTATAAAAAATATGAATTTGTACAACAGCTGCAACTTGTTTCAGTAGGATTAAGTTTTACCCAAAGAAGTACAAAAAAATGTGGTCTGTAGCAAGGAAAGACTAATGTTCTCAATGGAAAGAAATGAATATCCCCACAGCTTTTTAATGTTGGTTAACATAAAAATGGCTTTGAAGATTAAATGAGGAACATCCTTTCTATTATGATTCATCTTATTTCCAGATGATTAGTAGTCAGACCATAAAGATTGTAAATTTATTAAAGAAAATAGAAGAGTAGGATTTGAAGTATGCTACAAAAAGTCAACAGCAGTCACTATAAAATGGTTGAACAGACTTTATAAAATGTCATGGCTGTTTTATAAAAAAAAAAAAAGAAATGGTAAAAATATGCCTTTGAGGTCTTTCCTCATTGAGAGCCCTTGCAGTCTTTCCCCATGAATGAACTAATTGGTATCTTTTCAACGGACCAAAGTTATATAACAATAGTGAATAGATGTGAAGTATTTTATAAGCACTCATACCCCACCACTGCAAATTAACAACTCTCCATACATGTACAGCACTGAAGCAGTGAGTGAGGGGGAGCTCCTGCAGCCACTGGCTGGAGCTCTTAGAGCCTATATCTGTGCTGAGTCATGGATTCATGGTCAACCTTTACCCTTTGTATTCAGAACGGTGAATTCTCAGCCCACAGAGAGATGATTGGGTTCTTAGAAGCCAACTTGTTCATCAAATCTTTCAATAAGTCATTCAGAAAGCATGGCACAGAGGATGGAAAAAATGAGTCGAGACCAGCTGCCAGATGTGAATCCTACTTAGCTTTCCCACTTGGGTTATGGCTTAGTCATTGTCTATGGCTCAACTTCATTCAGTCAAATGGAGATAATACTAATTCCAACTTCGCAGGACCATTCCGAGAATTAAAGATATTAACAATTAGAAAAACTTTAGGACAGTGCCTGGCATTATAGTAAGCACTATGTAATTGCTGAATATAAAAATGACATTCATTGGTTGGCTCCAGCAGTATCTATTATGGGCTTACCAAAGTCAGGCACCATGGGTTGCTCAAGATTGATTAAGTCCCTGGCCTCACGGAGCTTACATTCTGGTTGGAGAAAGCAGACAATTAAAAAGTAAAATCTTAAAAGGATGAGGTTGTTTTAGATACCGATAATTTTCATGAAGAAAATAAAGTGGGTGATGAAATGAGAAGACTTGAGTGGAGAGATGGGGAGTAGGTGTTGGTCAGAGGAGCTCTCGTTATTGAGCCACGGCCTGAAGGAGGGAAGGAGGGAAGGAGGCAGCCATGTGAAGCACAGAGAGAAGAGCCAGAGGACAAGGGGGAATAACCTAGCGTGAATAGAGCCTTGTTAGACAGGAAGGATATAGTAGATTCAGGCACAGAGCTGAGGACATAGGGCCTGGTAGGTCATGTGCAGGTGTCTAGATTTTGTTTTTAACTTTAAAGAGAATTTACTTCTATTATGGCTCTTTTGGTTACAAGTGAATAAATTTACTTCAACAATAGAAAATAAAAAGAAAATACTGTTACTGCATATAAACAAAAAATATTCAAAGGATAAACCTGATCCAGGCAGAACTGGAGTCAGACCTTCGATAATGGTTTCAGGATGGTTTTGCTTCTCCATCTCTTTGCTTCCTCTATTTTGGTTCCACTCTCAGGCAAGCTTTTGCCTGAACATGGTCAAGACAGCCACTAGCATCTTCACATCAACACCTCCTTTTCAATATTTATAGTGACAATTCCTCAAGATAACTCATTGCTCTGGATTGTCATGAACTCATTTTGGAACCAATCACATTGACTCTGATCTGCTGAGCCTGGTGACTTGCAGGCTCCTAGAGCCAAAGGGTGGAGTCTGTCTCACAGGATCAATGCGGAGAGAATGGAGAAGGGCTTTCTCCAAGGAAAATAAAAGTGCTCCTGGCAGAACAACAAGTGACGAGTTCTGAGCAGGTACACCCAAAAGACTGTAGATATTGATGGGTTTTAACCAAGTAAGGGATACTCTTGGTTACATTGATTAGGTGCAATATTTTTGATCCATAATTTATTCACCTCAAAATATAATTTTTCTTATTTTTCTATAATTTAAAATAGATTATCTCTTGATCTGCCATTCTTACTTCCATTCGCTTATGTGACACACATTTTCAAATATGCTTGGTTTTCATGCCTCTTTCTATACTCATGACTTGTCAGACTGCCTTCTTTCAAAGGCACTCTAATTTTTCCAAGTCTTTTGGAAATGTTAATGCCAACATGAATCCTCTCCCTTCCCCTTTAAGTGTCCCCAGAACAAATTGATTTTTTCTCTATGTTCCCAGAATACTTTGGGTTTTTTTCTGAAACTATATCTTTTGATTGGAGGTAGTTGTATCAGTTTGGGGCACCGTATAAATCAAATCTTCTTTTAATATTTCAATTAAATAGTTTGAGCATCATTTAATCTCTTCCAATGATTTCCTCTTGTTTCCAGGGTCTATATTCTAGAACAATTGTGAGAATAGCCAAACTTCTAATAACCTTTGACACTTATATAAGGCTTATACAATGTGTGTTTTGCATACATTAATGCATTTGGTTGTAACAACAACCCTATAAGTAAATATTATTATAATACCCATTTAATACAGCAGGATACTGAGGTACGGAAAGTAACTTGCTCAGGGTCACCCAGTTGACCTCTCTGGCCTACGGGCATCGCTCTGAGCCTTACAGTGAGAGAAGCTGTAGGCAAAAGTTGAAGAAACTTGTTTTGTCAGTGACTCAGATAACCAGGGTGGCACAACCAGCCTGTAGGCTCAGGTGACATAGCATGACACAGAGTAAGAGAAAGAGAGACTCCCGTCTCACTTGAGTGGATCCATCCTGGCTTCGGGGCAGTGAGGACGGGAGGCAGTGGTTCAGAGACGTCTGAGTGCTCCATCCGGGAGGCACAGGAAGCCAACAATCTCAGCACGTCCCTGGCCTTATGAAGTGCAGGAGCAGCATTAGCAGGGGAAAGGCTGGGAGGATACTGATGAAGGCACGGGGTGTTTAATACTGTTGGGGTGATCTCTCTGCGGATGTCCAAAATCAACCGGCTGAGGCTTGGATAAATTGCAAGTCCTCCATTACAAGAGACTGGGCAGGAGACACCCAAATGTGCACTGTTATGAGAAATGAGACTCCACAGACTGTGCTTTTGAACCACTTTAGACACACTGATGATCTCCTCCATTATCCACAAGCAACTTTCAAAATATGCATTATTATTTCCCTCTTAGATGTGTACGAAACTGGGACTCGGGGAAATAGCTAACTTACTTAGGACCAGGATTCCTGTAGGTAGCAGAGCTGGAACTCAACACAGCTATTTCTGACTCCAAAGTTCACATTCTCTCCACCGGGCACACTGTCTTCCTGAAATGATGAGAAAAAACAACACTGCTGTATCTTCCCTTTGACACCGAGAGGCAAAACATTCCTTTCTCAGTACTTGGCATTTCTCATGACCTAGAAATTAGAATTCACTGATAATTTTATAAAATGAAGTCCCCAGTGAAGAACTGTGTTCTCACCCAAGTTAGAGAAGCCTCAGTATGCTGCCGCAATCCGACGATTTTCAATGTGGTTTTCTTTAGAAAATGCAAGTTCAGATGTAGCTATGGCCCTCGATGTGCAAGTAAATGCACACACAGCCCAGCCGCCCCCATCAGTCCATATGGCGCGCAGATGAGAACGAGGCCCTCCCTTTCCCACAGCACACAGCCCAGCCTCTTACAAGTATTGTCTTTCATGTTCACAACAAAATGTGTTTCCCAAGACATTATACTCTTCGTAAATCTGGACTTTATCCTACTTAAGAAATCCTGTGAACCTCTTCCTTATTTAAAATAAGAAAATTGAGCCTCAGAAGCAGAAAGGAGAGAGGATGTTCTATCATCAGCAGGAGTATAACTCAGCCAGGGGATTCTGTATTGGATTACATTGTGTTCCTACCAGCTCCGATGGAATTATAAATTTGTGTTTCGTCATAGGGAATGTGATTGTACATTAGATTTAATTCTGAATAATTTATGAGTCCATAATTCAGAAGAAAAAGAAGGGAGAAGATTGCTTATGGCCAAAGTTAACAGTTGCCCTGAGAACCCGAGCTCGATTGCTGATAAGTGGGTCCGGGAGGCCTGTCTAATCCATGTGGACGCCTCAGCTGAGGGGGTGAGAGCTCCCTGGGCCTGGGCTGTTCAATCCGAGCGTGCTTCTGTTTCTCTCTGAGCCTGGCTGAACTGATCAGGTTGAGCTGCTGAATGGATGCCATCTTCCCTCCCTTGAACCTTCTACTGGCTGAAAAATCAGCAAAGTTTCAGAAAATATAGCCCCCTTAGTGGAGTTAAAATTTTTAATCTTCATGCTACACAATTGGGGTTTTTATGGGAATGCACAAATGTAACAGATTTACATTTATATAAGTGTATAATTTTATAAACTATATGTATTAGCAGGAGGGAAGGGAAAAAAACCCAACTATGTCTGGGAGTTAGAGTTATGCAAACGTTTTCAAACTAACGGCCTGAAGGAAAATCAAGAATATATTTTGCCAAGAATGTTTTCCTCCAGCATTTTAATCCCAATAAATTCTGTGTGCCTCAGAAAATGAATACAACTTTTCTAACATTGCTAATTTGTTAATGCTCATAATTTTCTCCATATTAATTTGAATCAAAGTGTGAAGTGCAAAATTAGTTCCAAAAAGATGCACATTGGGTTTTGTCCTTGGTTAGAAGCCAAATAGGTTGTTTTCAGTATTTCAGTGTTTCCTTCCTTGTTTTAACGACCATGAACTATTCTTGTACAATGTGGATGATTAAATGATAAAACCTGGAAGTAAATTCAATAATGGACTAGCGATGAACACTGACGAGGGCGTGCCGGTGCGAGGCCCCCATTTCACTGAAATGGTTCATGCCTCTTAACAAACGATGTGTCGCTGCAGTGGAGGCTCCTGTGCAGGAGGCCGACCAACTGCCTAAAATTCAGCAAATTGCTAGACAATCCCAAGAGGGAAAATTTGTTGAAATGAATCTTCGATTCAGCCCTAGAATCTAAAAATGTTGCAAAATGAACACCTGACCTGTTCTCTTAGCCAGGAATGCATTAGCCTACTAGTCTCCCAGCCCTCTGTCCACCAGAGGCCAAACTCTTCAAATTCCTCAGTCTAACTCAAATACCACCTTCTCCATAAATCCCCCATGTCCTCAGGCTCCTTTAAAGTCAGCTGTCCTTTAAATGCCACATGACCACCGGCATCTTTCTCAAGGCGGTTTTCGCCTGTTAGGCCACTGGAGGCCTCCCCCCAGCCCTCGCAGTCCCTAAGCTCCCACGGTCAGGCTTATTCCTGGTGTGTCTCTGAATTTCCCACCGGGCTTAGGGAGCACTCTACACGCGTGGGGAGCAAGCTCACATTTATTGAGGGTTTACTGTCTGCCAATCAGACGGAAAGGTGTTGCTTAACCCTTCAAAAACCATGCAAGGTATGTACTCTTATTATTTCTCTTTTGCAAGTATGAGATCGAAGACTTCAAGAGAATGAATCACTAGTCAGTTTTCAAACTCAGGACGCAAACCCGGGCAGTGTGACTGCGGGACTGGTGCTCTTAAAAAGAAAAAGAAAGAAAATAGCACTCAATCTGAAAAAAATGAATTTACCAAGTAATGGATGGATTCAACACAAAACAGAGATTAAGATTATGTTTTCCCTCCATCAACTACAAGCTCATTCAAATAATCGAATCTCCACTTTTCACGCTCTCGGGCTCTCTGGGCCGCTATGAAAACAGCACTGCACGCTTTCCCTCTCTCCATGGCTTTCAGGTCGGCTTTGTTCTAATCTGGCAGAGCCAGCATTTAAATCCAGGCACACTGAAGTCCAAAGCCGTGTGTCATCAACCACCTGGGGCTCGCTGGTCCCTTCCCACCTTATCCTCAACGTCTGTCATGGTCATTAGGACTCATTTTCACTGTGTTCCCCTGATGCCCAGCTGACCAAGTCCTAGAACCTCTCCCTTTAAAGCCTGTTTTATACTTTCTCAGGCTTCTAATTTCTCCCCCAGCCTCCTGTTTCCAAGGTCAAAGAAGTCACCTTTTCCATTCTTTCCTGAAGGTCAAATTTTTTAGGCCTTGCAACATTTTTGCTGCTCCTCTCCATTGTCCTCTGCAAGTTATGCACACATGATATTAATATTAAGTGACTGCTCTGAATTTTTCAGTTGTTGATGTAATAATTGTCCTGTGCGTTTTTCTGGAAACAATAATTGCAAGATTGCACAGGCTGACTCGGTAACTCTGCTGTCATGAGCACGAATATAAAATAAACACAAGGGCGCAGATGAGAGTAAGGAAAGTAGCTGCCAGCTGGAACTTCAGAAAAGAACCGTGTTCTGTAACCTCAGGAGCCATTGAGCACAATTGAACTTTGTCTATTTTTGGCAACATATTAAAGATACATGTAATATTGTGACTTCCCTGCCCTGCCCTTAGCTTATGGGGTATATGGCACTGACCTAGAACATAATGGTATGCCTCTTAGCAATCTTGGTTAGTGTGTAGCTCAGAACTATTTTTGGCATTTTCTTCCTATCAAAATTCATAATGACATAGCAATCCTGGACACATATTTTCTATGTTCCAACATTTCTGTGCTTGCTCTACGGAAATGACCTAACATGATTTTTCCTGTACACAGGGCATACAGATTTTATGAGGTTATTATATAGAGTTTTAGATTTTTCTTAGTTTTTTAATTAGCTTCTGTTAAAATACATGGGAGTAAAGAAGAATTTTAACATTTTCTTGCACATACCAGAAAATACAATTCCATTTCCCTCCATGCTCTTAAGGGTGTTCCCTTTAGTATGAATTTCTCCGACAGAAATGATATATAAAAGTACTGAGCGAATGTAAAACACAATATAAGTCTTAGTTTTTGTCATAACTACTATGATTATAATTATTATTATTATTTTTTATTATTAAGCAGAGAAACAGCCATCACCAGCATTATCTTATTACTCTTTGGAATTTGAGAATTTATTCAGCTTATTCTGGTGATGAGTTTCCCTGAGAAGCTCCACCTAATTACGTACTAAGTCCATCTTGAATAGACCCTTATTTTTGATGCAGGAACAATTTAAATATGTCTCTGCGATTCCTTCTTTTGGTTTTGATTCCAGTCTGCTCTCTTACCATTGTGTGTGCCTCACCGCCAACGCTGCCCTACTTTGGAATACGTCCCAATCTTTAATGTGCACCCAAATCACCCAGGAATCTCATCAATGGCCCCTTTCTTAGTAGATTTGGGTTGTGGCCAGAGACTCTGCATTTCTAACAAGTTCTCAGGAGATGTTGCTGCTGATGGTTCTCTGGTCAACACTTTGAATAGACAACTTTATGTATATGAAGTGCTCTATGAAACCAATGGAAGAGGTAACCTTCATTCTTCTTTCTTCCTAAATGCAGAACTAACCAGTCATTCATCCAGCAAATATTTATTGAAGCCCGTTATGTGCCAGGTAAATCAAATATTCTTCATTCTAGTGCAGAGTCACCTACTTTTTCCATTTCCACTGCTCCTACCACCCAAGTTCATGCTACTATTACCTCTCTTCTGGACTTTGGAGTAGTTGCTGAATGCATCTCTTCACATAACATCCTTGCTTCCTTCTTCAATTCACTTAATAGCATTAAAAAAAGGAGGAGGGATTCCAAAAAATGCATTTCTAATCATAGCATTCCAGTGTATCAAATACTTCAAAAGCTTCCCATTGACTTTTAAGATAAAATCCCAAATTTTTAATCTAAAAAATCAGCAAGATCCTACTTACATTAATACCTTTGTCTTTCATCACTCACCTTCTGGCTTTTGACGTTCCAGCCACTTTGGCTCTCTTGGTTATTAAATTTGCTAGGCATCTTCCCACACCAAGTCTTCCGTACATGCTGTGCCTTTGCGTGGAATGCTCTTCCATTCCTCCTTTATCTGATATTATTCATCCTTTATAACTCAGATCACTGTCACTTCATCAGGGAACCATCATTTGACCTTAAGTCAGGATATCCTGTTAGAATACTTTTAGTGCCACTTATTTCTTATTGGGAACACTTTTCATAGACATAATACAATATTAATTATGCAAATTAGTTTGCTTCCTCCGATAACCAGTTGCATGAGGGTATGGATTTTGTCTTTCTTTATCTTACTTTTATACTTTTTCTTACTTTCACCTAGTCCCTAGCAGAGTGCCTGGCACATAGTAAATGTCAACAAATATTTAATAAGTGACAAAAAAATAGAAAGAGGTTGAAACATTTTGGTCCATCTGTATCCCTCTGTGAAAAACAGAAGTAGCTTGCCAATTTTCAGTGAACCACTTTATAACAATATACACCTCATTAAAATGTTATCCAGCCTCTTAGATGTATTCATAAGATGTTTCAATATCTTTCAGGACTCCCATGTCATTAATATGGTATCCATTTTCCTCTAACATTCATATGATGACTAACAGAAACTTAAATTTCTTGCATGTGAAAAAAAACCCTCCAAGCATTTATGTATTTGAGAATTGTTTCATACGCTGCCACATACTGCCTCCTACTGCTTCGTAAATTGTTTCTGATGACACATTGTCTTTGTACTTGGTGAATTATTATATGTGTTTAAGAATCCTTTGTCAAAAAGGAAGATGAATCTCCAGGAGTTATCCCAGAAAACTTTTGTAATTGCATTATTTTGATATTCTAAGAAGCTATGAGCTCATCTTTTCCCTGGCTGATAAATTTTACTTGTGAAAATACTTGTTGAATCTATTTCTTGAAGTTCTACCACCACCTTGGGGAACAAGGGGAAAGGAATGGAGGGGCTCCTGATGATGATGGTCCTTGAACCATGTGTGCCCCTAGATAGTTAGGACCATAAAGATGCTGGCCTGGGAGATCTCTATGATCTTTTCAGGAAGCATGATTTTAGAAATATTTTTCAAGGTAGGGAAATTCATCCTTAACTTTCTGAAATCAGTGAAGAAGCAAAAAATAATTTTGGAGGATTCATCTACCCATCTTCTGCACAGTGAACACGAAAAATAATTCATATTGGTAAACTGAAGTAATACAGTTTATGGCTTGGTTAACGTATCTCCTGAAGGCCTTCATTACTGCCTGACCCCAGAAGGCCCCAAGCAAAGACCTCAGTTCTCTCCACGGCGCCACACTCTCTGTCTCCAACGTGGTGATTCAGCTTTATTTTCAGCCCGGGATGAAGTGGGGAGCATGCTTCTCCCCAGGTCCACAGTGGGCTTCAGGCCAGCAGCAGCTGTCAGCTCAGCGGGTGTCTGCTTGCGGCTCAATGCAGACTGACTTAGAGTCCTTGGCAGGGATGAGTGGGAGCCCTGTGCTTATGGGAAAATACTTAAGTTGTCTATTCTCTTTTTGTTGCTATTGTTGTATGGTCCAAGTTCTACTTAATAGACATCAGGAAAAAGTTGTTCCACCCTCCATAGCGGTGGGAACATCCATTCTCACTGGTACATCGCACCAACCCAGCGTAACTGAAGGTCACTGAACTCCTGGACCAACCAGCACAGTGTCAGTGAGGGGAGCGGCCTGCCTACCGCCCCAGGCTTATTCTCACCACATTCTGGCCCTAGCTCTCACTCTTACTCACCTTCTCACTGGACATCTCTAAACTTACTGCATTCCCAAAGGTTTAATAATGTGGCTATAATAAGCAGTCTTTTATTGTCTTTTTCTTTCTTCTAACAAATCTCGTTCCCGTTTTTGTCTTCTGTTTTCATGAATCATTTGAGTTAACACACATAAGATGTTTAAGCCTTAACCTTCTAACTGAATTTCCCAATTTAGAAACTAAAGTAACTAGTTAACTAAGATAACCAGGTTAGGAGTGAGTCAAGAGGCTCGGTTAGTTCCTATAGAGTATCTGAAGACTTTTAATTTTGTAGTACTTTGCATTGTCCCCTCTGATTTTTCTTTCCTTCCCAAGGTCAAATCCCATAGTTAGAACCCCAAAGGGTCCTGGGACATGCTAACACACACTTTCATCTTGTCCACTTAGGCTTTGCAGGGGGAAGTAACGGATTTGAAAATGACCCACAAGAAATAACCTCTTGTCCTAATTCTCTCTCCTCTCCTTCATGGCACGTGATTTCTCTCTTCTTCCCATCTTTCCATTCCACTATAAAACCTTTCCATTCTTCCCTTCATTCACTTACTGAACATTAAAATGAGGTCTGCCACGTTTGGGAAGCTGTACTGGGCCCTAGAGATGCAATAATGACCAAGACAGGACTTTTCCCTGCCCAGTTTACATGCCAGTGAGAAGAACCACCTGTAAACAAGTAAACAAAGTCATAAGCAGGAGCCTCAGGCTGCTGTGATAGATGCCAACAGAGACGGGCTCTTTCTACGTGAAGCAGACACTCTACCTCGTGCCCTGAACCTTCCCTGAAGCATGAGGCCAACTGGGACATGCAAAGAACGTGGGGAAAGGCCTTTCAGAGAGACGGAAAGTCAGGGAGCAGGAAAGAGCTTGTATTTTAAACACGGATGGAAATCTGGAGTGGAGGAAGGAGAGCTCAGCAAGTCCTCTGTGGAGCCTGGTGAGCAAGTCTGGGGCCAGATCACACGATCCCTGCGGGTCACGCTGTTTGGGAGGAGTAACCTGGTGAGAGCTCTGGTGACTGACTAGCAAAACCAGGTGACAAGTCCAAGGAAATCACCCCCTTGGTTGATGTATAGACATGTTCAGATAGGACATGGGGTAAGAATCGGGGGAAACACTCAAGAAAATCCATTCTAGGTACTCTTGCCCACAGAGAAGTATCCTGAAGGACCAGCTCTCTCATTCTCAAGAGTGTATCGTGTAATATCGTATATACAGTATTGTATATTCCAACACTTGGAATGTGTCCCCTATATTACTTCTAGTCCATACTTCCACCCACTGGACCAGCCACCTATCTGTACATTCAATATCTATTTATCAGGCACCCAGGTTAGGCAGGCCAGTGGATATTTCTAGGCAAATTTGGTTGAGGCCAGCCTACTTGAATGTAGACTACACCAACCTCAGGAAACTCTGTTAAATTTTCATTCTCATGGTTCTATTCTATGTGGATTCTATTGGGTTTATACTTTGTACAAACAATATCCCACATCTGTTAGTATTTGACTTTTTTTTTTCATTCTTTATATGCTCTCATCACCCTCCCTGGTTACATGTTAAACTGTGATCATTTGATTCCTAAATCTCCCTCTTCTACTTAGTTTTTGTCTGAGGGTTACCATCAAACTCCTAATACTTTGGTAATAGTTTTAGAAATTTCAAATACAAATGCACTTTCTGCATGATTTTCCGACAAAGCATTTTTTTCAATCCTACTTCAAATGAACAGTTTAATTGACGTCCTTAGGCTCTTTAAATAATAAGTTGAGCCAAAGGTAAAACAATGTCTTATTATTTTCATTATTGTATTTCAGAGCACGTGACTACCTCTGGTGGAGAAAGTTACATACAAAGCACCCAGATGGCGGGACAACACATGTTGTATGTCTTAGTATGAGAAACAGCTCAAGCAAGTAAACTATTCCCAGATGTTTATTACAATAGTCCAGATCTGGAATAATTATTGTGCTTCTGGCAAGAGACAAAGGTGGAAAATGGACATGTGAGTGAAGTGAACATTAAAGGAATTACTGCATTCTTTTCTGAACATAATCACCTGTAACTGGAAAAGCAATGGTGCCACATATCATGTTCTTTATTGATTTTTGTTAGATATTTGCATTTGTTTGTTCCAAGTGTAGGTGTAGAACTTCGCTAACCTAGATATTCTCAAGAACTTAATAAAGCCAAGTGGTAATTGATAATAGACCAGTATGCTCAGAGTATATAGAAGCTAATATTTCCCCAAATATAAATAGCATGCTTTTGTTAAAATAGCTAAAAACATGTCCCCCTTCTATTACCTACACAATTTTTAAACAAACTGACATACATTTTGCCCACTCTGTGAAAATTGTACATATATATCACTTGTGCATGTACTTCTGAATATGTATAGCACGCCTCTTTTCCGGGGTACTTCTTAACACCAAGTCACTATTTTTAGTTGGTATGTCAGTAGCTCACTGATGATGCTATTTCCTCATTAACAAATACATCATTTCTCCTAGGGAGACGACCTAGATTATTGGAAGATGTTTTTACGGCCTGCAACGTCAGCTGGCTGATACAGAGGCAATTTCCTTAGCGTTTGCCACCTGCACGGACTTCTGCACAGGGAAGTTGGGCAACATTTCTTGTTGAATGGAGCCCCAGGAGATTATTCCTGGAAGGCAAAGAACCTCTGTGTGTTGCCTGAAAACCTCTTAGGGCCAGGGTTTCACAAACTAGATGGGATTGCCTCCGTCCAACACAGAAATAACTGGGGAAGAGAGGAAAATTCTTGGAGCTCAGAAATGCAGACCTGGTTTCTTCTTCCTAAGGTGATTTATACTTTCGGGCGCGGGTTAGGGAAGTGTGGAAATGAATGGATAACTTTATGATACTGTGAACTGCTCTCTAGGATTCTGCGAAACATTGAAACCTGAAAATATCCATTTAGTCAATGCCTATTTACAGGGGATATTTTTGTTTTAAGCTCCCTCTACATGCAGAGTCATGGGTCAGGTGCTGGAAGAGATGCAAAGAGAAAAAAGTCTAGTTCTTGACATTAAGGTGCTCACACTACTCACCATCACCCAGCTCCCCCCAAATCAAATAAAAATAGGAATAACTAAGCCATCTGGAAGCAATAGTAGTCTGATTTGAATAGTCATTTAAGTGCATAACATAGTTGTTCAAATACCACCTCTTGTCACTCTTTCTCTCCCCTAGGTTAGTGTCTGAGCATGAGGAGAAAGGGGTGCCAAGCCCATCACCTCAAGTTCATGGGAAGAGTCGTGTCCTCGGGCTCAGTGCTGTCTGTCACACTGGGCTCTAGGACAACGTCTCTCATCCAGCTGGTGCTGCTAGTCCTTTGTCGTTTCCAGCTGAACTGTGCAGCTGGCAGGGTTCGCAAGCTGGTCTTTCTCAGCGGAGCAACCTCCCTGGCAAACAAGGACCACACTGGCTCCTGCTTGGGTATAGGCCTTGCGGGGTCGACTTCGGTCAGCCTGGGTCTTGCAGGCTCCTCAGTAACCCTTGGAACAAAGTCATGTTGTCAGACAGTGTGCAAGCTCCCCAGCCAGAGTCCCAGTTGCTTTGAAACCCAGAGTGACTCCAAGAAAGTTAACCTTGGAGGCCTTCCTCTGCCTGACCACCTAACGTTGCCAAGTTGCTGTGGCCGCTTCCCAGCTGGGCGACTGGAGGGTGTTTCAAAGGCGATCTTCTAGAGGCCTTCGTGTGGCAAGAGCAGAGCCCTTCTCTGCCTTCAGGGTTTCCCTCACCTCTCTGGACTCTTCTCTCCTTTACACCACAGAGAGGCCATCAGAAGATACCTATTTGACTGATACTCCCCTTTTTCGCTTCTCTCCTTCCCACAAATTTTCTAGGCTTGAAAAGGGTTGGGCATTTTTTCTACTTCCCCCTCTCTCTGTAGGCACTTGATACAGATGCCATAGTGAGTCCCCTGAACATACTTTTTACAAGCAAAGGCTCTGTGGAACCTGGAAATTCTACTCTCCTAACAATAGTCTATTTTGATCTCAGAGGCCAGGTACTACTTTGTTCTTTGTCTTCATAATATCCATATGTCCCCTGAGGCTAATGGGCACTTTCAGAAAATGGGCATAAAGATCTGACATTCAGAAAGGCACAAGGAAAAACATATTGGTGATGTTTATGGTTATTACACTTATCACTCAGCACCCTCCCCCCGCCAGAGTGCCAAAGGACTCATGGCTTAATTCTTATATGAGGAGCTCTCCAGAAATGAGGGAGTAGAACCTAGTTTATTTTTCAATGTGTTCTCCGTGAAATAGGGAGATCAGAAACTTTGAACAGCTTCTTGTGATGATGAGAAGTAATGCCAGAAGCTTCTATACTGACAGAAGCCACTTTGAGGTACAGTCAGTAGAGCCCTTGGTGTAAGATATAAGAAGTCAATTGTCACAAGGCAGATTCTGCAGATTCTGGCCAAGCCTCCTTGGGTGCCCATCAGTCCCTGGCCAACCCCAGCAGGGATGGAGGTGAGCACACAGGAGAGAGGCTGCTTTAGGGTACATTACCCAGAAGAAAATGAAAGAGGCGGAGAGTTTTTGTTCACAGAGCACATGCGAGATAGTCTGCATGGGACTTCCAGTGCTGTCTGGAAGAGTGTGGGAAGGTCGAAATTCCTTAAACATCAGTGGCAGGTTGGAGAATTTGGAGGTAAGACAATTTAGAACATTACTGAGACTTCTTACTTTTTTCTCTGCCCCTTTCTCTCTGTAGAGACCCGGGGAAAGTGATAGAAACATGTCAGATCACAATGGAAATGACCATACCCTTATAATTACAATTTAAAGTGCTGTAATTTCTCAGCTTTTTAAATTTTTTAAAATATGTTTTTATTGATTTCAGAGAGAGAAAGGGAGAGGGAGAGAGAGAGATAGAAACATCAATGATGAGAGAGAGTCATTGATCGGCTGCCTCCTGCACGTCCCCAACTGGGGATCCAGCCCTCATGTGCCCTGACCGGGAATCGAACCATGATTTCCTGGATCAGAAGTCGATGCTCAACCGCTGGGCCACGCTTCACCAGCAAATTTCTCATTTTATATTGCTGATTTAGTTTCATTCTTGAAGAATCTAAGTGTTGTGGTTTTACTTGATTTTTTAAAATTTCTCAGCATTAAATCTTTTGTAGATCAATCGGTTCTGAAGCCCATCTGGTTTCTGGATAACAGATGCTGGTCCTGCTTCTCAGTTATTACCCCGGTGATGCTAGAATAGAAGCCTTGCTGCCCCCTCTGTCTAGGAAACTCTTCCCTCCTAGTCTTTACCCAGTTACCTCCTGCTTATCCCACGTCCCCACTTCTCAACCCGCCCCATACTTAAGTCAGACCTCCATTATATTCTCTCATCGCATCCTCTTGTTTTCTTACTTAGCACCTATCTTGATTTGTAATTACATATTTATTTGTGCTATTTATTATTTGCTAATGTTTGAAACAATGGTTCGTTCTTCAGGGAGCCAAGGGGGGTTGGGATAAAGAAACCCTGGTCACAGAGGCAGGCAGTGGCCAGGAACCCGAGGGGAACACAGGGGGCGCCATCTGCCTCTGGCCGCTTCGGAGCACTTGCCTCTTGGGGTCTACACCTCCCTTCCTTGACTTGCCGAGAGCCCATTTTCATGACCATTGCTCTCCTATCTAATTCTCTGATTTCTTTTGCTTCTACTACATCATCCTCTGCCTGAGCCCCACCCCGAGATTGAGTCTGGGGTGATATTTCCAGCTGGCTGGGAAGGGACAGATTATGGAAGGTAGTGGGAAGGATATTATAAACCACTGAAGAGCTACAGATGGAAAGTGGGCTTCTGGACTCCCATGTTGGACCACCAGATATACACCTTTGTCTAAACACATGGTCATGGGGATCTCAAGTAGTCGTAAAAAAATGAGAGTCAGTGTGTTTAAAAGCATGACCATGGTATGTGGCAGATTGGGAATCGAACCCTGGCCAACCTGGAACCCAAGGTTCATGAGCTTCCCTGTTATATCCAGCTACTTCGTGTTCACAGCTCGGCACCGGGATCAACCTAAATGCAATTCTCTCTCTGATACTGAGCTCAGGAACCATACTGACCAAGCTCCTATTTCAGTGGTTCTCAGTAGTTCACCTTTTTTTTAATTTGTCCCAACACATCTGTGGAGTAAGAAGCTCCAGGAACAGCGGCTTATAACAGAGAGGAGGCTGGATGGCCATAGAACAATTGTGTAATTTGAAAATGGCTCACTCTTACTCCAAGCAAGTCCTGATATGAATTCCCTAGGGGGAAGTGTCCCCATACTGTTTTTGAGACTCGATCCTTTTAGGGCCTTTTGATTTCAGAGGCAGGGCCTCTTGTACTTTAGTCCCTGCTTCCTGAGTCTCCCATTATCCCAGTTTCTCTAGAACCTGGCACTGTGAGTATCAGATTTCTGCCTGAACATACCTCCCCCGGCGCAGGCTGTCGCTGAAGCTCTTACATTTCTGCCTGTTGCTTTCTGCTCACCCCTTCCCACCACCATCCCTGCCCTGCTGGCCTCTCACAGCCCCGAGTCCTGCTGGGGATCATGCTTTCGCCACTAACTAAAGTGTGGGCCAACGGTTTACCGTGGATCTTTGGCACGTCTGTGTAGATTCCCCCCCCCCCCTTTATTTCTACTCAAACAAGCCCCCAGAAGACGTCCTTGTGGCCTGTCTGGTTGCTGGGCCTCCGTCATTCTAAACTCACCAACACTGTGAGTGTCCCACCACAGACAGCCTCATAATTATCCCTCGTTCTTTACTGTTAACTTGAATTTTTCTTTAATGGCTTTATCATGGATGAATGAGCTGAGCTACTTAAAAAAGTGTCTTTCTTACATGCATTTTTATATGAATTGTTTTATAGTCACAACAAACGATGGGCATGCTTCCTTTCTGGAGTGCCCCCCAGTCAAGTCCCCCCAGTCTTGTCAAAACTTGGGTTTATAAACTAAATCTGTGGAGCATTTATTTTTAAATTTCACTGGCAAAATGTATGAGCCTGTATATTAAATTTTATGAAACCACTTTCATAAAAACATTAGACCTTTTAAAGGTGCATATCATCAAGCATCCTCCGCCAGGTTAGGGCCTGTTGCTTCGTACCCTTTCTCGGGAATCTCTAGTCTTTTCTCCGAGCCCCTGAGAGCGGCCCTGGTAAGGACATGTTGGTGTCGCATGCTGCGGTGTGGTCTTACTGGACGGGAGCTTTGTCAAATGCCTGTTTGGTGAAATTCACTGAAGGAACGTGCACTGTCTGTATTGTGGGTTTGCTTTTGAAGAATTTGTTTCTTCTGGTAAATGGCACCATAGCAATGACCTGAAACAAAATTAGTCCATTGATTTCCTTTCCCTACTCAGGGCAGAGATAGACTAAGAGCACACTCAGGAATTTAACATTAGTTTTCATGTGTTTTATATTTTAATCTTCCAGTATTTTTGCTTATGAAGGGAAGACTTACACAGGAACTGGTAATAACGGAACATTTTCAATTAGTAACAATAATCATTCATGTTTTCATGTGCAGAGGTTTTGAATACCAGATACTTTAGATGATCATTTCTGTGATGACACCTGAGATTGTATATGTATATGTATGTGTATTTGTATATGTATATGTATATCTACACCTATATCTATCTATACCTATGTCTATGTCTAAGCCTATCTATATCTATATCTATGTCTATGTCTAGGGATGGATATAGATGTGGATATAGACAGACAGCTTTAGATTTCAGCAAACCAATATGGTCAAATAATTCAGTTGATTGTGCTATTTCCCAGAAGTTCAGGATAAGGCCACATCTGAAAAGCGAGCCCTCTCTGCATTCTGGAGAAAATGCCAGTTTAGAATTTTCATTCTTAAGACACCCCCAACCCCACCAATAAAATATAGGTTATATGATTCTAAAGTTCTCAGTGAGAAACTTTTGCTTTCATGGCAGGAGAAAACTGAAAGTTATTATAGCCCATGATGTGTATTTAAGGATAATGCAGGATAACACATAATTTCAACTTATTTCTGGACTAAATTAATATGATTATATATTATTTCATACCACAAGCGTAAAACTATTCTTTCACAGAAGTTGACTCATCTCCCAAATGAACTGGGTTGTTAGCTATTTTGATCAATATTTTCAATTAATACCACTACCAGGCAGATATTTTAAGGAAAGAATAAACTCAGATTTGCCACTAGCCCTTTTTCAAATTAATCATAAAAAGTAGGTAGCTTGCAGGGTATGTGCCTGTGTTAGTTTGAAATTGAGGGGGGCGGTCATCGTGGTGATCTGTCCACACAGCTAACCTACAAGCACAGTCACTAGAACACCTGAGGCTCAGCGGTATAGACAGATAACCTCGAGAGACTAATTATATATTGCTGCCCTCTTGACAAAATGAAATGGAGACGCATACGGAAGGCATGTGAATAGGTGAGGATGTTGTCTAAGAAAGACTTAAGAATTATGATCCTCAATTAATGGTGCAGTATGTGTTTTAGGGGGCACATTCAGGCGCCTTCCTACTAAGAAATATTCAGGAGATTAGTCAGCATAAACTCATTCAAGATGAGCTGAGGTGCTCTAATTCAACCAGGTAAATGAGAGAGAATTAGAACTGAGAAATGTGCTTTGGCTTACAGTACGTGGCTAGCTTCTTCCAGCTAACCCATCAAGTGGAAGGTGTGTGTTCTAAATGAAGGAAAATTGCCGTCTGTAATATAGAATAGCATAGCCCCTAACGTGTTTGGCTTAAAAAAAAAAATGCAGAGAGAGCTGATCTACTGCCCACGTTCACTGGAGTTGGAATCTTGAGCACAGATTCTCAAGAGGGAGTTTACCACAAGAAGTGAGCTGATGAGATACCCGTCAATGGGTTACGCCAGGCCCTAAGGAGAGGCCTGCTGTGCAGGGGAGTCAGTGCTCCGTCAGCTGTGGTGAAGGGAGCCACTCTCCAGGAAGTGCTCCACGAACCAAAGGTGACAGGCAGTAATTTTCATAAGTGTGACGTTTGGAATAAGTCTTTCTGTTCCTCTTTCACCTATCTCCAAAATCAAATAGATGCTCTGCTTAATAAATTTGCCTGTAAGTTGTCTAGATTAAAAATGTGTTCAGCTAAAATAAAACAGTGAAAAACAAGTTGAGTACTTATAGCAAATATTGATAGGTGTTATCCATATGATATTAAAGACATCATAAAAATAGTAAGAAAAGCCTCAAGGGTCTCAATAGACACACGTATAAAACGTATAAATACCTAATGTATATTGAGAGAATGGAACTATTTTGAACATCAGCAATAAAGAATATAAATGAAAATGATCACAGCCCAGCCAGAGTGGCTCAGTTGGTTCAACATCACCCTGTGCACCAAAGGTTGCTGGTTTGATTACTGGTCAGGGCACATACCTGGGTTGTGGGTTTAGTCCCCAGTTGGGGCATGTAAGAAAGGCAACCAATCGATGTTTCTCTTTTACAACAATGCTTCTCTCTCTCTCTCTCTCTCAGTCCCTTACTGCCCTGTACTCACCCTTTTTTTGTGTGATGATGTGAGATGATACGATGCCTGTGTGATGAGATGCAGTGAGGTAAGCGACATAGGCATTGTGATGCAGTGTTAGGCTACTATAAAGGCTACTTGAACACAAGCGATTTGATATTGCAACAGTTGATCTGATAACCAAGATGGCTGTGACTAACAGGTGGGTAGTGTACACAGCTTGGGTACACTGGACAAAGGAATGATTCACATCTCAGGAAGTACAAGTGGGATGGTGTGAGATTTCATTACACTACTCAGAATGGTGTGCAATTCAAAACTAATGAATTGTTTTTTTCTGGAATTTTCCATTTAATATTTTTGAACCACAGTTAGCCATGGGCAACTGCAATTGTGGAAAGTAAAACCATGGATAAGATAAGGGTTTAATATTTTTTTTGGATATGTCTCCTTGGGCAAGGGAAACAATCTATCAGCAATTACTTTAAATGCATATGGACTAAATGCTACAATCAAAAGCCATAGGGTGGCTGAATGGATAAGAAAACAAGATCCTTACATATGCTGTCTACAAGAGACCTACTTCAGACTGAAAGACAAACACAGACTGAAAGTAAAGGGATGGAAAAAGATGTATCATGCAAATGGAAATAAAAAATAAAAAAACTGGGATAAGAATACTTACACCAGACAAGATAGACTTTAAAACAAAGGTGGTAACAAGAGACAAAGAAGGATGCAGATATTCCAGTTCTTGGCATTTATCTGAAGAATCTCAAAACACTAAATTGAGAGGACATAAGTTCACTGCAGTATTATTTACAATAGTCAAAATATGTAAGCGACCTAAGCATCTATCAATAGATGAATGGATAAAGAAGTGGTGCATACATACAATGGAACGTGACTCAGCCTCATGAAAGAGTGAAATCTTGCATCTGCAACAACATGAATGGACCCAGAGGGTATTGTGCTGAGTGAAATAAGTCAGAGAAAGACAAATGCCATGTGATTTCGCTTTTATGTGAAGTCTAAAAAAAATGAAATAAACAAATAAACAAAACAGAAACAATCTCGTAGATAGAACATTTTGATGATTGCCAGATGGGAGGGGTTTTGAGGGGATGGGTGAAAAGGGAGAAAGATAAAGTACAAATTGGTAGTTACAAAACAGTCATGAGGATGTAAAGTTTAGCACAGGGAATATAATCAATAATGTTGTAATAACTTTGTATAGTGTCAGATGAGTACTAGGTTTATCAGGGTAATCACTTTGGAAATTATATAAATATGAAACTGAAAATAGTATAACATTGTATGTCAACATATAATTGAAAAATTAAAAATTATTTAAAAAAATAAACAGTAAGAAAATTAACATAACCAACCATATAAATATATACTAACTCTTCTCTCATTTTTTTTGAATATGTAAAATAAGGTAATAACTATAAGAATGTAACATATATAAATGTAAAATATATGGCAATAATTGTAGAAAAGGGGGAATACGGAAAAGAGTTATTGAGGAGTAATAACTTTATATCCAATTTAAATAAAGTTAGTATAAACCTGAATTTGATCCTGACAAGTTTAGATATATATGGTAAAACAACCACAAAGAAGCAACTTGAGTAAAAATAACATTAAAGGAATTAAATGAGTACATTTTTGTTATTTGGGTTAGGCAAAACCTTCTTAGTTATGACACCAAAAATATAGACTGCAGCAACAAAAAAAAGATAAATTGGACTTTATCAAAATTAAAACCTTTTGTTTTTTAAAAAGTTCCATTTAGTATATAAAAAGACAACACATATAATGCAAGAAAATACTGCACTGATAATAACTCGCATTTAGAATGTATAAAGAATTCTTAGAACTAAATAATAAAAGACAACCCAGTCAAAAGTGAGCAAAGGAACGGAACGGACATTTCTCCAAAGAAAATACACAAATAGCCAATAAGCCCATAAAAAAATGCTCAACATCATTAGCCATCAGGAAAATACAGGATACAGTCAAAACCACAATGAGATTCCATTTCATATCCACCAGGATGAATTTAATAAAAAAGCCAGATAATAATAAATGATGACACGTATGTGCAGAAATTAGAACACTCATCCATTTCTGGTGGGAATGGAAAATAATCTGGTAGTTCCTCAAAAGGATAAACAGAGAGTTACCACATTACCCAGCAATTCCACTCTCAGGAATACACCTCAGAGAAATGAAACATTATTTCTCACAAAAACTTCTACACAAATATCCATAATAGCCCCAAAGTCGAAACAGCTCAAATTCCCATCATCTAATGAATGACAAACACAATGAGCTATGTCTACAGGAGTGTGTGCGTGCATGTGTGTGTACATAGGTCTAACATGATGGACGATTCCATTTATATGAAATGCCCAGAGCAGGCTAACCTAATTGGGACAGAAAGTAGATGAATAGTTGCCAAGGGTGGTAAAGTTGGGTCAAAATGGGGAGCGATTGTTAATGTATATTCGCTTTCATTGTAGGGTAATAAAAATGTTATAAAATTTATTGTGGTAATTGTTTCATAGTCCTGTGAATTATATATCATAAAGATGATATATTTTAATAAATAAAATGTATAACAAAATGTGCACCAATATAATACCTCTTTCTCTATAGAGATAGACTATTTCATAAAATTCTGCTAATGTTAAATAGAATTCCATGAGGCTATTCAATAAACAGAGAAAATATAAAGCTTTTTAAAATGACAAATGGAATGTAATCAGGCAGCAGAGTATGAAGAGACTTTCAGAATGAGGAGGGTTTAAGCTTAGACAGTGATATATAGCAATTATTCTTTAATAAAGCTGGAAAAAAATGAGGAGAAAGTGGTAAGATTTAGGTTTGCCAAGTTTGGGAGAATATCGTTCTTAAGAAGATAAAGCTTGATAGGACCCGGGACCGACAGGGGTAATCTGTTAAGTCACAACTCTCCCATGAATAAACACGTTTTGTCTTAAAGGGGCTCTGTTCCCTCAAGTAACTGCTGTTTTGTCAGGCATTTTTCAATGTGTTTTACACACATTATCATTAGTTCTCACAAAACAAATTTTACAAAAGAGAATACTAGAGCCTTTATAAAAGGTAACTGCCAATTTTCACACAACTAGTATGTGGCAGAGTAAAGACTAGAATCCAGGCATGCTTATTGAACCATTCTATGTTGATATAGTAATTTAAAACTCCGTATGGTCCACCAGAACAATTTTTTTCAAACATCTTTTGCATGTCATTTGATTCAAAACAAAGAGGAAAGAATTGAACTTCATGGTCAAGTCATTAATTTATGTTTCCCAAAGATTCCCCCCCATTCCAAATTCCTAAGTTCTTAAATATTAAGCTCTAAAGAGTTAACACCTTAGGTCATGTTAGCAACTTTTGAAAGTAATGTGTTTTTTTTAGTTCTTCCTGGATAGGTATCATTAAAGGTTTTTATTTCTCATTCAGTTCTTTAAAATAATCATTGTGTGAGGCCTGTCAGTGAAGAAATCTTGGTCACATTTATGAAAAATCTTGAAATTGCTTCTTTCTCAGACTGGAACAAGTAACACACCAAGGAGCTCCTCAGCTCAATATATTACAACAATGTCCCTTAAGTAAATAATATGTTAATGTAAGTAATATATAATATACCCTAACACTGAACTGACCCTTATGCTTTAGATTAGACATTAAAAGAAGAAAAACATCAGGCTTATGAGGTTTTTAAAAATTATTGAAATGCTTGCAGTTATTTTACAGGAAATATAAAATTGTAAAACTGCAAAAAATTTATTTACATTATAGGAAAATAGTTTTTTCCTCCAATGGAGAAGTAAACCAGCAATAGAATTTGGACAAGATTTGTGTGATTCCAATAATAATTTAGATCACAAAGAGCAATAAAGGTATTGGTCACCGTCTCTTGCTTGTGTGAGCCCCTCAGAATTCCTTCCTTTGGAATCCCTGATGAGGTTATAGCTTTACAAACATCATTGCCCAGCATCTGGTATAGGATATTTTCAGTTTGATTCAGATAGGTTGAATCAGACAGGACTGTACTGATGAGAGGGGAAAGAAAGGGTGTGCTCCAATTAGAGTAGCCAAAACTTAAACAAGCAAGAACATTTCTTTTAAGGATTGATTCATTTAATATGTTACAAATTTATAGAGTTGGATCCATTCACCCCAGTGGAACCCCAAACGATTCTCAGGCAGGCAAAATGCCCAACATGGCTCTGAGAACAGACATGTACATTACATGGCAGCTGTTTATGTCTTTTAATATAAGGAGGGGGAGCTCTTTGCTTTGATTTTGGCAATGACATATTCTCTTTGGCCAGCAGAGCAGAGATATTGTGGATTAAGATGAAAGGTAAAAAGAGCAAAAGGTAGATCATAGGAAGCAATCACAGGGCGATGATAAAACAGAGCAGGAAATGCTTATTTAGATAAATGAGGTATATTAAAGGCAAAAACCATCACTCATGGGGTTCCCCACCCAAAAAGGATTTTAAACTCTAAAATAGATTGAGATAAAAGCACATGTAGCTTTAAAAAATGCATGACACACAGGTACAATCGAAAACCTCTAAATTTTAAAAATATTATGTAAAAAAGATGACATTAATTAAAATCCCCCTACCACACTGAAATCAATGCTATAGAAAGGCCTAACACTGCAGAAAGACATCCCTGTTTCAGTTTCCTTATCTATAAAAATCACAATAAAAATACTTGCTAGTTTGAACTTGTGACCTCTGAGATTCTTTCCAAATTAGTTTTCATGATTCTAGGTAAGATATACTTATAAGTTGAAGGTGTCACATGTACCAGGAGTATAAGAATTTTAATAAGTAATGAGGAGACTTCAGTCCCCAACGGGATGAATCATTTGTGATGGACATTTATGTGTGTGGTGGAGGAAGCCTTCCCACAACGCTTAAATCATGCTGCATTTTCCTAAGCAAATTCTAATAATGAATCCTCCAGCTCAGCTGCACATGAGAATCTGAGAGCTATAAAGAATCCTCATGTCCAGGCCACACCACAGACTAATTAAATCAAGGTCTCTGAGGGTGGGACCTGCATACTAATATTTTTTTAAAGCTCTGGAGGGGAGTCCATTGTGAGCTAATGAGTGATGGGCACCACTGCCTCATGCCTTCATGTCAAAAAGGAGAAAACTGAGACCCTCCTAAGCTAAAGGACTGAGTTTCGTTCATGGAATCGGTGATGAAGCCAGGACAAGAGCCCTGGTCTTCCAACTCTACATCTATTCTTTCCACTGCACCCCTCTGCCTGCCTGCCTCTCCTCGTTTCACATGGCTGCTTCTAAAGCAGTTGGCCTCCAGCCTTAATTTCAGATCTTCCGCTCAGTATCTCTACACACTGCACAACAGAGCTGCGAGCAGGCTCTTCCAGCACAATTTTTGCATATTTCTTTCCTCTTCACAGACATCACTTTCGTAGGCTTGCCAGCTTAGAGGTGACCCAAATGCTTTCATCTTATTAATGAGAAAATTGAGCACCAGAGAAGTTAAGTGACTCGCCTACAGTCGTTCAATCCAGCAAAGAGCAAAATTCAAAACTGAAGTTGCTCAACTTTTCATCCACGTTCTTTCCACTCTTCCAGGCCTCCACCCGTGATGGTGGAAATATCCCGCAGGAGACACAGGCGTTCTTTGTCAAGAAGCCAACACGCATTAGTCCCAAGAGCAGAGGAGCTGAGTGAGGATCAGGCAGAGGCTGCATTTGGGGGAGCTGCCTTACTGTTTGTTTGGAGGTCAGAAGAGGGCCCTTGTAGAGCATTTGATTAATGGTTCGGAAAAGCCTCCTTACCCACCATTCTCATTGCCCATTATTTTAATAACAATTGCAGGATAAAAATATTAAGGCAACGCTGCTTAAAATATATGTGCATTTTAAAACTCTTGATACATATGGTCTGCTTTTTCATACAAAGGATATGCCAATTATAGTTTCAGCAATAATTTATCCTGCTTTTTACTTTGTCAAGTTGATAAACTTAAATTATGTATAATTATTGCTTTAATTTGCATTTCCTCAAACCTACAGTTCCAAAGACAATAAATATTTTTATACCTTGGGATAACTTGTGACTTGACATGCTAAAAGATGCTTTTTTGTTTAAACGTTCAGTTTAGCAGGTTATAAATAGTGAAAGCAAAGGTTGTCTTCAGAAGAGGGAACAAAGCATGATTTTGAAATGAGAGCAACATAATCCAAGAAAGTAGGACAATTGCAGAACAAAAATTCTTATTCTTTCCCCACCCAAAATCCACGGTGGACAGGGAGGAGTGAGATTTGCCTAAAGTGGGGATTAAGTTGCTCTGGATATCAAGCGGAGAGTAGGACCGTGCTAACAGCTTTGGCTGGGACTCTGCAAATGTTCGATGTTATAACTGACAAGGCACCAAGCCAAACACGATACATCAAGGCTGATAAAGGAGGTTAGAGTAGAAAACGCAGAAGTGTCAGTCGATATTTTCACAACTTTGTTGAGTTCAAAATGAGATCCCTGAAGACAAAGACAATGATTAATTCAACCCCATTACGATAAAAGGGGGAAGGGCTGAAGATTTACTCAGGAATTACACATCAATCCATTCTAATCTCATTCTGGAGAGAAACTGTACAAGCGTTTTGAGCAACCCAAGAGAGTTACACTTAGCAAGCTCATGGCTGGTTTGATGGACACCAGCCCCACGCTCTCACTCCTTGGCCCATCGGGATTCTTTGAGGATGTCCTTACTGCAAAGGTGCTAAGCTATTTTCTGAAAAGAGAAAGCACAGAGTGTGTACTCTTATTGCTTTGAATGGAAGTCAGCTTGTTTGTGCTGGTTTGGAGCTGTTATGGGCTACTGAGAGGAGACTAATTTGTGATCATATACGAGCTGTGGAAAACCTGGGTCCTTCTGAAGTGGTTCGCACTCTTTTTAGAAATTCTTTTAGACTTTCCAGAATTCTGGTGAGAACATTCTCCCTCCAACAAAGGGAATAGCCCTTCTTCTATAAGGAAGACTTTGAGAACAAGGCAGCTTTGATAAGTGAAGGCTAATGTGGCAAATGTGTGAGGTGGCTTGTAGGCAGCCTAAACCTACAGCTTCTCCAATATCTCTGGGGACCTCTAATTAGCAGAAAAGCCTGAAGGCTTGAGTTTTGCCCAAAGTTCAAAGAAGGGGAAGGAAAACCCAAGAGAAGGGAGGATTTAAGTGGCAGAAGAGAGAGAACATAACACCAATAATTCACATAGGAAGGTTCCTAAGGACAGTGCTCTCCTACCCTTTCTTCACTCTCAGTTTGAATCCTTCTTATATCTAAGGTCTCCTGGGTCCACAAAACATTGGGGGGGGGGGTTAAGCCAATTAGTTGCTTAACATTTCTTTCTGACATGCAAGGAAATAACCAGAGAACACCCTGATATTTCTTGCTTTAGATCGAGCTGGAAGAAAAAAGAAAAAAAAGAAGCACAACACATGTAATCAACTCTTGAGTATACATGTCAACAGAGTCAAGACATTATGTAAAAGAATAGAAATGTCGATACTCTGCCTGGGATAGTGGGTGCACGCTGTTGTTCCATGGACCTAGGGTTGGCCAGTCTAGCAGCTCTTTAGTAAGCAAACAAACAGAACAAAATCCTCTTTAAAGATCTGAGTGACTATCTTTATCCAGGAATCTATCTGGATTGCTTCTATTGTAGGTTTTCTGTCCTAGTTTAGATATAATTTCCTGTAACCCAGACCTAGTGGTTGTGAAATCAAATAACCACAGAACATTTACAAGTCCCTTGAATAACGCATCCTGCCTGGGAAACAGTTTCCTGCCTTCGGCTCCATCTCTGAAGGACAGATCAGGACACCCTTGGACAAAATGTGCTGCCCTGGCACATAGGGTGGGCACGGAGTAGATAAGACTTTCAGTTCCATCAGCATGTCCAGGTGGCACCTACAATTTATACTTATTTTCAGAAGCGAGGGACAATATGACTCCATTTTATTAAGCCACAGCCCTAGTTGTGGGAGATCATAGAGATCAAATGTACTGGCCTAGAACAAGCTTTGGCAAGCCTCTAGGAAGAACATGTCTTTTCTGTCCTAGTTGAGTATGTTTCCAAGATATTTCCTTGGTTCAAATTGGGGTCATCCAACCGTAACTCCTTATGGTAGTTTATTTTATTAACCAAACCATACCTTTTACCTGGATATGGCCAGCTCTGTCTGAGTTCCTAAAATAATTTGGAGTGGATAAAATAAAGAAGTTATGGCCACTGTGCTAAATAGATCCTTAAATCAATCATCCTTTGTGAGAGGGTCATGATAGTCAAGAGATGACATAGTAGGTAAGTAATGGATAAAGAAGATTGTTCGGGATTGCTTATGCTCCCCATTAAATCAATAACAAAAGACTTTCGGGTCAATTAAAAAGCAGAAAAGCACAGTTCAACCAGTAGGAGTGTTTCTACACTTACACAAAGCAAGCAACTGTGCATGTTTAATTACCATAAATTTTCTTCACCATCTCAGCATGGAGAGTTGGATTTCCACCTTCAGATTTTCCCACAGCACTGTGTCTTAAACTAAACATTTTCCTTATGACACTACTAAATTACTGGAAGCAATTTGAAGGCAAGTACAAGTTGTCATAGAATCTACAACACTGCTCTGCAAATAGTGAACTTTAACTGAAAAAATTTTGCTGTCCACTGGTATGATTTTGTGGATATCAAATAGCTCATCCTATCACTTCTTGACCTTTTGGCTAAGACCAAGTGTAGTATCAAATAGCTCATCCTACTCCAACACACATTTAAATAGTTTCCATCCTAAACATTAGTCATGTCACTTGATTTCCCAAGAATTTTATTGAGAATGTATTCTAACTCTTTTTGAACTTTTTAAAAATTGAATTTACTGGGGGGACATTGGTTAATAAAATTATATAGGTTTCAGGTGTGCAATTCTATAATACACCATCTGTATATTGTATTGTGTGTTCACCACCCCAAGTCAAGTCTCTTTCCATCACCACTGACCCCCCTTTACCCTCTTCTTGAACTTTTTGCCTGGTAACTTTGATACAGGCATGTATCTGCTACTTAAAACCGAATTTCACATGGCCTTGTTTAAATCCAGAATAATTACTCTTAGACCGAGGATTGCTCACATGCATAGTTAACTTAAATAGTGAGTAGCTGAACCTTTTCCTGAAAGGTTTCACCACTTGAATTATCATGGTGTTCCCTTTTTGGTATTTAGGAGAGAAAAAAACATTAATTTTCATAAAACCCAGGGAGACAAAAGATTAATCGAAGTGGTTACGGTCTATATCTTCCAGTTATGCATAGATATTCAGTGTTGGGAAGAAAGTGAAAAATTTCAAATTAAAAAAAAAAAAAAATTGTTTTCCAAGGGCTGTAATCCTCAAGGGAAATACCAGGATTGCAATAGAAGAGACCTGTTTCTAATTGAGAAAGCCCCGCCCTGCTCACCAGCCCTGCTGTCTGTGAATCTGAAGCCTTTTCAAGTTTGGGGAAATCCATTCCCTAGCTTCTCACTTCATTATAAAGTCTTCGAATGGTCTGCACCCCTCTCTGGCTCTTTCAAAAATAATTAGTGCCTTCATCAATTTCCCTGCCCTTGCTCATTTGACAAACAAGTGCCATTTGAGTGAAATGTTTGCATTCTCTACTGGGCAGAATTTGGGGGGAGTTTCTAATTCTATGGCTTTCACAGCAGTGATGCTCCCAAGAGAGTCATAAGTGAATTTGTGGTAACTCAAGCAGGTTTTGACAACCAACAGTGTTGTGTTACTTCTTTGAATTGGCCTTTTATTTCAGTGATTAACAGGTGTCGTGCAGGAAGCTCTAGTTTCAGCTCCATTTAATTCAGCAGCCTGCTTCTGCTTTGCTACTGGGTCTAAGGAACAATGATACCAGGCTTCCAGAAGAGTAACTAGGCTTCTACATATTTAGATATTTCAAAAATGACTTAGCTAGGAACGTCTAACACATAGCACCAAGCAGGTACTGTTTCCCGACTCTTCGCTTTTACAATTTTATAAATAAATAATTTATTTAAAGCTATGTGTCTAAATTAAAAATCTCTTTTGATACAATATCAGAAAAATATAATAAATTATGATTGTTGATAAGGCTAATCCTGAATCATCAGCCTGAGGATGAATCATTTTCCTCAATTTCTCTACCCCCCCCACACACACGTCTGAGTCCCTATTGCAAATGCTGATCAGAAAGGAGAGTGGCTGATTTAATAATAATAATTCAGGTTGGTTTGGAAGATTAACGAAGACAAAGAGTTTGTGAGGAGACAGGGAAACTATTGAGAGGTTTTCCAGAATTGCTCTGATGGCCCTTTATACATCAAGCATGCGTGAAGCATCTACTGTACACTGAGTAGTGCAGCTGGCTCTGGGTGAAATACCAAAGAAAAAAACCACTTGTTTCTGCCTTTTGGAGAATGAGAGACAGGCCAGTGACACATGAAATAAAGAGTAATACAAATAGCCAAAGGGGTCAGGAAATTCAAAATAAAGTGAGGGGCACCCTGGAGCTGAGACTGTCAGAAAGGTTTTACTGACTTTGAGAAAAGTGAAAGGACAGGCCTTGGAGGTGGGGGGGGCGGGGCAGGGAAGCGAGGAGAATGAAGCACACGGGCCACAAAGGTGAGGCTGAGTCAGCTGCTCATGCTGAGCTAGGACATCACTGGGGAGGCTACAGAACCAGCTCTTCTCAGGAATAATGGCATTTGTAGTGAGAGAAACTCGTTTCTTAATCAGAGAACTGACGCAGAGAAAGAGTTTGTGTATTTCACCACTGCGATGTGGATTAGCCTCGATGTCCACTTATAAAAAAAATCATTTGAGGTAAAGAATAGTAACATGAACAATCGAGGAAGTGCTCGAAGTCAACTAACTTTGGTTGGTTTTCCTGGGATTGATATTAATTAAAATAGTCTGAAGTTAATGAATTTGTTAGCGTTCCAAGTAACTTTCAATATTATTTCAGAGTCACTGTGAATATGGCCATCCATATTTCCAAATGATTCATCTCAAATAATTATGAGGTGTAATTATTACCCGAGATGTGATCAGATCCAGACATCTAAGACAGGAAACCTACAGAGCAGATTACTGACAAATTCCATTCCTTATCATGACACTTATAGCCCTGGAGAAAAAGGGGGCGCTTCTTATTCACAGGTTTATGGAATTCTCTGGAACCAAGGATGACCTTTAATCCCTGCAGTCAATCTTCAGAGAGATCTCGCCAACAATATAACTGTTTGAAAGCAGAGTTGTCATTGTAAGATCTGGACATAAAGTTGGGATTTATGGTTAGCAGAATATTCATGATGTGCTTTGCAGTGTAGATTAGGCTTTGATATAGTTTGACATTCACTGGAGGATATTTTAAAGGCAAAACTTGGCTTTAGTTTTGGTCAATGGTTTCTGCGTTATCGAAAACAGAAGAAAGCATTTATCAATGCATCAATCAAAGTTTCAGATACCTCAGAATGTAAAATTATTTAAAGGGACCCAGGGGAGCCATTGCAAACTGTCTACCTAAAATGACTTCAATGTTATTTTTATTTTTAATGTGAATACTGAAGTTATCTGATTATAGCAGCTTTGTGTTGTACTTACTCAAGAACAGATTCATGACCCTGCTTTCAAGCTGAATTTAAACCTTAGAGAGATTCCAAAGTATAAATAAAACACAGTAATCAATACTCCCTTTTGACAAGACTCTGAGAAATCAATTAGAAATTCCATTCCTCTAAAATGAAATATAAATTAACAAGATTTCCAAAATGGAGTTTACCTGTTGTATTTCGGCTACATCCTCAATGTTGTTTTCAGAACACAGAAGTTAAACTACAGCATATTAAACTGAGAACAGTGCCTACTTTGGAACCAGTAGGAACACCTCCAGATGCTGCCACTTTTTATGAGTTATTTTCACGTTCATTCATTCATTCTGCAAATATATACTTAGTATGTATCATGCACCAAAGACCATAATAGATGCTAGGAGACAAAAAGAAGTAGGAGGAAAACCAATTTTGCCACCATCCATTCTCCAATTATTTCAAGGTATTCCTTCAAAGTCTTTAGACCATTAGGCCCATGCTTCCCCCCACACACGCACAGAATCTAAATAAATGAATGCATTGTTAATCTAGGTTGATTGTCAATGGAAAGTTGGAAATTAATATGCCTCTTCGTCCTGTTAATATTGATGTTATAAGGGGGCTACTTTAGTCAATTCTTAATATTTGAAAGATAAGGAGTCCTAAAATAGTTTCTAACTCAAGAAAAAGACTATGTATGCCAGATTTCAGGATGTTATAAAAGAGAGCTTAGAGCTAATTAAAGAGAAAGAAAGGGCTGAAGGTAAGCCACTGTCTATCTTGATTCCAGGAATCAGAAGAAGACAAAGGATATAAATAAGGAGACACACGTGGCCAACTTCAAAGCCACTCATGCTTTAAGGGTTTATGATATTCTGCAGAGAAGTGGGGTGGGAGTGTGTGTGCTAATGTGTGAATTAATCATGTTAGAATCTCTGGCAACCACATTTAGTGCAGACAGGAGAGAAAATCCAAATTAAGTGGACAAAAGAAAAGGGAAGCCAGTGCTACCATAACTTCTGCATGTAAACAGCAGGGCACAGATTTCACCTTTTAAGGTACATGTGAATGTGTTGTAAATATTAGGGACAAAGTCTAGAAGACAAAGCTGAACCGAGAGGCATTCTCACAGTGAGTCCACATCAGCTGCCTGTGGGAGCAGCAGAGGTGCGAAGCTCGTCCTACCTACGAGGACAAGCAAGAGAGGAGCGTGGGCCTGGGGGGAGTAGCAAGCATTATATTTGACTATATGACGATAGATTTGCAGGCTGTGAAAAATTGGGGCAAAAACATCTGAAAGCTTAAAGCGTAGGTCTGGATAGAAGGAGGAGGAGTGCAGTTGGCTTAGAAGGGTAGATCTGGGAATGATCTGCATCAACAAAATGCTGCTGTTGTAGCTGGGAGAGTGGAGGGGTCTGCCAGGGAGAGGGAGGCCTGGGCGCCACCTAATCCAGGAGCCAAGCCGAGTTGGAGCTCGTCCCAGACACAGAGAAGGGAAGGCTGCCGTGGGAGTACCGAGGATACAGTGCCGGAGCCTGGAGTTTCAAGATTCTGTATCTATACTAATCCTGCCTCTTCCGATGGCTAGGGGGTTCGCAGTTCAGAAGCTTAAAACTAGCAAAAGTAAAAAAATAAAATAAAATAACCTAAAACCAAAGAGAAGACAATGCTTGCAAAAATTGGGACAAGCAAACGAAACAGAGATGTTGCCATAGAACAAGCACAGTGAGGGTGGGCAAATGGAATGTCCATTTGATATGTTTGGATTACTTTACTTTTTAATTTTAGGTAATTTGTTACAACACCTTACTGTGCTGCTAGAAGCACAGGTTGATTCAGGTTTGAATTGCATTTGCTTTCCTGGGGCCTTGTGGGTTGATAGCAAGAACCAGCACTTGAGAATCTAATTCCCTTATCCTTGCTGATTTCCTGGGAGGCACAGAAGGTGGCTTTGAGGAGTCGGCAGTCTGGCTGAGAAACTGAGACCAATGAAGAAATATTGAGCAGAGTCAGAAATATGCATAGTTAAGGAGTAAACTGCGAGTTATAAGTCAATGGCAGTTACAGAATTTCGCAACTGGCAGGCTCAGTGCAGGCTCAAAAAGCATAGGGAGGGCTAAAAGGATTCGGAGCTGGGCTTTGACGGATGGGTAGGATTTGTCTCGATAGGAAGGAGAAGAGCATTACTGTATGAGAAACAACATGAAGATGCAGTAAAAATGGCTTATTCCAGGTCTGGTAAAATCACCAGGCTCTCAAGAATAAGTGGTGGCTGTTTAAAGGTTGTGGAAACTGAAGTTATCTAGATGGAGGATTTGGAAAGCTGGGAAGAGGAGTTCAGATTTTAAGCTATGTCTAAGTGGCCTTTACATTTAGAAGGTGAGGTCTGACTGAGGCCGCTAATGTGGCTGATGGAGAAAACCGAGGGGTCCTAGACACTGTGGAGAGGGGTGCGTGTTCCTTCCCGAGCTACAGCTAATGAAGAGCCAGCTGCGCAGACACTCCACTCCCTGCAGCAGCAGCCAACAGGGGTCCCCGCACCAAAGGAACACCATCCTGTAGCCCTTCCTCTCCTCCTGAGGCTATTAGCTGCAGTTCTCACTTTCAGTCAAACCAAAGCCTTATGCTTAAGTGTTGGTAATTGCAGAGTTGAATGAAAACTAGACGTTTAGCTCTTTGCACAGAATGCTGCACAAGGTGAATGGCAATCACGAGAAGATGTGGCCTCTCATTTCTCTGCAGTCAGCATATCCTAATTTCTCCATTCCACCTTGGATTTTAGTTTAAATTAAAGCCCTATAATAATGCTATAATAATATTCTTTATTTTTTAGAACTGCTTCTGGCTCTTAGTTACAGACAGCAGTGTTTTGCAAAGTGTGATCCCCCGACCAGCAGCCTCACCTGGGAAGTTGTTAGAAATGCACGTTCTTGGGCCCCACCCCAGGCCTGCTTAATCAGGAACTCTGCAGGTGCGGCCCAGCAATCTGTGTTTTAAAGAGCCATCCAGGTGATTCTCAAGCGTGCTAAAGTAGAGAACACCTCACCTACAGGATACAGCGATAACTCTTTGGAACAGCTTCCAAGGTTCTTCAAGGTCTCTTTCTAATTTACTTCTCCAGCTGATTTCAGCCCTGGCCTGCTACCCAACCCCGACATCGAGCACACATGGGCTGTAGTCACATGCACAATTTGCTGGGTCTCCAGACCACACCAGGCTCTTTAATATATCCCTGGGCTTTCAATCTCATTCCTACCGTCTTGTCCAGGCTGCATGTGGCTCACCTTGGTAAACCCAAATTTTCTTTTCAAGTCCACCCTCAACATCCCCTGGCTGTGACCAACAGTTACTCTTGCCTATAGTCCTAAAGCCCTTTGTCTGTCCTGCTAGTATGAAGGTTGTCACAATGAATTGAATAATCTGTTTATGTGTCTGTCTAGATTAAGGACAGGAATCTTGCTGCCTTGAGCTCCGAGTACTTACCCACGGGGAGAGTCGGGACACCTGGATTCCACTCCTAGGAGCTGGTGCCCTGGGGCACCTGGCTCCACCTCTCCGGCCCCCCATCTGCATATGCAAATGAGGGGTGGGTGAAATAATTCTCTGGGGTTTAACGCTGGGATCTACATTTCCAGCAAGCGGCCAGGCGATTCTTAAGAATTCTGAAGTCTGATAACCACTGCTGATGGCCTCTATATCCATACAAAGTAAAAAAGCCTCCAGCTATGTATTTAGAAAAATGGCATTGCCTTTTGTTCCTGCCACTTCAAGTAATTCAAACCCCTAAATCCCTAGTGTACCAGCAAATCATGAGTAAACCAGCCCAGGGGTCCTCGCTGCCATCGGCTGGGAGGCACCTGCAGACGCTTCCTTCTTCCCTCAAAAGCCTGCGGGGCCCAGCAAAGAGCTTACTTGGAAGCTGCTTAAAGATACTGGTAACTTGGAGGAGCTGAAGTAAGATCCAAAAAGGAAGCAAGAAATTTTAAAAAAAGTGTTGAGCACATTTCTGTTTGTTTGACCAAACAAATTAAAGAAATTATTTAACAAATCAATAAATGTGTATTCTAATAATTAAATTACCCCCAAGTAAAGATAAAATGGTATAGCCTCTCCAGCCCCAATTTCTCAGGGGATGGTTGTTACAGTTTCTGGAAAGTGGTAAACACCCAGGAACGTGTAGAGATGAACTCTGAGTATATATTCCTTTTCTTACCAGCAAGAGCTGATTCAGTGGCAAAGACAGGCCACCCACGGTACCTCGAAGCAGCAGTTTGCTACCAGCAATGATTTGGTTAACCTTTGATTAAACGTAGGAATTTAAAGCATGAAAAGGTCTGGAACCCGACACAACCCTTTGACACCACGCTGTCTGTCATTAATGATAATCCAGCATTAGATGTTCAGCTTTGAAAATGAAATTAGACGACTTCAGTTTTCAACCCTAACCCTGCTGTACTGTAAACTGAACCCTGCTGTGTTTGCAGACTTCCTGATTTACTGCTTTGCCTTTTAACTCTTTTCAGGCAAATGGGAGTTGGGGGCAGGGTAAGGAGTCCAGGGATCAAGTGAGTACAAACAAGCCATCTCAACTACCATCAAGGGAAGCGACTTTCTGCTTAGATAAGTCGCCAGGTCAAAAGAGCTTTATTCCCACAGTTCATTTAATCTTCCATTTTATTTTTTTTTTTACAAACTAGGTGTACGGATTTTTTTTGCTGGGGCATCGTGCAAGAAATATTCGGTACCCTTTTTCACTTCCTTTTAAAAACAACAGCTATAGTGTTAGAGATCCCTGGGGTCCCTCCTAAGTCTCAAAGGTTCTTTCCCTTTTTCACAACATATTGGTGTGTCTGAGGGCTCCACATCTCATTTCACAGAGAGTGTGGCGTTCAGAGCAGGGTACAAGGTACGCCTAAATGATTTTTCAATGAACAAATGACCAACTCTGCCTCCTAGTTCAATAGCTGTGGTTTGCATGTAAAAGCGAGTTTCAGACAACAATAAAATTACAGGCAGTTGACCCAGACCCCTTCCTATTAACCTTGGTTTGTTATCCTTAGGTTCACATTTTTTTGGCCCACGAGTCTGGCTGTCCCTCTCAACTCCTGCCCCATAGCTCTTTGACTACCTGGACTTGGGAATCTCTCTCGGCTCATAGCTGGGCTGACTCCTGGGACTCGATGTCCAGAGTCTCCTCCTTCAGGCTCCACCCTGAGGAGCCCCTCTGGCAGGGCTACAATTCCACTCCCCATTATCTGAGAGGACTGAGATCTGAGCATCGTGCCCCATCTCTTTGGGTGAGAAGACTAGAGTAAGCTAGTATTTTCCTTGGCTCCTTCTCAGATACAGAAATTGTCTAACATAATCTGATCATTTTATTCTGTGTACCAACATGGTGTCACCACCATGCAAAATCTTTTCAAACTGCAATAACTTCCATGGAACTTCTGTTTCAAATAAAGTGATACAGCATTACCTCGATGTCTACTACATCAGCGGTACTTTGAGAATCTGGGGGCTTTGATGACATCATTATTTTTGAACAGCTTTGTTGTGACGTAGTTCACATGCAGGAACTTCTGCCGTTATAGAGCTGATCAGAATGGCTCCCTGGGCCTGAGGGGCTTGCACAGAGAATGTGGTTTATGCTGGACCGTTGCTTTCCTTCGGGATTCTGGAATTTTTGTATACGCTCAGCAGAGTGTCTGGGTGACCCGTCTCCAATAAAAACCAGAGTCTCTAATGAGCTTCTCCGCGAGACAGCTTCTCACGTGTTGCGTGAACATGTGGCTGGAGGACTTATGCAGCCAGGAGGGGACTCTGGGAAGCTTGCACCTGGTTTCCTCTGCACCTCACCTCATTCGCCTTTTGTCTTCGTTGATTTTACTTTGTCACCTTCCACTGCAATAAATCAGAGCCCTGAGTACAACTATGTGCTGAGTCCTCTGAGTCGTCCTAGTGAATTGTGGAACTGAGGGCAGTTCTGAGGATCCCCAACATCACCGCCAACTGTTAGTTTCCACTAATTGCAAACGGATTGCTCTGTGTTTGACAATGTCCTTGGGCATAAATTGCTCTACTGTTTCATCCAATTAATGTCTGGCCCTTTAGTAGGGAGGGTAGGGTATTGCCAGCCCTTGAGGTTGCTACACCCATCAGGGCTCCTCTTAGCTAACTTTTTTTCTCTTTCTGTTTAACTTTCAGCTGGTCTACCATTTTGCTTATTGCTACTAGTGTCACGGAGCTACCAGTTTTCTCTCCAACTGCTTGCCACCAAAGTCGCCAGTGTTTGTGACAACACCTTCAGGCATGAACTTCCACACAGTCTGTTCCAAGAGCAGTCTGTTTCCTTAGAGAGACAGAGAACTTCAGAGCCCTCTGGGTAGAATTTTTATTCCACTGCACTGGAGCTGGGGCCACAGGCCTGTTCCTTCCCCAAAGACGCCTGATCTTCCCATGGAGAGTAGCGGGTGGGGAGGCAGCTCCTGGTTCTTTCAGCTTGAGTGGCTGGGGCGGGGGCAATTGAGACCTAGCCTTCTTGGCTACCACATGCAGGGTAGAGAGATGGCAACAGCCCTTCCTGAGGTGAAACTGTAGTCCTAGAGCAGGAGCGGGGGAAGAGGGAGCCCCATCCTCTTGGCCACAGCTGCCTGGACTCGAGCTTTCATTACTCTGATCAAGGGAAAGGGGAGGGAGCAGCTTGTAACTCAGATGACACAGGCTCTCACTGTTCTTGTTAAGAGTTAGTAGATTTCTTTGAATAAATATTTCCCCATTTAAAATTTCCAGACACAAGTGGTTGTTTTTATAAAAAATTGCTGTTTATAATTTCCACCAATGAAATGGTTACTTCATGGGAAAAGAGTTCCCCAAGCAACTCACACCACCATCTGGAAGTCCTACTTCTGATCATATCATTTTTATACCCCAAGTTGTCAAAGACTTGATTCCCTGCTAAAATGAAATCTGTATTTTTTAACTTGATTTTCAATGCCCTGGATAATTCGACTCTATATGGTATCACCACAACCAAGACAGAGCAAGTCTGGTGTTCCTTGAACGTATTTCATGCTGTTCACTCTGTCAAAACTTTCATCTCCTTTTATAGGGTCACACATTTATATTCTTCAATTCTTTCATATAAATACTCCCTTTTGTATCCTTTGCTAGTTTTCCAGCTCACAGTTGTCTCTCCCCATAAAATGTACTAGAATTCCAAGACAGCAATCCGTTTCTCTTTTTATATTTCTGTACAAACATTAATAGAGGTATTGTTTACCACAGCTAGCACGATGACGCCTGACACACAGTAGGCCCTCTAGGAATATTCTTGTTGCATGAACAAATGGCCGAATGAGCACAATCCGTGGCAGAAGTGTCAAGATAAGGGCTTTACCATTTAAAGAGAACTTCCTCGCACGTGCATCCCATTTGCTCGTCCCAGCAACGGTGCTCGTCAAGGCTGTCACTGTCGCTCCCACGAGGAACTGGGGCTTTGAAGGGTCAGATCCCCACCTAGGACGGGACAGACACTGAGTAGCAGCCCTTGCAGATCTGAGCTCAAAGCCTGTGCTCCTTTAAGGGCCAAACTCTACACTGAAAGGGCTCGGAAAAAGAAAATGCTTTCTACCCCTGAGGTCTGCTCCTTTTCAGTTAGGAAGGGATAGGGCGATCGAAAAACAAGGCCAAAATGATAAAGAAACCCTTTTTTGAAATTTTTGCTCGGATATCTAGAATGTAAACTGAAAGCTTCGGAAATGAATGTGGGTTCCATAATAGACGCGAAGAAAGTAGGTCTATTCTGCACAGAAATGCTCTGTGCGGCCTCACCCTCCGGCCGTTTTATCACAGTGACTGTGTTGTTTGGAAACGTAACTCATTCCACTGGAGATGAGCGATAAGGGCTGCAGTGTGTGGAGCAGAAAGGGGGGCTTTTGTTGTGTGTGCGAGCGAGGCCGAGGCTGGGCGAGGGCGGCTGAAGGGCAGGAGCTGGGAAGGGAGGAGCGGACTTCTGGGTGCCGGCGCACGCAATCGAGAAGTGATGCTTCGCTCCTGCCTTTCTTTTCTTAACTTTTTAACTGAATCACCTGTGTAGTCATTCACTGAGAGCGACTATACCCCCCCAAAGTCCTGCTGGTTAACACTCAGACTTTGTTCACAGCCACACGTGGCATTGTGTTTGATTCTTCCACTTACAGAGTCATCAACAAAGGAACCTTTCTCTTTTTTTTTTCTTCCCAATATGTTTTTATTGATTTTTGAGAGAGAGGAAGAGAGGTGGGACGGGGGGGGGAGAGGGAGAGAAACAGAGAAACATCAATGGGCCGCCTCCTGCACCCCCCCCACTGGGGACCGAGCCTGCACCCTGGGCATGTGCCCTCACCCTGAATTGAACTAGTGAATTTTCGGTGCCTGGGAAGGTGCTCGACAAACTGCGCCACACCGGCCAGGGCCAAGGAACCTTTCTGATAGGTGTTGGTTAAGAGATTGCAAAATGTCCCTTTATCTGGGCTGTGGGAAGGGCAGAACCAGTACCATAACATTGCCCCTGGACCCTGGACCCTGAACCCTGGACCTTGAGCGGCGTTTTCCCCATTTTTAAAATGGGCATCACATTGCTATTTATGTGTTTCTCTAAAAATTAAAAAAAATTTAAAAAGTGAACCTTTCTAGCAAAACACCCGGCATGATATGTGCTCAGGAGGGTTGTGCTTGCCTGCCCCGCCTTTCCACCCATCACTGCTGCAGTCTGGATGCGGCCCGAGCTCCCCTGATGGGCTTCACCAAATCGGGTAAAAACATATAAACAAGAACGTCGAAGACACACTACTTTACGGGGGCTTGACTTTGCCCTCCACTTATTTTCATCATGCCATTATAGCGGTGGTGGGGGGAGCTGAAGCCAACTGTGGAAATGGTGTAGTGACAGGACCCTGGGAAAATTACAGGTGAGTTAGCTGTGCGCTTTTGGGGTGAGACGTATTTCCAGGGACATCGTCTCCCTGGGCTCTCCCAGCAGGGCGACGGGCATGCGTTTATCTTCCTTTCACTGCTCCAGAGAAGAAGTTCAGGGTGGAAGGTGCCCCAGAAGCAGCAGAAGGCATCCTTCGTGCGGGTGACCAAGGCGTCTGCGGAGACAAAACCAGGGGTCACCTCACAATCCCTGGAAGGAAGAATGCAGTAGATGGAATGAGCTGTCACAGGCATAGTTAGACTCGGGGTTGGTGAACATTTATTTGGAGGCTGTACTTGCAATTATATCAGATGCCTTTCTGAAAGGAATTCCCACCCCCCTTTTCTTGTTCCATTAGCATGTGTAAGGAATACACACAGATTTCATGGTGAAAACGTACACTTTCCCCCGGCATATGTTCATTCACACAAGAAGCACTTCTTACATAACAGAAAGGAATTTGGGGTGCTATAAAAGAATTGTATTTTATTGACCACTGAGTTCACTTTCAGTTCACTTCCAATGAATGAGGTGAAGAGTCAAAGGAATGGTTGAAATGCTACATTTAATCCATATATTTTCCTCTTTCTTTAACTTTAAGTCTCTGAAGATTCTGACTTCCTAATGCGCTTATTACTTTTTAAGTCCTCGGGCTTTTCATCACTTTCTCTATTGCTTGCTGAGGACCAATATTTACGAGGCTTGTTTCCAGTTACAACAAGAGGTGGACAGTAAATATTTACAGTATTCAATTTCATAAACATGGGAAGATTTCAATAATAAAACACAAAAGAACCAAATTTTAAAAGTTCAAGATTAAAAAAAAGTTGAAAGCAACTTAGGCAAACCCGGGTTTAAGGGGAAATAAAATGAAATAATGTGAATATTTTTGGTTTATGGTTTGCGATGCTAATAATTGAATTATTTGAAAAAAATTATTTTCTTCACATTGAACACTGTTACTACTATTATCATTATTTAATGACATAGAAAACATAATTTTAGAACACATGTCTATAGATAAGGAAATTGAATTCCTTCCTGGAGCTATATATTAAATTGTATTCCAGGTTCACTGTAGAGAAAATTTAAATCTTGATTTATTTTTAGTTTGATTTTTGCTCAAAGATTGAAACCTCCTTTTATGAAATTATTGTCTCTGATAACATTGCCCAGAACATTTGCTGAAGATAAACACAATGGAATCAGCACAGTAATGTGATATTTCCTCCTGGAATACCAAGTCTATCCTCATGGGGCACAAAACCCATAATCAGCCGTCAGGGCTGTGAAGGTCTTTCTTACAGACTAGATTGATCGGATAATCCATACCATGCTTGGACATATTTTATGTATTACAACTTATATCCTTTTGCTTCTATGACAACTAATGGCTTTGTAAACTTTGGAAACAAACACGCTGGCAGAATGCTTAGGTTTCCATCTTTCCATAATGTAGAAAAAGCAAGATACTCAATGACTAGCTGTGATGATGTGACAAGAGATTATTTAATTATTCTTAACATAGTCCCATGTAGCCAAGAAGTGATCTTAATTTGCTAAAAGCCTGCATTGATTTAAAAATGAACTTAAAATACAAACATTTGTTTTTCTTACTTCAATAAAATAATAGAGTTTTCAGCATAACAGCACGCAGTACATTTTTGGTACGAGCGTGAAAACGAAAACATTGCAGTTTTGAGCATCCAAATGGACTTTAGTGTTCAGTCATTGTGTTTCAATGATACAAAATATCACCATCTGGGTTAACACTGGAACATCTCTCTTTGGGAACCTTTCTTTTCAGGCCTCATGTATATACTTGCAGAAGGTCCCCCCGTCTTTATCAATTTGCGTATTCAGACTACTGCCTTGAAAAAGTTCTGCAAAATGTTGGATTGTGCCAGTTAATCCTCGAGATGGCGCTGGCCTGTTTGTGCACTTCTGTAGCTCCCTGTGGTGAGGCCTGAATGCTCTGCTCATTTTGACTGTTCTTTGCTGGATGTGTCGCATTGACACAGGTGAAGGTTACACTCTCCTCTTCGAGAAGGGAAGGGGTTCTCACTTCTTTATCAGGGTCAGTGCTGAAAACTAGATCCCCCATTGCATAGCACCGTGCACAGATTTTCATGCAACACAACTGCAGTCAGGTCAGGGGCACTGCTGCTGAGCAACTTCACACCCACTATCAGGTGGGATTTGGGATTTGGGGCCTTGGTTATCTGTCCTTCACTCCTGTGGCTGTTGAAGGCATTTGAAGCAATAGGATAAGCCACAGCCTGGCTCACAGCACGTTTACGAGCATCATAATATTGGTTGTGCTGTGGATGCCACATTCTATAGTACGCAGTATTTTCTTAAATGTGCTCAAAGGAGCATGAGTTTTGAGACTTTCAGATAATAGTTCAGTGAGAAAAGAGTTTTGATACTGGTAACTACTGCATACAGGGTGGGGAAAAAGTAGGTTTACAGTTGTTTGTGTGGAAAAAAATACAATAATTAATAAATAAAAATATAAGAATAAACTGTGTTTTGCATACTTATAACTGTAAATCTACCTTTGCCCCACCCTGTATTATAATAACCACTTCCTGGTGAAGGCAGTTAAAGACTCTGCAATTACACAGTCTCTCCTTCCCTGCCCTCATGACCAAGAAGTCCAGGAGCTTCTGAAAGTAAAGCAATGAGATAGAAGAATGTCCTTCAACTTGGATCCCTGAGTGACTTTGTGGAGCTGAGTCCACCACTTCCACCTTTCCACATCCCATCACCCCACTCACCTATCTCAGACATATAGCATGGGCCAGAAACCCTCGCTGACTAAAGTGACTGAAAATTTGAGATTGCTTCTTACTGCAGCACCACTAAGCCTCTCCTGAGGGTGTCTGTGTATTGGGGGGTGGGGGGAGGTCTCTCTACTCTGTGCTCCCCCTCTTCAAACCCTCCTCTACTATAATCAGAGAAGCTATATGTTGGTTTGTTTGCCAGGTTGGACTTCTAAAATAAATTTTCTTAAAGAATTCCCTTGTTAGAAATACTGAAATTCACTGTTAAATATCATCTCCATATTTACAAATACTGAAGAACTACCCAAGTGAACAACTCAGTAAAGTTACTTCCGACAGTGATGGAGTCAGAAATAGAACTCAGCTTTTTGTGTTTTATCTTATTTTAAGTTTATTTTATATTATTGTGCTATAAAGTTGAAGTTAATAAAAATATTTTAAAATAACACAGAATGAAAGAATAAAAATAATATCTATAGGCCTACCACATAAAATAAGCACTCTTTATTTTTTCAAGTAGTTCTTTCTGATCTTTTAAATTAATAATAATAGAAATAATCATCTGTATTTATTGAGCCCTCCCAGGTGCCAGACACCCAGCAGTTAAAGGCAAAGCTCTTGGAGTGGGGCTGCCTGGTAAGTAAGTATTCACACTCCTACGCTCATCAGCTGAGTGACCTTGTGCAACCTTTTGTATATCAAATTCCTCATTTTTAAAATGAGAATATACTATGATTTTATGGAGATTAAATAAATTTAAAATATATGTAAAATATTAATACTTGGAAGAGTGCCTAGATTACTGTAAGCACTCAATAATGTTAACAGTTTTATTTTTCATTTTTTCCCCCAGTTAATGCTCGCATGCTATGCAATAGATATTACAGTCCACCTTTTCATAGATAATGTAAAAGAGGATTAGGGAAGCCAGTAATTTCTCAAAGCCACACAGCCAAAAGGCAGACAAGATTTATTCCATGACCTGTACTCTTAATTACTATGATATAAAAACATGCCATTTTGTGAATTACTCATTTTTTAATTAATGCACAAATGACAGGTATTTCTTTTTCTGATTTTTTCACTAGTATAAATAGTATCTTGAATACAGTGAATGTTACTATGTATTAAATATACTTTCATTAAGTCTTTTTGCATATTTTTATAATTATCCCTTACGATAGATTACCAGAAATGATATTAATTAGTAAAATAATGTTTTTTACAATTCTTCATTCATACTTCTAAGATTCTGCTCAAACTGTTTTACTAAGCCTCCCAGTTCTAAATGAAGACGTGCCATCAGAAAAAAAAAAAAATCATTCGCTGTTCAGATTTAAAAGGTGAAGTAACTACTCACACAGATTAAAAATAGGGGCTCTCGATTTAATCTGCAGCGTTCCAGTGCGTGTTCTTCACCCAGTAACATTTTATTTACTATGTAGTTTCAGAGGATCAAGTGCTCAAATCACATGGCCCCGAGCCCTCCTCTGCCTGAACCAGAAGTTTAAGCCGCGTTTCTGCACGGCTTTGCCCTCGGCCACCTTTTCTCCTCCCGGCTCCCTCACTCCAGGGAAGTCATCCTCACCAAGACTTGTCTGTCACTGCATCGCTCATGTCCCAGCTCCACATCTCCCAGACTCCTGTGCGCAGACTGCTGTCCCTAAGGCCCTCCTAGCCAGTTATTCCCAGCCGCCTGTTCAAGGCTTCAGCCTCAGCAGTCTCCTCTGTCCCTCAGGCATGTTTTCAGGGCCACTGGACCGGACAGAAGTCTAAAGTGGCTACAGCAGAGTGTTAGTGATCTTTGTGTCCCTACAGTCTGGCCTGGCGTCGGCTCTATAACAGATACTCAGTAAACGTTTCTTCAATGAATGTCTTTGATGCCCAACCCAGGCGCTGCCAGATCCCTCCAGGACTTAGGTAGGTGAGGCACCAACTCATAAGAAAATAACTCTCGACCTCTTGAATCTTGGTTTAACTACCAATTTCACCTTGGGGTAGTACTGCATTTCTATTATTAATCTTTATTTTCAAATCTTTGCAGTGTATCTGGAAAATATCCTTCCCATGTGTTCAAGCCGAGGCGGAATAGCTTCAAGCCTTCCAACGCCAGTTTCTGCTTCTGGGGCGTCGGCGATGTGCTTACTCCACTCTTTCTGCAGCTCAGGAGTTTGGGACGTGTAATAAGTTCAGGATGTGCATCTCTCCAGTTTCTTTACATCTAAATAAATCACGTTAATGAAAAGCCATTATTTACTGTGTTTTTAATAAGGCTTATCATCTTTAAACTGGGATAGTTAGAAAAGCCCAATTTATTTCTGCTCTTCTTAGGGGAAAATGTGCTCCTTAATCTTAATTAGCTTGTAGGAGTGTTTCTTTATTCTGAAATTTCAACATGACTGAGGATGTCTGAGTTTGTTGGTTGTAATCCTTACAGTTGACCCTGTGCACTCTGCTAGGGCCCCATTAAGCAACAATCTCCCCCTTACATTGGGGGTTAATAAAAATAATAGTACTAGTACTAGTATTACTACTATACTGATTGCCTGCTTGGAGGCAGACAATAGGCTAGGGGCACGTGATGCATTATCTCATTTAATACTGCTGCTGACATTCAAGGAGGTGAAGTTCCTTCTCAGTGTCCCACCTACGAGTCCAGGGAGCTGGCATTGCCTGCACAACCTGAACGCCGAGCTGGGCTCCCTGAAGGGCTGCTAGATACTGACCAATGCATAGAAACACACTGCACCACTCTAACCTGTGGGCAAGCTGCAGAATCCACCCAAGAGGTAGCTCCAGAGAGTCCTCCTGCACCTCCTCCCACCATAAGGTGCCCAAAGCAAGAAGGTATCTGAGTTTTTCAAACCCAAATATTTTTTTTGCGTTTCTGTATTATTTAAAAGCATATAAGAAAATGGTAAGGAGATGTTAAGACATAATGTGAATTGCTGTACCTAGTAAATTTGACCTTGTGTCTTTGCATTCTCGGAAGGGTTATCTTTCAACTAAGAAGCATACGTAGAGGGTTTTTGATAAGGTAAGACTGTGTTTGTTGGAAGCTAGCCCCTTAACAGCATATAGTTTTTAAAAATTCTGAAAGAAAATTTTAGATTCAGAGCTGCTTGCCCTATAATAAAGAACACTTTATATATATGCAAATTTATTAGTTAATTAGTTAAAATAGGCTTTATGTTTTGTCTTAATTTCACATAGATGCCTGTTTGGTAACATCAACTTCTAATTTAGGATGTTCAGGAAAAATCATTATTGACTAAGTTTTAAAAAAATTAAATTTCTTTCTGAGTGTTAGTGATTCTGCAAAATAAGAAATCTTTCTTTGGTGACTGTATATTGATGATATTTACTTCCTTTAGCAAATAAAATGTCATATATTGTGTTAACACCAGGAGAGCTGTATATGATTAGTGATTTTCTGATAATGGGGGTGGGGGAATACTGTGTATGGACTCATATCATGGACTTTATTTTAATTAAAAGTGGACCCATTCTCCCAAGGGAAATAATTCTATAGCACTCTCTATGGAAGGAGATAAAATTGCCTTTCATTTATCAAAAAGTTTTCCCCCAAGACAGCTTGATTTCTGTGACTAGTGTAATAATTATTCTTTTGTTTAAATTTCACACTACCAAAGAAACCAAACCACATTTCCCAAGGATGACTAATTGTTTGATAAAGATGTTAGTGAAGGATTTTTTTCTCTCCCCCACTTTTTCTCCCTCCTGCCCTCTCTCTCTGTCTTTTTTTTTTTAAGCTAAGTTTCTGAAATTCTCTTTTAGTTCATACAGTCTCTGAATTGTCTATGAATGTATTTGAGCTCACACTGTCTTACATCCCAAACCTGCAATTTGAAAGAAAAACTAAAATCAGTCCCTACCAACAACAAGAGCAAGAAGAAGAAGAAGTAACTGTATTTTGGAAATACTATATCAGCACAACCTTTATCTGTGTTATTAAAACACTTCAAATCATTCCGTGTCTTGTGGTATCCCTCCCCCTTTAAAACTGAACACACATGAAAGACACCTGGTTTTGAATTCTGAGATGAAATGCAAACCAGATGGATTTTGTTGAAAATGTGGTCCTCGGCTCTTACGCTGAAATGGGAAGTTGATTTTTTTAAGTGACATCTACAAATACACACTTAAGAGGTAGCTTTTGTTGGTCAGATGTTAGGGCTCTTGGGTCTTGGCCTGTTGCAAGAAATTGTCCTATAGAGTATTTTGCATTGGAAGATAAAAAATATATGTATAGCTTCTGTTGAGACATAGTATTGAAAAGTATAAAAAAGTTCCTTTTTTTCAAATTTTGAGACAGCATCATTGCTTTAGCATAGTAATTCAAGTCATCAGGTGGCAGGAAAACTAGGAGAAATTTTTAAAATAAGATTTTTTTCAAATTAATGATAGAATTCGAATGTTGTAAATTATAATATTATCTAATTTTTAAAAACATGTCTTTATTGACTTCAGAGAGAAGAAGGGAGAAGGAGAGAGAGAGATAGAAACATCAGTGATGAGAGAGTCACTGACTGGCGGCCTCCTGCAGGCCCCCGACTGGGGATGGAGCCCACACCCGGGCCTGTGCCCTGGCCCAGGATCAAACCTCGATCTCCTGGCTCCTAGGTCAATGCTTGACCGCTGAGCCACGCCGGCCGGGCAATATTACCTAATTTTTGAGTGCCCCCTTTGTGCCAGGCCCTGGGTGTATAGTGGGAAACAACCAGATTGGGTTCTTATCCTCATGCAGCTTCGCCTTGTGAAACAATCTTGTTCATTGCTCACAAACAAATAAATCAAGAATCAACGTGTTGAAGAAAAGAAATCTAACGTGTATTGAATACTCCCTGCACCAGGACTGAGCTAGGATTCTTTCCCTCTTATTTCAGCCTCCCGGGGACCTTGCAAGGTAGTCACCATTATCCTCACTTTGTCGCCAGGGAAACAGGCTCATGGAGGTGAGGCAACTTGTTTGGGTAAATTAGTAAGTGGCGCGGTGAGCACTTGAGCGCAGGTGTGGCTCCGCAGGTGGACACGAGCTAGTGCCATCTCTGCTTGATAGGATTTTCATTCAATAGGACAAATTGCTCTTTATTCTGCCCCACTAGGTGATTTAACTTTATCCAGAGAATTAATATATCGCAGATCACAAAATGCCAGCTGAAAAGATGGAAGTCCGCACTCCCAATATTGTTATTGGCCAGTGGAGCTCTGGTATTTTTTTCTTTGACTCTCCTCACAGGGCTGACGAAATGAACTGAGTAAATGCACCTAAAAGCTTTCAAAATTGGAAGTCCTTATAAATAGGATGCTTTTTTTAAGTTTAGGAAGGAGACCAATATTTAATAATTGCATTTCGATTGTCTTGGTTATTTGATGGTGCCACGAGGCTGAGGTCTTTGCTGGGTAAGGCGGGACTTTGTGAAAGCTGGTTTGCACTTAATTTTCTTATTTCCTCCAGACAGATACCTTCCATGGAGGCTCAAGGTCTTCCAGGCCAACTAACATAGAACTTGAAACTTATTTTTTTTCATACAATTCCTGTATTCTCTCTGTAGCCTACTTGCCAAGTGTCTTCCAGCTTTTCTTTTGAATATCTACGACGATAGAAACCTCACGACATTTTGAAAGAGCTCATTCCATCTTTGCTTAGTTGTAATAATCAGGTGATTTTCCTGCAAAATTTGACAATGCACATGTAGTTCCAGAACATATTTAATTCCTATCCTGTGGGACAATCATTCAGATCCACCCCATACAGAACACATCTTATGTCTTCTATGTGGCAGCCATTCAAATTGATAACTACTTAAAGGTAAGTATCATGATCTCTCTGTTATCTTTGTTAAATATCCCCAATTCCTTCACCTGCTCCAGAATAACAGAACTTGGAGTTTCATCACTTGAAATAAAGATGGGAACTAGAATGAAGGCCCATAGTCCTACTGTAATTTTACAAATAGTATTTCAATTTGAAACCATTTTCCCTTATGCTAATATTTCTATAAGTAAGGTCTAAGTTCACACTAGTTTATTTTGGAAGTCACTTCTTAATTTTGGCTGAAACTGAGTTTACTCACAACTCAAAACATTTTTGTTTTTTAAACGCATGCTGAGTTTCAATTCTCAGCATTATCTTGTATTGCTCTTTGGGTGTTTTCTGTCGGTCTAAGTTTCCTTCCTTTCATATTCTCTGTCTTTTCTCTCTACTTGTTTTTAAAACACATTTCTAATGTTTTGTAGTTTTATTATGATATCCATAGTTGCAGGTTGGTTGTCCTTCCTGGAGGTAAGCATTTATATCTTTCATTGGTTTTGGAACTTTCTCCGCCACTTTTCTTCACATTTTGCCTCTCCCATATTCTCGGAATTTTCTGCTTCTGACTCCAGTATGACATGTTAGACCGTTTTATCATATCCTCTGTGTATCATTACCGCTCTGTTATGTTTGTATTTTATTGTGTTCTGGGAAACTATTCAGATCTACATTTGTTTCATTGAAATTTTCCTGTTTAGCTGAGTTCAAATATGCATATTCTTAGGAATTTTCCAGTAGTTTACAGGTATTTTTATTCTTTGGTCCCAAAGTTCTACTTTTGAAAGTTCACACAATGCATAAAGAGCTGTGTATAAGGATGTTCATTTCAACATGATATATAAACCTGAATTCCAATCTATCAAAAACTAATTAAATAAATACTACTTAACATAATAGATTGTGCATATATGTGTATATATACATACACGTATGCATATATATGTATCTAATATGTATCCTTACATTCACATAGAAAATGTCTGGAAGAACAGTAAGAAGCCTTGAAGAGCGATTATATCTGAGAAGTGAGTAGGAGTCTGAAAGGATGGGAAAGAATCTTATAAATTTTATTTTATAGCCTTCAGTTTTCTCTGATATTTTAATAAAACTGGTTTTTATAATGACCATGCCCTTCTATAATTAAAATATAATTTTAAAGCATCCTATTAAATTCATCTCCTCACCTCATTTATCTTATTTTCTTTTGTGGGAGGCATACATCTGGCAGATGGTCAATAGGTTAGATAGCCTCCTCTACTTCATGCCGTCTGAAATTGCTTAAACATGAGTTCTAGAACATCATCAGTCACTGGGGAAAGTTTGGAATGCCTTTCAGAAACCTCCTTCCAGGGAGGTCTTATCAACTGGTAACCCTGGCACAAATGAAAATGATCCGAATCTATATTTCTTCTTTCCTTCCCTCTCTCTCTCTCTCTCTCTCTTTCTCTCTCTCTCTCTCTCTCTCATATGTATGTGTGTGTGTGTGTGTATGTGTGTATGAAACAGTTCACTGTCAAGCATATTTATTTCTTTTAGACAAATTTAATATAAAATATCGACACATTCATTCCTTGTGTATAAGAAAATGTACCGTCATCTTTCCTATAGTATCAAAATTACTTGGGATTACTGAATTGTAAAATCCATATTTTGGTCATTTTCCAAATCTTTTAAGCATCTCATTTTATTGTGTCAAACTACAAAAGCATTCTTGACCTACGTTTCCTTCTTGACACTCATAAACTTCAAGGTATAAGTCTACGGGAGGAGACCATCTTGAATTAAGAAGAGTTGTGGCTACAGGCCACATAAAACCTTTGGTTTGAGTCCGTGTCATAGTTCTTCAGTGTGTCATCAAGTTAAGAGTTCAAACTAAAGACAAAACCTGAACTAAATTTTGCAAAATCTGAAGGGAGAAATGAAACTGCTTGCTAAGAAACAAGAGTTTTCCGTAGGGATTTAGTTGGCCTTCCCCTTGAGCGACACTGATTCTGAATGCGCAGGGTGTCCCCCCGAAATGTAGACACACACACTGCCTTTTAATTATTCAGAGTGTGTGTATGCATTCTTGGGGGACACCCTATGTTCCTGCGAGTTAACAGGGTCGAGAAGGTGACAGTGCTCCTTTAATTACTGTCTTTTGCAGCTCTGCAGTGTCTTTTCCCAAACTCCCAAGCCCCGTGGGCCAGCGCTGAGACCGCGGGAAGGCCATGCACCCAGGAGCTCCGGGCCGCCAAGCTCTTCTATTAAATTCCTGGAGCAAAATGGGACGATTCCTCCCGGTCACTGCTCCGATTCGGCCCACTCCTAGGAGCTCCGCGAGACGTCGGCTGGAAGCCACGCATCTTTATGACATCGTAACCTCTGGGGTCCCTTCCACTCCTTCTCCACGTTTCATGAAGATTAATCATTTCGCTCATCCCAGTTGGGCTCAACTATTCTGGAAAGTCTGGTGTGAGGACACCGGACGTTGGAGTCCCCTGGATGACCTTCAGGGAACAACGAGCGTATCATTTTAGGTCACCTGTCCCGAGGAAGTCCAGGGAACTGGACTATTTTTTACAAGTGTGGTTTTATTTGCTTCATGCCTTTTAATATATATAAATTCCATAAGACATGGAAACACCTCACAAATCAAAATCACTTTTTAGGTGGGGTTAGCCAACCTGAATAGATAGGATTAGTAGAGGGCCTAAGTAAAAATTAATTTGGTATTATTTTTCTTGTAGTGATTCGAGCGTTGAAACTAAATTCAAAGTCATACCACAAATTAGAGGTCACCAATGTTTGCCAGAAGGGACCAGTTTTTTTCAGGAATACTATCTTGTGAAGTAATGAAAATTGTTGATCTGGTTATAGATCTGACCCAGTGTGTATAAATAAAACCAGCTTTCTTTTTCTTCTATAAACTGATGAGGCTGTAAAACTTATATAGTTATGTCCACTGTGTTTAAACGCTTTACAAGATTTGTTTTATTTTATCCTTGCTATGGCCGCAAGTTAGAGAAATTAATATTGCTAACTCCATTTTGCAGACGAGAAACTGAGGCTTGAAAAGGTTAACTAAGTCCCAAGGTCACCCAGCCACTAAGTGGAACATTTGTTATTCAAATCGAGGCGCTAGAGTCCAAGTTCAGAGCCATCACACCAAGTAACTTTTCCGTGTTCTTGCCTTTCACACATCACGTGAGTATTTCATCTACTGGTCTGTAAACTCCACACTAAGAAAAGTGTGTTCAATTCAATTCTAATCTATCCGATGCAGGAATTTTTTAAAAGTTAAGTGGCTGCATAACAGTGGCCCACAGCAGAACTCGCACGGGCGTGACAGGTCAGCAGTGACCGAGGAGAATTTCAGAGGTGCTTGTACGAGCTCTGGTTCTCATTAGCAGTTCATTGAGAAGCATCCTAAACACAGACAGGCACTCGGGACTAAATGGAAAAAGCAAAGGCCACTCTCTCCAATGGAAACCGTCTAAAAATCGTCCTGAATAAATTGTTGCATACCTAACAATTTTCTCCTGGTGTTTATTACAGGATGTTGCCAAAGGATGCCTAGTTGGTGCACAGCCAAAAGTTCTGCAATTTCCCTCTGATCTGAAAACATGCTTGTCAGATTTTCTTTTGCGTCATCAACTTTTCCAGACATCACACACTTGAGTCAATTAAAAGAAAGTTAATTGGTATTTTTTTCCTTTGTCAAATTAAATCATTCCATATGGAGGGGTCTGCAGATTGCTGGAGATATCTTTCGGGAAGGTGAAAGTTCAAAGGTGAAGGCCAAGAAACTATTTTACTCCTTTGGAATAAAATAAGTGATCACTTTCTAAAAATAAGGAATGTCATTTTAAAATAATCTAGATGCCAACCCTTGGAAAAATAATCTTTTGAGTTGCCTAGGGCTTTATTTCAACATGCCCAGAGAGGAAATAAGTAGAAGTGATCATCATAGAGAAGTCATCCTGAGAGCTTGCTCTCTTTCTTAACTGTTTAATCATGTTATTTTACACATTACTTTACATCCTTTATTTAACTCTTAAAATACGGGCTGGGAAATTGGGCTATTTTGTGGTGAACTTATGTAAATTTCAGTTAAAAAATATTCAAGTGTTCAAATAACTTTTTAACCTTTCTTACGAGCCCTCTCATAAGAGGGTTCTCTGCATTTCTTTAGGTGGTTCAGGGACAGAAATGGTTATAGGTTCACTATGTTGTTGTTTTTTACATCAAAATACTAGGTTGCACTGGTAATTGTTATTTTAAAGACTTATTACTAATAAAAACTACTATTTATTTTATTTACCATGTATATTTTGCTGGAATGTGAAATAAGATTATACATTTCCCCCTTAACACTTATAATAGTCTTATGAGGTAAAAATTAGTCCCATTAGGAAACTGAGGTCTAGACAGGTTAGGAAATTTGCTCAACGTCACACAGCTTTAACTGGCAGGGACTCAACCCTTTCTCTGTATGTGAAACAACTGTCTCCCAAAGCTCATCTATTTATGCTGAATATAGTTCTTAGTGTAGGCACAGAAATGATAAAAAAGTTATATTTACTGGGAATGAGAATTGGCTTGAAGTTTTGACAATTTAGAGACACAGCCAAACTACTGACCTGAATGGAAAGGAAAGAGTATGTAGAACGGGAGTTTTTAAAGGTTATTGTGCCTGTCCTGATGCAGAAGAGAGGGGTCCCTGGCTTCAGGAGGAAATGTGCATAGGAAATGTGCCCGAAAGAAGGTTCCTGAGAGAACACTGAGGAGCAGATCCTGAACCGGGAAGCGTCCTCCTCTCGCCAGAATTCTGTTCCAATGTATTATTTGGACTCTGATCATCATGTAGGAATTTTTGGCACCATTTGTTTAAAAAAAGAGAGAAGTGTACTCCACTGTTACTAGATTCTGCACCAACGGAAGAACTTGACTATCTTTGGGAAAAAAGATTTTATGCCTTGAAATTTTTTGTTCATGGAATTTATCTTTAAAATTATTTTTATTCATTTCTGTCCTAAAATTTTCCTCGGTGCAGATATCCTCTAACGAAGGTAAACCTCTGACTGGTAGAGATTTCTGGAATATTTTTGGAATATTCTTGGAATACTTAGGATATTTTTGGCACATGCTTGTGCCATAGTGGCAGCAGTGACGATAAAGGGATGTGGAGTGTCATGGACCCAGCTGTAGCTCTCATCACAATGCAAAAAAGTTAAGATCATGTTAAAGGATTAAATCAGATCACATTGCCCCCTGTTCAAAACTCTCCCCTGCTTCCCACAGGCCTAGAGCAAAACCTAAATCCTTAAAACACACCTTAAGGACCTACAGGCCGTGGCTGCCGCCAACTTCTGCAGAGTCCTGGGTCGCTCCTGGCACTGGCCCTGCCACCCGGTTCCTCTCTCCCTCCCTGGCACGCCACACACACGCCTGCTCCCTGCTGTGGGACACTGTCCCAGAGCTGCTGCCTAGCTCACGTCGTCATATGAAAGTCCCCTCACGGTCCCCTTCTCGCTGCTGTCTGACCATGTTCCCTAGGACGGCCCTCACCCCCTGCCCTTTTGCTCTCACATCCCACCCTGCTTTATTGCCTTAATAGCATCTTTAGTTATCTGAAACGAAATTAAATGATTAGATAACCATTAAATTACTGATGCATTAGGCCTTTCACAGAAAAATACAGAGTTAGCGATGCAGAGACTGTCATTCTTGTTTCCAGCCTCACGTTTACTCACTGCGTTCATTAACAAGCAAACACACACATTTCGGAAGCGGCCTCTAACCCCCTCTCCACGCTCCCAGCAGGGCTCTGGGGCTCCGTGTGTCAGGGTGAAAGGCTCAGAGAAGGGAAGAGTTGCTCCCTTATCAACCTAATCCTTGCCCCCTAAATCAGTATTTCCTCTCCAGGGTTGTTGACATGAGAACATCCTCTGCCTGCGGGAGAAACATCATCTCCAATGGGCCTTATTTATTATCCATGACATATTTTTTCTATCTTATTGCCGGGCTCCCACAGCCTCACCCTCCCCTCTGCCCTGCACTGGGCTTTGCTGTTGTTCTGCCTCGTTTATGGTCAGATTTCCAAAAATAATCCTGGGTAGTCTGCTGTTTGCCTCAGCTCCTACTAAAATGTAAATAGGATTCCCTCCTTCCCCCAGGCCGCAGATGGGAGCTCCCAGATACACACTCGCATGCAACGCCTTCTTGTAACACTGGTGCAATTATTGGCTGCGCTTTTTAGACGCACGTTTAATTGGTGCCTGGTCGCTGACGATCTTGTCTTCCTAAACCGAGCCTTCCACGACTCCTGGCACACTTGTAATAGTTGCTGCTCAGGGGGGCTTACTGGCCTCTAGCTGGGGATGACACTCTCACTTCCTCCATTTAGGGAAGCAAGAGTCAAAGAGTGGGTATCGCTGGTTATTTTCTTGATTTTTGAGGAGCCCTTCAACAAACGTTGGAAGAGTTTTCCTTTCTCCTTCCTTTTTTGGAAAATTTCAGCCTGCTCTTTGGGAACCAAGCCCCAATTCCCACTTACTGATTTATGAAGGAGAGCTAAGAGCTTCATGCAAGAGAACCCAGGGAACTTGCCTCACTGTCCCAGCAACCTGGGGTGTTAACGATGAATAAATTCGGTCCAGATGTTCGGGATGTTGCAATCAGCATTCAGGGTGGGACGGAGTCATGGACAAGACCTTAGTATTGTAGAAAAATAAAAATACTTGAGTGTGTTCACCTCTCACTGTTCATTCAATTTCATATCAGAGTGACTCGCGTGAAACTGAGGGTTTGACACCATGTTGTCCCAACCGAACTGTTCATTCCTTGTGACAAAATGCTGACTTTGTTCTCAGCTCTCCATGGCACCACCACAGCATTTTCCACACGCTCGGTGCTCCATAAATATTGACTGGTTGGAATTTCAAGTGTCATAACTTAGGGGGCTACTGGCTCCTTATAATTACATCTGTGAACTACAAATGTATCTAAAATTGGATTTCCACCCTGAAACATTTCCATTCAGCGTCTGGTCCCAGTTACACAGCAAACTCTTAAGGTAGAAATTATCCTTTTTTTTTTTTTTTAATAGCTCCAACTCTATTATTTAAGGCCAATAAATAGTGGTTAATAATGGAGAAGTCTTAAATTTCAGGCATGTTTCTACAGACTAAACCTAATAATATTATTAAGTGGACGGAAGGAGATATTTGTTTTAGCCATAGCCATTGAGTAGCCAAGAGAAGCACACATACCATGCCCAGCAATGGTTTTGTGGTTGAATTCTTGCTTCCTTTAACATAGGAAGTGGTACTTAGAATAATAATTTTTTTTCTATGGTTATAGTCTACCTTTTAAATAACAGATATTTGTAATATTTTAAATCAGGTTACAGATACTTGGGGATAGACTGTTTTTAAGAATGATGATAAATTAAAGCTCTCCTTAATGAAACTGGTACTATTGTTAAACACTGATATATCTATAATCAGTTCATTAAAAGGTGAGTGAAATGAACCTTAGACAATAAACTAAGTACAGTAAACTAGACAAATTTCTTCCTCTGAAACAATCAGAATATATATGATTTCATCAAGATATAATATTTCAGTTCCACTCAGTTCCCTAAACAGTCACTTAGCTTGTGCCAAATACTGAATTTGGATCTATGTTTACAAATATAAATAAAACCTAGTTCTTACTAGGGGGGCCTACAAGAGAAAAGTGGTTTCAGAGCGGGGTTTCTATACCAGAGGGGGTTGGTCTGCAAGACAAGCCTTTGATTATAGAAAGAAATATTGAAACTTCTGTGTCTGTTTATAAAAGAAATTAAAAAATTAAATAATAAAGAAGAAATTAGTAAAATATAAAAGTTAACCCTGGCAGGTGTGGCTCAGTTGGCTGGACATCTTCCCAAGAACCAAAAGGTTGCCAGTTTGATTCCTGGTCAGGGCACATGCCTGGGTTGCAGGCTCGATCCTGGCTGGGGGTGTGCAGGAGGCAGCCGATCAATGTTCTGCTCTCACATCAATGTTTGTTTCTCTCTCTCCCTCTTCCTTCCTCTCTCCCTCTAAAAATCAATTATAAATCTTTAAAAAATAAACCAAAGTTGTCCAATGCAAAGACATTAAGATTTGCTAACCATCCACAGGAGCCCTGGTACCTTGACTCACATGCAGCACGAGGAATTTTAAAGAAAGTGGTCAGGACATAAAAACAAATGTCTGTACCTTAGTGTAATGTTTCAAGTCCTAGGACACTCAACCAGACCTTACAAAATTTCATTAAATAAAACAATTGATGTTCAAGACACTCTTTTGAGGTTTGTTACTTAAAGATGAAAACCAGGAAGACAAGTACTTTTAGGGATAGGCTTATTCTACCTGCCACAATAAAATGGCTAAAGTAATATTCAGAAAATAATATAAAAACATTGTTACATATTTAAATGCCTTCTTTTGTCATAAAATCATTGAAAGCAGCGCAAGATTGATACAGATGAATAGACACGAGTACTAGACAGAAGCCACCCAACTTGGAAATTTCACAGTGTGGTTGGAAAAAGGCACAAATGTTATTAACATGTCTCAGCCGATGGCATTTTCTCCATTCTATCTCAGTAATGAAATACATAAAGAATTCCCTATTTTATAAACCACCACAGGAAAGATGTAGCAGAGATGATGCTTTCTCAGCAGAAAGTCATTTTGTTAATACAAACAATGTTTTGTGGAAATAACTGTGAAGTGTAACCACTGATGAAGCAGCTGCTCTTTACTGGAATATTTCACAAAGGTTCCAAAGAAATATTGAGCTGAGAACATAATTTCCTGAATCCTTCATAGGTAAGCTATTTATAAAAAAGGGTGCATAGGTCTAGAAATGCTTAGAGCGCATAAGCTCTTAAAGAATATCCTGTGTATTAAAGCAAGGCTGCTAAAGATAGTGTAGAATTTTAAAAATACTCTGAATTGAGATAATGAGAGTTATGAAAATCTTTTGTATAAACATGTCACCATTAGAGAGAGAAAACACTTTAAAGAAACTTTTAATAGTGTTGTTGGACTTGAAGCTAATCTACATACTTACGCTTCCACATAAAAGAGTATTCTAAGTTTGTTGAGGAGAAATGGATATTGCTTATATAACAAATGGATACATTTTTTTAAATTGGATAAATTTTAAACAAAATTGATATTCAAAGAGATATTTGTTATGAAAAAAATAAGTTTGAAAAAGGAAGTTAAAAGATTTTTCCAGGTTAAATTATTTTGTTTCTGAAAGTAAGTGTTTACTTTGAAACATTAATCTCAACACATTTTTAAAAGTTGGAAATATTTTTTTCACTTGTAAAAAAATCTTACAGCCCTGGCTGGGTGGCTTAGTTGGTTGGAGTGTTGTAGTTGTCCTGTATAATCTCCTGGACTGTGCATGTCATGGATTTCACTCCTGTCTCTGATCTCTCGACCCAGATTTAAAGGGCTCATGTGATTAGGTAAAGCCCATACCGACAATCTGCCCTGAGAACGGCCAGGAGCTGAATATGGTCCCCAGCTTACATCAAGCCAGAAAAAAGAACTTCAGTCCTACAACCTCAAGAACTTAATTCTACTAACAATGAGCTTGGAAGTGGATCCTGAACCCCAGGTGAGAATGAGGTCTGCTGAAGCCTTTGTTTCGGCCTTGTGAGACACTGAGCAGAAAGCTCGGTGCAATAATACAAAAGGCTAGGACAGTTTGATAAAATGTTTTTGGAACAAACAAATAAGGCTTTAATGCTAGAAAACAATAAAACACTGAAATATTTAAAGCCAAATATGTGTTTCCCACTGAAATAGTAATGCTGAGAACCAGCTTGAGTTTGCATTTAATCACTCTTAAGAACACGTGAGACTGAGTTACATGGTTTACAGGACTAAGAATGTGGTGAGTCTATATAATCGGGAGGGAGGGAGTTTGGAGTGTAGAAGGGCAGCAGGGAGAAGGGGCTGAAGCAGTGAGAGGAATGTTGAAATGGAAGCGTAGAGGGATAGTGGAGCAGCAGGGAACAGGGTCTAGGCAAATGCAACCACTCCATACAGGGTCCATGTAAGTTGTGGGGACTCTAGAAAAATCGGATGACTTTGTTAATCTGAGCTATTCTGAGGTTACGGTGTGGAAGCACCCTCTCACGCGGAAGAGCAGTATGAGTTGGCTGCTCTAATTCATTTCACTGCAGGTTTATCAGCTGCCCCTGCCCCCCAGAAAATGTCCTAGTCCCTGGGTCATCCCCAAAATCGCCCCTCAGAGAATGGTAATATTTTAACTACTCTTCTCTAGCACAGAGTGGGCACAGATCCTTCTCTCAATTATCCGTAGTATATTTGATTCTAGCCGGGCCCATTCAACAAAACTTTATAAAGGGAAGCATATTGATAACAAAAATGAACTGCAACCCACCGCTGGTATTTAGAGGACGGCTTTGAGAGACCACCAGTTCCATCGGTCCTCGCAGAGGCTTCTCTGTGACTGTTCGTATGCCACTGGCCTTCATCTTAGTGGAGACATCTCTCTTTCTTAAGGATATATCTTGATATCAGTAGCCTTATGTGGGTCTGGGTGCTGCCAGAAGTAGAGTGTGAGAAAATGACTTCAAGGCAAGAAGTTTATTTGGGAGGGGATTCCAGGAAACACTAAGTGATGAGAGATAAGACACGGAGGAGACTAAGACGATGGTGTGCTACGGAGCTCGCTGCCAACGTGAGCAACTGGAGCTCATTTCTGCTGGGAAATCTGAAAGATAGTATGGGATGCGCCTCAGGGTTACCTTGACTAAGGGGGAAAGAAGCTGAGGTATTTGTCTACAAACACCAATCATCTGTTGAAGCCTGTTTCTCGAGACATTAACTATACGGCACTTCTAGCTCACCCCACACAGATGCTGAGCTTGCTCTCCTGGCCAGAAACAAACAAACCAAACAACCAACCAACCAACAGGCACACAAAAGCCTCCTCTTGTTTGAGAATGGCAGGTTTTCCCAGTCAGTGGCCTTTGCTGTGTAGAGATAAATGCTGAGAGGCACCAATGCTGTCCCCTGTGCGACGTCTCAGAGCCTCGTGGCCTAGAGACAGCCAATCAACGCAATTTCACGGATCCCTGTCCATACACCAGGCACCCTCTTCAGGTAGCTCATCCCCCGTCTTAACCTACAGTCCCACAAAAGCAATAATATAGAAACGTTAATAGCTCAAGAGAGACTACAGTGGGGGCTTTTGTCTTTTTGCACAATAGTGGAAATTCCCAGGTGTCCCTTTCCCCATTCCACCGTCCGAAGACATGCTGTCACCCTGCCCTCTGGGTCTCAGGCCCCTCCTGGGGTGAGCTCAGGCCAGTGCTGCTGCTCTCTGAACACTTGAGTCACTGCGCTAATCACTAGTTTGGACATAGGCCACTCAAATATTATCAAACGGGTTTGTCATGCTAGGATCCAGTGCTTGTTTCTGTTTTTCCTTATACTTTACACAAAAATCTTTAATTTTGAAGAAATGTAATCCACATGATTCTCATTAGTATATAATCTGATGTTCCTTTTACATGAACTCTTTGATGTTTAAAAAATATGCCTTTGTAATCTTTCTGTTGAAAGCAGGAAGGCATTTTTCTTAAAACATAAACTCTCAGGGGGAAAAAATGACTTGGGAGATCATTTTGAGCTTCTCCTGTTTTCATTCATGTGTCATGGATCCATCCATCCATCCACCCACCCAACCAAACCTGACTTACCACCTAAGCGATCTCAGTATTATGTTGGGTCCTAGAAACATAGAGTAAAATAACACACAATAAAAACTCAAGGAGTTTATAGTCTGGAACAGAAAAAGACAGAGCAAATCACTGAGATTCAGGAATGTTATGGGCACAATATTTGGTTCTAGTAACACAAAACTAATTAAATTTGATACCTGCTCAAAATGTTCATTATCTTGAGAGGGAACAAGTATGTTAACAGTTGACTAGAATGCAAGTCAAGCTGTGAAAACCCTGTAATACAAGTAGAAGTAAAATGCTGTGGGGGGCACAGAAGAAGGGTGAGTAATTGAGTTTGGGGAAATTCGGGTGGACTTCAAAGAGGAAGCACTTTTTCCTTGGTGTGAACATTCACAGGCACACATGTTGTGGATTGAACTAGGCCCTGGATGTTGTAAAGTGACCTAGGTGTGGCAGAGGGAAGCTGCTAACCTGTGATGCTATTAATTATTCTGACACATGAAAATCACTGGAAAAAGTGGATCCGTCCATTCACATTCGTGATTTCCAATCTCAATCAAATGTTTAATAGCACTTGGTAAAGTTGGAACTCCTCTGGTCAGTCAGTTCTCCGATTACCTTAAGTGGCTATTCTGAGCCTATTTTCAAACACTATTTAATGGAACTGCCTATGGTCTCATAAAGTTCCCTTCCCTTCCACTTCCTCTATAAAATAGAGGCCCTTAGGTGGCTGCTCTTCCTATGGCAATTCATTCCCTCTTAGGTTTTTTTTTTCTTAGAGGAAGAGACGTTTCTCCTGTTCAAACGAAGGCTCCTCTCACTCCCCCCACTCTGAGTCCCGGGCCCCCAGCCACCTCAAATGCTTGCTTTGCTCCCTCATGGCCTTTCTGGCCCTGTTTTCGACCTCGGCTCTTCTAAAGGCTCATTTTCCTCAGCCTGGGGATACACTCACGCATCTCTCACCCTGCAAACCGTCCTATCCTGTCCCTGTCCCTGTCCCTCTAGGGTGCAATCTCTGCCCATTCTCAGCCACATTCTTGAAAGTATCATCTTAAACCAAAGCTTCTCAAGCTGTGATGTTCATACGAGTCATTCGAGGGTCGTGTTAAAATGAAGATTCTAATTCGACAGCCTGTCGGGGGCCCCGAGATGCTGCAGTGCTCACCAGCCCCCAGCCTAGGACGCTGTTCGAGGAATTCTCCCTAGCAAGGGCCCGTCTAACTCTCTTCATCTACTTGCTTCCCACTTACTCAGAACCCTTTTTTTATCTGGCCTCTAACACTACACCCCGAATGCTGCCTTATAAAAATCACCCATTTCCCCTTCACTTCAAAATCGGATGGCCACTCTCACCCTCTGGGCGAGTTCCCGGGCCGGTTCCTGGGCGGCCGAGGCCTACCTGTCGCCTCCGTCCTGAATTCTCCTGCTGGCCCACTCCTGACATTTTTTATGCTCCCAAGCTCTACCCACTTCTATTGCACTGTATGCTCTCCTGAAACGATCTCACCCAGTGGCTCTCATTTCTGCCCAGACGCTGCAGAGCCCAGAGCCTCCCACTCCGGTCCTGCTTGAGCGCAGGCCCACGCGTCCGATGCCACCCCGAGTCCGAGCACCTCAGGCCCAGCGTGTAAGACCGCGCTCCCCAGCCACTCCCTTCAACCTGTGCCACCTTCCAGCTAATCCGCCAAGACCCAGAAACACGGAACGACCTTGACCTCGCCCCCACCTTCCGCCCGATCATTAGGTTCCTCTGATTCTTTCTCCTTAGCCTCTCTCCAAACCCCACCATCACTGCACAGGTCAGGTCCTCGTCGTAAGGGCTTGTCAACGGCACCCCGCCGGGCTGACCCTCCCCAGCCTCGCCCCGCCGCGCAGGCTGATGGCAGCGAGCACAGCCGTTCTAAAGGGCGCACAGCCCCGCGCTGTCTCCCTCCAGCAAGAAGCTAAGGCCTGAGCTCGGGAGCGCGACCTGAAGTCCTTCGCCACCTCCAGCCTCATCTCCTGCTGCCCCTCCCTCAAATAAACTTTACGGTCCACGCGCGGGGAACGACTCGGAGGTCCCCGCAACGCCACGACTTCTGACATCTTTATGCCTTTACAGGTCCTCGTCTGTCTCCCTGCGAAGTGCCAGTAAACTTCCAAAACGAAGCTTAGATCTCATCTTCTTTGAGGTGCATGATGTAAACTGAGGGAGGCCTACATGTTTCTTTTAAATTTAAAAACGTGTATATGTAAAATGTGCTATTGGGTGGTATTACTCATCTTGACACACACCATTGTCACACACAACTACACACAACACGGCCTTCGGGGGGCTTCCTCCCTCGTCTCACGGCTCCTGCTGCAACTTCCACAGACGCACGTCAACTCCAGTAATTTAAAACTTTTCTACTGCTCATTAACATCTACTTGTTTTTCTCACGAATTGCGCATTTCTTATGCCCTAAATCATCTGCATCCCTCGTACCTTCCTAACGCTTCATCTGGATGCCAGTAATTGTTCAGTATATTCGTTAAATATAATTCACACTCTGCCATTAAAGCTATAAAAGAGTTTCCTAAAGGAAAGGCTTCTGGGACCAGAATCCCGCATCCTTTCTCCTAATGGGAACATGCGAATTAACCTGGAGCCTTAACGATGCCCCTCCCCTCTCTAACCTTTTACATTGTTTTTTGGTGTTTAGATATTGCATGAAAGTGCACACAAATGAATATTTGTTGCTTACAATATTTTATGTTAAATCCATGTTTAACTTACAACGGTTTAGCCCTTTTTAAAGTTGATTCTGGTTCCTTACACATATCTAGAAAAAAGATGCATTTAAAAATTTTTGATTTATGTAAGAGAAACTTAGGTGGAGTAGTCACAGCTCTGGTGCCCTCTAGCTCCCACCATCACATGCCCATGGACTGCCCCTGAGGGCCAAGGTAGAGCGGATGGGCGGGCGGAGGCAAACTGGTCTTATGAGTGGATGAAGCAGGAGCGGGCCTGTTACCCTTTCACATTCCGATGAGTTAATATGTCTGATTTTGAGATTGTTTTTCCTGGGTTAAAAGGCAAAGCCCTGGGAGTTAGTGAACCTCCACCATCATCCATCATTTGGGATGAGTCTGTTGCTTTCTTTTTTGAATGATGCAAGAGATGCAATGACTTGTTTAATGTCAGTTCCTAGGAATCCTTTTATTATGTTCACTGTCACAACCTCGATGGATAATTTAAAGTAAATAACCAATAAAGTCGGGAACAGAGGAATACATGAGAAAATACTGACCTTGAGTTTGAGAAAACAACTTTTATTAAAAGAGCCAAATCAATTAAAAAAAAAAAAAAAAGGCTTCAGTAGAAACTAAACACTAAAGCTGAATATAAGCTAGCCAAATATATATATATATATCTCTAGAATCAAAATCTTTCTCTTACATAATAACTGCATAATAAAATGAGTGCTATTTAATAGTACATTTCCTATATTGACATAACAACTCCCTCACTCTACACAATATATATATATGTTCCAGCAAAGTTGGTGAGGAGGTGGATTTCTGGGGTGACTGAAGTGATAAATTTGGGCACCTTTTTTTCTGGAGAATGGACTAGTTTTAAAGTGTGAAAATAAATGGTTTAAGACAGTGCTCCAATCTGTGAATGTTGGATTTACATCAACAGAAGGGAGCACTGAGGCCTCCTCGCGCGGGCGGGACCGCGAGCAGGCGGGGGGAGCTGCCTGGCGACGCGGCCGAGGCTGGCCTGGCACACTTATTTCCAGCGCAGGCGGCGGTGGGGAAACACTGAAGGGTCTCGAGCAAGGAAGACGCGTCTTCAGGAGCCTGGCTTCAAGGATCAGCTGGTGGGGACATGGGGCGAGCTGGAGCAGAGCCAACAGCAGAAAGAGCAGCTTTCCCAGCCCTGCAGGTGGGAGTCAGTGTCCGATGGGTGGCGGTGGGCGCAGAAGCAAGCCAACGGTAAGGAATGTCCTGGTAAGGACTGAGCGGCGAGGACAGGGGGCTGAGGGGCGAGTGGCACCTCCTCTCTGTTCTTTCCCTTCCATACCCAACGCAGACACTCAGCGCTCATCCTGGCCCTGGCAGGACCTAATCGCACAGTGGAGATGCGGGGCTCAGGCCCATTGCCTTGCTCCACCATCCCAATGAAGCTAAGCTTTCTTATCACATCCCACACGCAAAGTGTTTCAAAAATTGACGCTTTAGTTCATTTAGCAGGTGGTGTTTTCTTCCCCCCCAGTGATTCCATACTTCCATAGGTCTCTGATTTTAAAACATTTATTTAAAATGATATGAGGCTGCACCAATACGTTTTCAATCTTAGTTAAACCAAATAAAGCTGTGATCGATGTGAAGAAATTTGCATAGAAACCACATGAATTTTATTGAAATAAAAATTTAAAGACAAAATCCTAATACCTAATTATCCTGAAATAATTAAATGCAAAGGATATACATGTTAAACGGCCAAAACCATGTCGGCATTACATAATGCTCATAATGAAGTCATAAAACATTTTATACTGCTTTATTATAAATAATTGGAAACAATAGTTCATTTTTCAAACCCAGATAACAAAACAGTAAATAACATGCTTAATTTTTTTTTTTTGTTATTTCATTTTATTTTTGTAGTATGAATTGGGAAATAGTATTTCTTATCAAAAGACTGGTAAAAAAAAATGTGTAGAAACACAAAAGAATTAAACACTCGCTTTCAGTCTTTCAAATGAAAACAATCAAGAAGGTTTTTAGAGGGAGGGACTAAACAGTACTATGGAGGAGTCACCAAGAATAAAAAACTGTGAAATACCTGCAAATAACACGTGTAAGGCAAAACCAGGTTGTATACAGATGCATAAATATAAAGACTTGATGGTAAATTTTAAAAAATACTTTCTTAAAACTGTGAGCATCTCTTCTCTCAAATAGAGAAAAGCCAATAGGCATAATAGATCAAGTTACCAGGTTTGAAATAGGTACTGTTGCCTTGAAAAAAACATTCATTTTTCTAAAAGGACACCCAATATGTATTTCAATTTTCTTATGTTTTGATAAAACCTGTTCACTATTGTAAACTTGAACACTTAAAGACAGTAGTAACTTCAAACTGCAACAAAAATCTATGTCCCCAAATTCACTTAAGATAGATTTATACCGTAGGCATAGTTCCATGAAGAGATTTACAGCAACTAGCAGTCAGAATTTTCTTATTCGATAGGTGACTATGATTAATTTTTCTGTGTTTCCCTTATGCATAATACAGAGTTTTGCCAATTTTTATCACTAGTAATAATTTTTAAAAATCCCAAACTGCTTAAGGAAACAGAGCCTGAGGGAGAAAAATATTAAGAAATATGTATTTCATAAAGGAGTTTAGTAGATTTCTTTGAAAACTTGTGTTTATTTGCATCAATTAAGAACAATGTTGCATATTCCAGATTAAAACAGCTATCGGGTTTAGGGTGGATATAAACACACTATATACAATATAATTCTTTTATTTTTCATAGACTTCAAAGTGTATCTTTTCTAGAAACTGGAACATGGTAAATCTGGAAAGCATGTTTCAGTTAGTTAGCAAAAATTAAATTAGCATGAAATAACAGGGTGAGTGTAACTCCATTATTTTGAAAATAATGGAGTTACACTCACATGTACACATGCAAGAAAATACTGTAAAATAAACTGTTCCAGTTTACTTGGTTTGACTTCAATTTAATACACTCTAAAAAACTGCTTTCATGTATAATATCATGGGAAATATTAAATGCATGTATATTATTTTAAGAGCTTGATGATATATTTCACATTCTTTAAACTTTACTCAGGCTATAAATATATTTATATATCCGTCAGTCAGTTTTTAAAGTAAATGAAAACTGTAGCATGGGGGAATAATTTTTTACCTTAGAGGTCCATACTTGATTATGCCCTTTTTTGCTGAGAACTGTATCAGAAAAATCAGAGTAATGGAGCACGCTCCGACATCATGTTTATTCTTCACGCACTACAATTCATTATGACTTAACAAAATGGAATTTACACTTGAAGATGGGTTAACTGGAATCGATGAGTTAAGTATGATTTAGGAATTAGGCCTCTGAAACTCATTAACACTTAACCAACTCAGAGAGCAAAGCTGCTCTTCCTGAACTTATTAAAACTGTGCAACAGTATAAACTTATTGTTAGTAGGTTTGCATAGAAATAACACCACTTCCCTGGTGTGATACATCTTTTCCAAAGGATCACGGCGGGCCTGCTTCTACTTTCCATGTAATTCTGGTTGTTCACTTTCTTCTTCAGTGTTACATGAAATAAACTGTATTTATCATCCGGCTACCATAGTTCCAAAATAAGATCCAGTAGTAGTCTGAAGCGCAGTGAGCTGAGCAGTTGCTTCCCTTTTTAAAGCAGGACAGCGAGTGGCGTCCTCTACAGTCGAGCCACATGAACACAGTCACCCCAGGTAGAGACTTGCGTGAACTCAACAGGCTGCACATCCACAGTCGAGAACCCCGGTGATTTCACTTAACTGCCGCTTGTTGCTGGAAAGGGGACAGATTGTTTGACTCTAGAAGATTTCAAGCAGTTTCTCATCATCTGGGAGCTTCTCCAGCTTTCTCGGTTGCTTTTATAACTGCTGCTGACACTGTGCCTTCAAAAATCCAAAGGCCGGATCATCATGGTTGCGGAGTGTAAGGAGTAGCTGGGCCCTTTGAAGTAATGCCACTTGATCCCATTCAGTTTCCCCAGGTTCTGCCCCGCGGTGTAGAACATTCCATTTAGATTGGACGGGCCACAGGCATCAAACCACCAGCCTGAAGGATCGGTTAAAAATGAAAGAAAGAAGAAACAATTACAAAGAAATCGAACATTTGGACTTTAAGGGCATTAACTGAGGGGAAATGTATCCATACTTGTTACGACCATTTGAAAACAGGAGGCATTCAATAAATTATCTTGTCAGTAGTAGAAGTGTTTTAAGGACATCCGACTTAGGCAGTGTGTGAACAACCAGAGAGAGGAATGCTCTCAGGGAAATCAAGTCTCGGTGTCGCTCCACTGGGGCATGTTTCCCACTGAAATGATGGGAAGCTTCTAGGCTTCATGAAATGATCTCAGACAGGCCTGGATTTATTTGCAGGGCAAGTAAAATGCAGACACCCTTAAGAGGCATTCCATCTTAAGCCTATTATTGGGAATAGAACAATGAATTATTAGTGAAGAATTCCTGATGTTTAGACAACTGACATCTAAATAGAGAGAAAGAGATGTTTTCCATCTACTTTATAATCTTGCCAAGAACTGGCCCTCAGCTGCTTCTGAACACTGGGCAATGGCTATGATGCTCAATTGAATTTGAATTTCTAGCCCTCTCTGCATTTAACAGCAATATGGGGGGTGTTCGTCAATAGTGGTCATGCAGTTCCTATGTAGCAGGATTTTCCTGAGACTGAGTTCTTTCAAAACTTAGTAAGAGGAAAAACAAACAACTTGATCAGTGCCATGGGGATCCTATGCTTGCCTAGCTCTCTGGAAGGATAATTCAGTGCTTTATTTTCTTAATGAATGAAGTTCTCAGATTTTTAGATAAAACACAGTACTTTCTCTTCCTCTCCTGAAGTGACACTGCTGAAATCTTCAGGGAGAGATGGATGCCAGAGATATTCTGGCATATTTTTATTTGGATACAGCTGACCCCCCTTTGGTTGTGGAGTTATACCTAAGGGACTAATCGCTGCACAGCTGATGTTTAACAGTAACATGAGCATCGTCTTCCAGAAACTTTAGAAAAAGTTAAATGGAGAAAAGCTAGCTCTCAAGTTTTCAGTGTTGGAAGATGAATACAAAGGGGTTGTGTTTACCAGAGACATAAGAGGCTGCACTAATGACCAGTTCGACTGGGGACCAGTGAGGCATGTCGGTGAACCTGGGAGGCCGCTGTATTCAATGCTGTTCTACCAACTGTGTACAAATAACACGGATGCTACTGTGGTGAAAACACAAGTGACAAGAAGGCCCTTTGACAAGGAAGGTGAAATTCCACCTTCTTAAGAGGGATTCCCTTGGATAAGTACGAGTGGAAATATGTTATTTATATTACAAAAGACATTCTAACATTATGGGGCCTATTTACCCCGAAGGCTCGCAAAGGGGAAGGTGAAACCCAACCTGGCCGCTTGGGAGCTGTAACCTTCACCTCCTTCCCTGTGGCCTCGAGGCCCTCCCCCGTCCCGCCAACGAGCCTTTCAGTTTCTCAAATCCCCGCCACAGGCTCTGGAGCAATGCAGTCACTCTACTGTTGGGAACTAAAAGTCACAGGCCGACCCTCCAAGTTACATTAGGATACTCAGGGTAAAAGGGTGGTTTTGTTTGGTTTAGAGAACGTGGTAAGAATTCTGGAAGGTTGTGGGAAGGCAGAGATCTGTTGCAACAGCAGCCTGGCGATCGAGGGCACAGGCCAAAGGATACACGTGTTAGGAAATTTTGGATGAGCTTAAGAAAATGACAAGAAACAGTAGGGGACCATGAGAGAATCGGCTAAGCTGATCCTGCGTATCTTTCCTAATGAGTCAAGGGGGGAAATGTTTGTAGTGGGAGGAGGGCATTTAGACACTGAAAGAGGGCCGTTCCTCTCCTCTTTCAATGCCTCTAAAAAAGTAAGCAATTAAGTAAATGCAAATCATGAACAAAGAAAGAAGAAAAAAGCATTAGGGAGCCACAAAGGAGGCTGGCAGGAGATCTACTTGACTTTGCATGGTCCTGGGAGAAGCTGATGTTTACCGAGGCCTGAAGGAGAGGGGGAGGCAGCCACGTGGAGGCAGGAAAGGCTCCTGGAAGGAGGGTGCAGCACATGCCAACACCGGGGGGGGGGGGGGGGGGGGGGGGCGGGGGGGGGAGAAAGCTGCCCGCGCGCAGGGACTGAGAGCCCGTCAGCGCGGCTGGGAGGCTGAACCCGGGAGGCCCGCAGGGGAGACAGGGGAGAAGCGGGCGCTCCTGGAAGAAAGGGGAATACTGCTCACGGAGAAATTTATAGCTGATTCCGTCTACTTGTCTATCATCAGGTGAGCCAGTAAAACATTCTCTAGGAATGGGACTCAGCATTTCACCAGGGAAACTAGATCTGTCAGGTTAAATGTTTAACAAAATATTGTGCGGAGCCCTCACTCTGTAACTACAGTCTTCCAAAGTCACCCTGCGGGAAAGCGGCAGCACAGGAAGGGGGGAGAGTAAATCTAGGATCAATTAGACAAATACCAACCAGTGGGCAGACACAGGGCTCCCAGCTAAGTAAAACAAAATTCCAGACATTGGGGAGTGCACAGTTTTGTGTGGGAAAGAGACTATCAGCTGTTAAAAAATGAGATGATAGCCATCAAACAGGTTTTTGAAAAATCTTATAAACAGGCAGAAAGTCCTATTTGTGGGTCCATAAGGTCCACTCATTTACCAACCGAGCTGGGTCCTGAAGGATGAGTGTCTTTGGGCAGAAAGACTTGAAAGGTAACATCTACGTACTCTGGGAGAGCCGGAGAGGGTGGCTGCCAACAGCCTGGGTTGGCTGCAGTGCCAGTGGGTGAGGGGTTGGAGGAGAAATCGGGTTAGCAGCAAAATAAACAGGAGTGAAAACACGAAGATTTATATTATATTTTTATTTAAAAATGTTCTTGTGGGCAATGTGGAGCCTGTGAGCACCAGACCAGAAATTAGAAGACCCAGACTTTGACGCTGATTTCATCAGCTAATAACCAAGAGATGGTAGGCAATAAAATCAGTAATATGTGTCGGGGACTCTGCTAAAATATTTATATGCATTTTCACATTTTATTCCCCAAATAGCCTATGTGGTGCGGCTAGTACCACAGTGAAGGAGCTGATGCTCAGGTAGTTTAAGGAACTTTTCCAAGGACACAAACCTACTTCGCTTTTCATTCATAAGATGTGATTTATAAATGTCTGATTAACATTTTCCCCGGCACAGTTGCAGGGATCCAATAAGACAATGCACTACGAGGGCCTGTAAGATCCTCTCTCAGTGCTCTGTGGAAGTTATCTAGGAAGCAGGCCGGAAGGTTGAGAGCAGGAGCAAAAGATTCAGTTTTGTGGGGTGTCATAGTGACTCAATAATGAAGACCAGGTCGTCAGTGCCAACATAGCTCCTTATTTGTATGGTAGGGTTTATTACAGAAATATGAAAATAACTTAGGCTCAAGTGAGTATAGTTGTACAATGTTTACACTGTAAAGACATGGTATTTAATTTCCCAATATGGGTTTTGTTCAACTGTTTGTGTGATTTCATGAGGAAATCAAAGAGCTTAAGGTGTTTATCTCTTAAGACCGGCAGCCATGCACACTATGGACTATCAGGCGATAATAAAGACGATGAATCACGATGGCAGAAAGCAAAATGAAAGGGCATTATCTCTCATGACGATTTCGGTTGTAGTGTCCTTTAGAAAATACTCTGAACTTCAAGGGATCAAAAATAATTATTTCTGTGTTAAGTATTTTGTTTTTTCAGACACATGAATTTTATAAAAACATTCTTTGTATCAAATATTTCAGTTTTCCCACTTTCTACCTGTCTGAAAAAAATTAAGCATGATCAGGTCTTTCAAGCAAACCCTGAAAAGACATGGTTTTAAAGCATATTTATAGGAAACAGACAAAAGGAACAGCAGACTGCTGGTGACTCAGATGCACTTCTTGGCATCTGTAGATAATCATCAGTACTCGTGGCACCCAGGGCTCAGGTAAGTCTGCACGGAATGAAGCCGTGAACTTACAGAGGAGTATGCCTGGGCTCACGGCTCCTCTCTGATAAGGTAACAGACAGCTCGATTATATATCCTCTAGAATCCTGGGGAAATGTTCACTTTCAACTTTGATCTTTATGTGTCTGGAGTAACAAACAAGCAATATGCTAAACAAGTTAATCTAGAAAAGGCCCTTTGAGTTTGAAAGAACTCGGTGATGTAAGCGAAGGACAGACGAAAGCAGCAGCTCCCATCTGCTGCTGGGACGACTGATAAAATGTCTCGAATGTTTTAAAATTGGCAACTGCTGAGATGTACTTTGCCAAGCATTTTTCTTCATAACCTGTAACCTCATGTATATTTTAATAAGAAATCTGAGATGCATGTTTCTAATTCATTTACACTTAACTCATTAAAATTTAGTTTTGTAATAACTATCCTGGGCTTCCTAGGCCTTTAAAAATCATTCAAGTCTTTCATCTTTGAGGCAGAAAATTCACATTTTATCACCAATAAATGAAAGTTTGCCCAGAAAATAGGAATTTGATTCTAAACTTTGTACTCAGGAAGTTCACATTTATTTAAAAGTCAGGAAACCTAACTCTCAAATTCTGACCTAAACAAAATGTCTCTCAACACTTCTTTTCTAAGGTAAGAAGTATAGCAAAACAGAAAGATATATCTGTTTTTATAGATTTCGTTCATTCATTTTCAATGCATATATTCTAATCAGCAATATGCAAAAGAACTTGCACAGAAAATAAGATTTTCCTCTTTTATCGCTAAGGACGAAGCCGAACTAAACTGACTGGTACCATTGTTATCAATGGGATCCTCACCAAAAAACACCACCACAAAGAACATTTGCTGAGTTCACGTGCACAACTATGGCCCTAGGCCAAGCACTTGGCCTTTTCCCCCTGTCTTTTCTTTTTGTTCCAAAGATGAAAAGTTGTTTATCCTGGCGAGTAATCTTGAATTCATTTAAAAACCTCTAGGTATTCTCTTACTGTCTCTTCCCTCCCTTGGAGTTCAAACAGTAAAACAGAGTTAAGCTCTTGCTTTTGAATGCCATTGCTATAAACAGAGGTCGTGGACGGAGTGGACACGGTAGTGGCTTACATGAGGATTGTGCTCCAGTCCTATGTCCGACACAAATTCTGTGACCTTTGGCAAATTATCTAACTTTTCTGTATCTCAGTTCTTGCCAAGGGCATTACTTCGGTCCCTGTTTCAAAGGGCTTTTAGAAGCATCGTGTAAGTTATTAAACACAAATCACTTAGGATAATGCAAAAATGCCTCTTAGACAGTAAGACTGCAATAAATATTCACTATACCATTATTAGAGTAAAATACAAACAAAATTAGGTGTTTGATGATTTCTCATCGACAGTCAGTTACTAACCTTGCTAACAGCTTCGTGCTATAGGGCTATCAGTTCAGGTTTAACTTTTCCAAACTTATCTTTCGAAAGACATTTTCTTATATTTTTTGCTCTTTTCCAAGAAGTGAAAATTTCGCCCAGAGAAAACAAGAATATAATTCTAAACTTTGCACTTAGGATGTTAAAATTTATTTGAAAGTCAGGAACCTAACAGTCAAATTTTTCCAGTTCTGGGGTTTAGTTATTCCTAATATTTAGTTCCAATCTTCGATATTCCTCCCTTTGTTCCACATGTGCATGCAAATACTGTATGTATAAATATATTTATATTTATGTAGCTTTATGTTCACGCAAAGTTACATTCATACCCATGTTGACTTATTTTTATGTTTTCTCATCAGGATTATTTGTAATTTTGCTATGTCTTTTCAGATTCAGTGAAAACATATTCATTCATTTAACCAATATTTATTGAGCACATACTATGTGCCCAGCACTATGCCAGGCATGGGGGATCCAGTGGCAGATAGCATGAAGTCCCTGACGTCCAGTTTTGTGGCATAGGCTTACAGATTATGTGCTAAATAAGAAAGTGCCTTGAAATGAAGTAGTACAATGTAGATTTCTATGGTCAACCTTAAATTATCCACGTGGATCTTTCCTCTCAACGTTTTTGCCTTAACATTGAGGGAATGCCAGTTATCTGACAATGCTTAGCACATTCTTCCTGGGTTATTAAAAACTCTAAGATCATTCTATTTTCTCCCAAATCTTGTCACTTCAACCAGCTGGAGAAGCTACTAATTTCCTTCATTTTCTTTGTCTTCTTCAAGATTATATAGGAGGCAAGACAAGCATTTGTCAACTCTCTGCTGCTGGCATCTGCTAAGTCCTAGGGTGTACTAAGAAATGTATGTTGTATGGCTTCATCCCTTTTAGGAATGAACTGAGATATCCTTTGTTAGCTTTAGCAAAGTCTTGTCTGTCGACTGACATAGTTTATGCGTGGGAAAAGATACCGAAGTTTCTACCACGATGGATTTCTCTCTGCAGAAGATTAGGCCACATTTCCACAGAGCTTTTATATTATACGCTAAATACGGAAATTGTGTTGAAAGAAAAGTAAGGTAAGGGAAAGAATTTAAAACAATACCATGTTCTGTTTTTGTCAGCAACCTTTAGTAACTGTAGTTTCTAAGAGACTTTTAGAAAGACTTATTTTGAAGAATGCTGATGTAGTACCAAAGACCACGTTTCCTTTGAATGTACGTTTACTTTGCATGGAACAATCCAGTGATAAAAGGTTTCATTTTCATAATTTGAAAGTCAGAGGTTTTTTGTGTATTTATTTTTATATACAATAAATCGATATAAAAAGGAGTGTGTTGAATGAGATTACATTTTCCTTTCCTTAGTGTTAAGTAGTAGATAAAATGTAAGTTTATAAGAAACTGATCCCTTTCTTTGGGCTCAGGAGGGCACAATAGGCACTTTCTTGTGGGACCGAAAAATTATTTCCTAAGTCGTCTTTTAAACGTATCCTTCCTTCTACTTAAATATGCAGGTTTGTCATAATATGCTCTATAAAGGAAGAAACCTGTGGGGAAAACTTACAAACTTTCCTAAGGACGGTGGAATCACTGAGCACAGATGATTCCTGGCTTATAAATCTATGTTGACAAATCATCTCTATTCAATGGAGGGGTCACATCCACAGAAAATATGTGTGGTAATTTTGACCTCAAAGTATATAGTTCAATTCCATAAGAAATGTGTAATGAAACATAAAAATCATTTAAAATTTCAGTTGGATGGAAGGATTGCTGGCTTTCCGGTAAGGCAATAAGAACATATGTGTCTGTGAAAGGAGGGGTAAAACACTTGCTACCGTATCTATTTCTACTGATGCAAAGGTGCCTTCTCGGCCGACTCCACCGCCTCTCTGCTCAGCAACGCGCTATGAATTACAGCCCATGCACTGAACTATTACTGCAGCCACAGTGAGGACACGCGTAAGGCAATCAGAGAACCAGAAGAAAATGTAAGAGACAATCCTTTCTCGATCCACAACTACAGGGTGACGCGAAAGTAAACCTTTCAGATGAACAGCTTTATGTTCTCTTCGAGAACGTGTCTGTAACTAGAGATACACAATCCTCCCTGGCAATTCCTTCTAATCTTTGATCTCTGGACACTCCACCTAAAGTGTCCCCATTCCTCTCATAGCTCTGTCACATTATATTGTGTCCCTAGCCCTTGTGTGATTTTAAATTGTGTTATTTCTTACTTTTTGTGTGGATGGTTTCCTCAATAGAGGCGAACTCTAGTCTATCTCGCTCATTTCTCTAATAGTAGTTGACCCTTTATACTCATTAAAATCTGTTAAATTGATAGGAGAAAGTTAAGAAGTTAGGATGTTAGGAAAGAAGAAAGGTCAAAATGTTCTACCGCATGTCTAGCTGAGATACCTTCTGCTTTCAATTAAGCCCATCTCCTGTTGTTCGGTCTTGGACAGATAAGGGTAAACAACGATACCACATTCTCCAGCTAAAATCCCTCCACGGACTTGAAGAAAACTATTGAAGACAGTTAGTGGGCAATAAATCTTACTTTACCCTTAATTCCTTTTAGAAGAAACAAAGCAAAAACATAAACAAGATAAAAAAGCTTTAATTGATGATGACAGAGAACTATAAATTATTAGTTTCAAAGAGTATGGAATCTCGCTGCTTAAAAGAGACTATTTTAAATAGACAACAAGTATAAATACAAATGAAAAGAAAAAGGGAATCTTGTTAGATAAAGAAAGGGAGAGTGTGACAGAATATATAGCGGTGGTGGGGAACAGGCGTACACTCCAGGCAATGCTCACGTTACAGGGACTGTCACCGACATTCCTCCTAATGCTCTCCAGTCCTAAGCTATCTGAATTCCACACATGAGCTTTGTGGAGTGAATAGCTTTGCAAGACCTGGATTCTTTCACAAGGATATTTGATAGGGTAATGGCGTTTATTACAAAAGCATATTTACTTAGACTATTCCAGCCCAAGCAATGGAAATTTTTTCTCCCCAACACATGTGTTTATTGGTGAGTAGGAAGCAGGTCCAGGAATGATTATGGATGAAAGAACATGACAAAGTACAATCATTTGAAGCAGAAATAAAATCATAAATCTGAGCAATGAAGTTTTCACATCGACAACCAAGAGGTGCACTATCCTCTTTGCTCTATGTTTTCATTATTATGACAGAAATATGAACATATTGGATGTTCTTCTAAGGAAACATTTGAAAGGCTTTACTGTTGGTCTTTCATGTGTTGTATTTATTTGGTAAGAAAAAATTATCTGTAAAAATAGACATGAAGAAAATGAGTGTATTTCAATATTAAAACGGGCAGGAAAGTGGACAATCAAAGTCCTTTTGTCTTTGTATCAAGTTTCTGACAATTCCGTTCATGGGATCAGGAAGGTAATAAAAAGAAAAATTTTCCCTCTGGAAAAAAGTTTAAAGCCTAATCTGTCTGTGCTCGCTTTGGCAGCACATACACTAAAACCTACGATTGAAAAAAATCTAAATTTCTAACAACTGTTTGGGGGAAGGGGTCATAAAATTACATACAAAGCACTTTTAACTATGTGATGAGCTTAAATGTGATGCCAAGTGGCATGCTTCAAGCTTAAGGAGAAGGCTACGGCAGAGGCCGGATCCTAGCAGGTCGGCATTGACAGCACTAGGCCTGGTCTCACGTTGGAAAATGTTAGGATAAATGGACAGGGTGGGGCCAACGGGATGTGATTTGGTGGTGGCATTAATGGGGAGTTTGGAGGTGGGGATGAGGTAGAAAGATTTCTCCAAAACCTTGTTAATCAATGAGAATAATCGAACTAATGATTCCCTTCATTAGCTTCAAAAGTTGCAAGTGCTTTCAAGGGCTACGGATGGTGTTCATTCATTTGCGCACCGTATTTTTTACTGAGCTCCTATGTGCAACAGTCTACTGTGATGTTAAGGGCAAATGCTGAGCATTAATTTACTTTTGTTTTCCTTACGTACAAAGTGGAGATCAGACTTCCTCGCCCTGCTTATCTCGCTGAGTTGGGCTGGAGTTCAAGTAAGACAGTACAACAAATACAGTAAGACGTAATAGTAACGGTAATACTATCACATTTGGGGAAGACAGATGTTAGATTTAAACGCTTTTTTTTTTCTTACTGGAATGTAAAGGTGTTCTGTTGTAGAACAACAAGGAGAGAGAATCAGAACAGGTGCAGGCGAGAGCGAGAGCTATTCCATTAAGAGAGGGAAACAACACTAAAACCGAGGAGAAACACTGGAGAAAAAGCTTCCTTTACAACCTTGTTCGGTGCCAACTCCTACGTTGCCAGAGCCCATAACGTTCTTGAGCCACACCATTTGCTGTTGGGGTTTAGCTCAGTGCTCCACAAACTTCAGTCAATCACCTATCAACTTTGCAGTTTTTGTTGTATCCACTTAGAACTTTTATTAATACTTAATTAATAAAAATAAAAATAGGTTTTTTTAAAATCAATGATTTGTAAAATATCATGAATACATTTAAAAATGCAAAGTTTATATCAATCCTTGAAATAGAAAATCAGTACCACTTGCTATAATAAACCACTTGATATAAAGCTCAACATAATTAAAACAAAATCACTTAATTTACTTCTAGGCGGGTGACATGGCCTATTCAAGGCCTGGAGCCTGCAGACACAGCTTTTGCTCTTTCCTTGCTAAGGACAGTGGCTATTGAGAATGTGCTGAGAAGTGTTACAGGTATGCTAGCATCACACTGAAAATTTCCCTTTTACACAACCAGAATGCTGGAAAAATACTGAAAACACGCAAAAAGGATGGGCTTTCTTACTCGGAGATACAATATTATTTAATGGTATCTCTTGCACCAGCTCCAATGTCTTGCAGAGGTCAGCAGCATATGATGCAAAGTCCCAGGACGGCTGGTCTGAATCCTAGGACTTTAGATCTAACCCTTTATTCTTCTTACTCCATGTCAAGAGAGTGTCAATGAGCCCTGCCACACAGTGGGAAAACATTTGGTAACACCTTTCCCCCCAGTATGCTGAATTATCAGAATGTTGTTCGTTCTGCTATGGGTATCATCATGATTATTTGGAAAGTACAGTAACTGGGTCTTTGAGAGGCTAAGGGGTTTATTCAGGACCAAGCTTAGCACGCCCCCTCTTAGATGCTGGTGGAGGCGGCAAATGTCTTGCAGCAGACACCTGGGAAATTAGCCGGCAGAACGACTGATCTCTAGGGACTTGCTCTTACGTTTCCTGCCCAGAAGATCATAGTTCCTTCTCGTAGATAAGAAACCTCAAGCCTCAAGCCACTGAAACACGACTTAGAGAAAGGCCGCCTAGGACTCACCTCCTGTGAGCATGAGGGCGCATTTGCAGAGACAGTTGTCGTTGTCGGCATCTTTCGTGCTGAAATCGGCACCGGGGATGACCAGGCTGCTCTGTTGTCCTGCTGTCCCCGTGTGACCCTTTAAGTACAACCTGGAGTTAAAAAGAGAGAAAAAGAAAGATGAGCCCCTCAACAGAATAAGAAACCCCCGGGGACTGGTTGTTGAATGTACACATTTTCCATTATTTCCTCCCTTCTTTTCTTTCAGGGAACACATTTATTTTGATTTTTCAGAAAATATCAGGAACTATAAAAACAAAGCTCAATATTCGGCTGTACCAAAAGAAAATACAAGTAAAAATAACATTTAGACATCATGTTGAAGGTGTTTTAAAACACCAGGTTCAACACTCTTTCCTCCATAGTGCAAAACAAGTTGACTAAACCACAACGTCGAGGTGGGCTTTTTAAAACTGACATAACCTTTTAAGATAATTTTTTAAAAAAGCACTCAATTCTAATCCTGGAATCTCATCGTTTATAAAATGACATGCTCATATGTCAGGAAAATAAACAGCTGGTAAACCTGAAAACACATCTTTCACTGAATGAATTCAGATTCGGACAGAATACAGGGCTTGAGAGCTGGGGAAGGGCAGCTCTGGTCACGCTCAGGTCTCACCAGATACAAATAAATACAAAAGGAGATTAAAACAAACTACTAAACCAAAATCCTTCTGTAGAGCAGCAGCTTTCACAAAGTGAAAGGAACCCAGTTCCACGAGGTTGTATGTTCTGGAAGCATACAGGTCATTTTATTCCCAGGATCCCAGAGTCTTGCACTATGGAAATAAAAGTAATTTTCATCTTGGAGCAAGTCTAAGGAAGGCACCAAAACCCGACTCTCCATGTTCCCCCAAATGATACTTACACTGCTCTTATCACCTTTTCAAGGTGACTTCCACTTATCAAGAGTTAACATTCTAAATACGTAAAGATATGTAAGGTAGTTCCCGTTCATCTGCATTAGCAAGGCCCTGTCCGCTCTCTTAGTCCCTCCCAAATCCTTCTAGTCAGCTTTTCCAAGCAGGACCCCGAGCTGGAGGGTACAAATATACTCCCATGCTCACTAGTCGTTAGGTAAACAGCCATCGGTGCGGCAAGACTTAACATTTACGATACGGCACTTCCAAACGTTTTATAATTTAAGAATAAACCCATCTCCAAAAGCCAATGTCACAGCCCCTTCATATTATCAGTCTGGACATTTTATTTTGCAACTCTCTTTGGTGTCTGTCTTTTCTGGCTTTTTCGGTAGTTCTGCCCTGGAGGAACCCTTGAGAAAACCTTCACATTAAGGGAACTCTCACGGTATGTGAGCTGTGAGCCCTAAGTTGAAGGATGCTATTATTTCACGGAAAGCAGGACTGTCAGCCTGGGACTCTCAGAGTTCTGTCTCTTCTCTTGGACAAAATCTCAGGCTGAAGATTTAGAGACGGGGTTTCTCTCCCAGCCAAACACACGGAGGGAAATGCTGTTTAATTTGGTTTTGCAGTTCTTCAAGGACAGCTTTAGTTAAGGAGTCCATTCTTTTTTTTTAAACTTTACTTTTATTGTTGACACTATTACAGATGTCTCCAATCCCCCTGCCGTTTGTCTCCTCTCCTCCTAGCCATCACCACACTGGTCTGTGTCCAAGGATTATGCATATATGTTCTTTGGCTACTCCCTTCAGAGTCCATTTCTTTTAATCTAAGAATCTTGTCACCTTTAAGAAAAACATTTTCTCCAGGACCTTGCAGAAACTTCAGTTGTTCACAGAGTAAAACATGTCTGCAAAGCCGACCTCTTTCTGTAGTCATTCAGCAAACTTCACGGATTCAGCAAAATCTGGCCTCGCATCTTCTTGTAAGTACTCTGGTAACTCGCCTTCCAACTCAAGGATCCTGCTGAGGACTCTCCCTCTGATAAGTCACTGGGTTTCTGTGTGTAGAAAAGCTATGCGCTCTTTGTTCAGGTTTTAATTTGGCTTTTGTTTTGGGAGGCTCCGAGCAGCAGAAACACTTTCTTGAATTTCATCATCATTTGCAAATCTTGCCAACCCTATAGCATGTCAAATGTTGGTGAAATCTCTTGTCAACCCAGATAGAGAAGCTGCTGCTTTTCAGTTAATTACACAAAACTTCTTTAGCGTGATATTGACGTCAGTTTATTAAACTGGAGTAAAGTCTTTTCAATTTCTTGTACCTCTTGCCTTAGCATTTTAATGTTGCTATTACTAGATTCTTACCAATGATCTGAAATTTTCTTTTCTGGAGTAAGTTCTGTAACTAGATGATTTATTTCCTAAACCTTCTCAGTGAATGTGATTTTAAAAAAAACAAAAACAAAAGCTTTGCTGTTTTGATATTCCAAAAGCCATTTAAAATAATACACATCTCCAGTCATCCAATGGCTCTATGATTTATAGCTACAACTGCTGGACCAAATGCTAGGTTTGTAACTGCATCCCCCAGACAGAGTACAATGGAATAGGCCAGCTTGGATTATACATCCATGTGAAACCATTAGAAAGTAACTTTCGTTGTAAAGAAAGAGTTTCGCTCGGTTCCGTGTGGCACTATACAGAGGAAACTCAGAAACTGCTTCCCCATTACCCTTGCCACCAGAGCCTGCGCTCTGCCTAGCAAGGGCCTCCTCCACCGCACACCTCGCCTTCAAAGACCGCAGCACTGAGCTGTGAGATCTGCTTGTAACAAGCCAATGCTAATGAAATAGAAAAACGGGCATAATAGCCAAGTGAGAAATCACAAAACATACAAAAACGTCACAAAACAATTCACTTCTAACCTATATGACCCATGTGTTTTCAATGTTCACAACCATAGGGCAGGAGGCAGCTGAGTTACACAAAATTCCTTCCTTAGAATGAAAATTTCCCTCTGAGATTAGGTTTACACCTAGTGGGGCAGAGCACGTTTACACCTAGTTTGTATGGAAAAGAATACAATTAATAACTAATAATACAAGGATAAACTCTGCGTTTCGTGTACGCACAACCGTAAACCTACTCTGCCGAGCCCTGTAGTTGAGAGCGCTCCCGCAAGTCGGCTGGCTGTGCAGAAGGACAGGCTGGGGAAGGTAAGCAGGAGGCGGAGGCCAGCGCCACGCCCCTGCCACACTCCCCTCTGTGGGACAGCGTCACCACTGTCCACAGCTTCTCCTAGCTCAACCCCTGCACACGGCCACACAGGGCCGCGGAGTCACTGGTCCCTGCTCTGAGTACACGAAAAGTTCACAAACAGTATTTTCAGTCACGATGTTATATGGAATCCCAGCAACACCCCCCAGAATCCCAGTCGAGACGCTCACCTCCAACACAAATGATTTTTTCCCCCTAGGAGAGGTCATTTCCATTTGACTCAGACCCTCTGACTTGACCCTGCAAGTTCAAGTTTAGCCCCGCCCCCACTCGCCACCTGTGTCGGGGGTGCTGGTTCGCAGGCCCCAGCTCCTCACTACTCTCTGGTACCACCTGCTGGGCGCTTCTCCCTTCTGCTGGGTCACTGTGATCCCATCTATCACCAGAGTCCAATTTAGCCCCTTTGCCATTTCCTGCGTGCGCCGCCCGCTTCGGGTTAAGCTGTGGCAGGTCCTTAGTGCTCTTCACCACCTCCTGGAGACTATTTTTTCTGAACAACGTGTAACCTTTCACAACGCTCAGGCAACAGGCAGGTCTGATGATTTCTACTACCCTTGTGTACAGGTGTAGAAATATTCCCTGAAGGTCCTGCCCAGATTTAGGAATCCTTAAAACAAGAAGCAGAAGCAGAGGAGAGTCCCAAGATAGTACAATGTAAACATTGGCTTATGTTTGAATTGCTATGATTTGAAAGCAGAAGAAACAACATTTTGAAAACTGAGTGGAACTTGCAATCTATATATAATAGAATTCATCTTCCCCGTATCTGTGGCCTTAGCATGTCCCAGAGGAGCTGCTATGCTATTCTAGGGAACAGGCACCCCTCTGAACAGTTATTTTCCTGCACTGGGAAACAGAGATGGCGTATCGTAAAAATAGTTTTTCTTGACATTATTTTAAGAAGCTTGCAAATGAGGACAACTATGCTTCCGTGGAATCCCACAAGAATTCTGGGAGCAAGTATGCAGTCAAGGATAAATCCTCCGCACATTTCGGGGCTCAGTCTTCCAGAGCAGCTATCTAGCTAGCACAGAATTTCAATTACTGACTCAGAGCGAACACCCATGTCTGGTTATTTGATAAAGGCAAACTGGGGGCTGGCGTTTCATGGATGCCAAGTATTTTTTTTAATTAGATAAGCAGCATTTAAATTGAGGCTGGAACAGTATTATTTAGGTGGTTCTTTTTAATAGTGGCTCTGGCTCGTTTCTAAAGTCCTTATGAATATTTAACTAGCCACAGCCTTCTCTGTCTTGCTAATAGTTGTTCCAAATGGACCTTCACTTCACAAAAGAAAAGTCAATAGATAGAAAGGCCAAAGTTAGCTTTGCATCTGACTTTAGTGAAAGGGAATTTGGAGTGTGAGTCATTACAGAGAGTACGTGCCCCAAAATAATAACATGGAGGTCCTGGGCATTTATTTCTTGTCTTTAGCCAATGCAGACGTGGCTTCCATGAGGGATGATACAGAAGGAAATAAAAACCAAATGTGAGTCCAGAGCAAGTATTTGACTTAGGAACAGAAATACAGAAGACGCCAAAACACAAAAACAAAATAACAACAAAACTGTTATTAAACGTGACCAAAAGGCAGCCACCAAAAAAAAAAAAAAAAAAAAAATTACGGTTCACCCTTTTAAACCCATTTTCTCCTCATTAAGGGGGAAAACATTTACGCGTACCATCTGATCGACGCCTGTAAAGGATGTCAGGATTGTGATTTTTTTCATTAGCATCGTAAGTGGAAATGAAACAGATAAATGTGCACTGAAATTGGTCACGATTCTCCACTCATCCTCCATGAAACTATAGCTACTTCTTTTCTCTCACTTACAGAAATCCCATGAACACGGGGGTGCATGTATCTTTTTGAGTTTGTGGTCTCATTTTCTTCAGACAAACACCCAGGAGTAAACTGCTGGATCGTATGGCAGTTCTTTTTTTAATTTTTTGAGAAACCTCCATACTGGTTTCCTAGTGGCTACGTCAGTTTCTTACCCCACCAGCAGCGCTTAAGGCTTCCCTCTCAGCCACATCTCCCTGTTCCCTGCAGCTCTATTTAAAAGTCAACACATGGAAACAACAAGTATCCATCAATGAATAAACAGGTAAAGAAGATGTGGTACAAACATACAATTCATTATTATTCAGACATAAAAAAGAATAAAATCTTGCCATTTGCAACAACATGCCTAGGCCTTGAAGGTACTGTGCTAGTGAAATAAGTCAGGAAAAGACAAATACTCTATGATCTTTCTTGTATGTGGAATATTAGAACAAAACAATCCAAGATCAAGCTCGCAGATACAGAGAAGAGACCAGTGGTTGCCAGAGGTGGAACGGGGTCAGAGGTGAGAGAAATGGGTGAAGGGGGTCAAACGATTACAAAAAATAAACTTAAAAGTAAAACGTAGTTTCATATTTCTTAATAAATGTAGGATAAGAGTTTTATCATGCAAGAGCAGACTTCAAACTACACCACGTTAGTAATTCTACAGTTCTGTAGCTTTCTTTTCTTTAAAATTGGCAGCCCAATCTCATGCATCCGATTTCTCACTAATTTTGTCTGCGTAAGAGGCCGCCATGCTTCTCACATTTTTAGTCTCCACTGGATTCAGGGGAGCAAGAGTCCCTTTCATTATCCAAGGCAGTGGGAGTTGCATGTATGACAAATTGAAGTTTGGCCTCAGCTCTTTTAAACAGTAGACAGACGTTCAGATATGTGAACTTTAAGGTCTTACGTACTGACAAGCTGAGCAGATTTTATTTTGGCTCTGAGCTCTCTCCCTGCCACCATATGGAACTCGTTTGTCTTCCTAACAATCACTTGAAGAAAATGCAAAATGACCCCCTGGTTCTCTTTCAGAGCCTGGTAGTAATGACTCAATCTGACAGAGTTTCCCAAAACTGCTCTCTTTGGGATGCGGCTCCAGGGCTCTCTCTGCTTTACCCACCCACCCCTGCCCTGCCCCTGAAAAAGCTGGGCACCATTAGCAAAGATGGGTATCATAGCATGTCTTTCTGAACTAATGTAAAAGATACAGGTGGCATCTTCTGATAAAAAATAAAGACAATACTTCTCTTGTCCATCTATATTTAGAGAAAACAGTGTTTGTTTTACTGTAGACCTGGCCATATTATCATTTGTTTGGCAATATGAAGACGTCATTGGGAGGTATACAAGTAATTAGTATTCTAGGAAAAAGGTATGTATTCATGTCTTAGCCACCTCTGGAAACTACATATACTATATACATAACAGGCATTCAATAAACAGTTATTGAGTCAGTTAAGAACTAAGAATTTAAATTGCTTAGAATTTAAATTTTGGTCACGCAAGAGATGGTTTATACGTAGTAACAGTTAAACTCTAATAATATTTTACAATTCAAGTCCCATGAATAATTTTTTTCTGATTTGAAGTATTAGTGACTTAATGATCTGCTCAAATCATACTGGGGCACTGCCATAATGAGGCCACCAACAGACATATGAAGAACTAGCTCATGGAATAACCCATTAAAATAAATACTAGAGAGTTCATGTGAGAAATAAGACCATCTAGTTTTACAGAGGGACCTGTGTCTATAAATGTGTCCATTCTATTGCATAATTCCATCTGGAGCCTGGGCATTCATTAAAAAAAATGTTTCAAAAGTTTTATCTTCTTTGTTAGAGGAGAGAGGCTTTATTGCCCAATGTTGAGTCTTAGGACTGTGATCTCTGTTGGAGGAGCCTCTATTAAGTCTGTGTCATTATGTGCAACACTGCTTTTCACATGTTGTAGATATAGTCTGTTACTCTAAAGTCAGTGTGCCTATGAAAAAAATGAATGAATAAATGCCTAACAGAGATCGTTGAATGACAATGATCTATACTCATAGATATAAATCTATAAGTAGAAAAAAAAAGTTCAAAAGAAGTTAAAAAGAAGGTGTAAGTAGGAAGATTAAAAGACCTATTAATGCACAATTGACTAGTCAAGAGTTGAGGGTATGAGATTTATAAATACCTAAAAAAGACATAAAGATCAGCAGGTATAGGTGGTTTGGTACAAAATAAGAATGAAGGAAGGAAATAACTGACAATAGAGTCACTACCCAAAATGCTTCTCTTTTTCTCTCCTCTCCCCACTCCCCACAAAATAAACTAATAAGCAAAACTAGCTTCTGAAGAGTCCGGCTGAGTCTTGAGAGAAACACTAGCTTCTGAAGAGTTCGGCTGTGTGTGGAGAGGTGGTAGAACAGCACAGAGTCTGCAGCTGAGATGTCTGGGTTTGAAACCCGGCTCTTATCCTTTCTGATCCTCAGCTGCCTCATCTGTAAAATGGTTATAATAAGAGTAATGTCTTTCTGTCGTTACTGGGAAGGTTAAATGAGGCAATACATATGAAGTCTTTAAAAAGATTGTCACATATAAATACTTGATAAATATTAATAATAAACTAAAGAAACTACAGCTCCCTAACCAATAATCATAAAATATACCACAGTTCAGTAAACATGATTTATATGAACGACAATGTAAATTAAACCAGTATCAATATATATGACATTGATAGACATATGTAAACATACTGAGAGTTGATAAAAATGAGAGAAATGTAGCTAATTAAGACATACATGTAGGCAATAATCTGGAAAAATTAAATATGACAAGGACTGATTTTCTCAAATCCAGAAGGTCGCATTTCATTAGAAAATTTTTTCATTTTATATAGAGCAAGCAAATACCAAGTACAAAGAGCAAGAAACCAAAGAGCTGTTTTTGTTGCCTACTTAGATTAAGGTCTACTTTATTTTGAACCCAAGTTCCTGAATATTGTTCTTTTAATTCAAATGTTTCTTCTTTAATAAGTTAAAATTCCAATCTTTCGAGAATGCAAGTTTTTCTTGCCATACAATAGGGTGCATTACTGACTGGACCCCATATGTGTTTTTTTCCCTTTCTTTACCCATAATCGATACTGAGAAAAATCCCTGAGAAGATCACTGATGCTGACCTACCTTTAACTCTCATCTCTATTTCCTGAAAGCTTTATCACATTCCTGCTTCCTTAACTGGTGTCATTTGTTCTCAGATGAAACTGGATCATTGGGGAATCACCAGAATTTGTGTATATTAACCTAAGCATTATGCTAAGTAGGGCTACATTATCTTATTAGCTTTGTAAGTCTCAGATGCCCTGAGGCAGACATGTTATATATCTCTGAACATGTTCAGAACTTGTGCAAATGTGAAAAAAGTGCTTAGGGTAGTGACGGTCATGGAAATCTGTGCTGCTATTAAGAAAGATAAATTTTCAGAGTTACAGAAAGCATCAGTCCAAACAATAAGAAACTTCAGAAAATCCAGTTTCATTTTTTCTCTGATTCTATTATGATTATTTTATATATTACCTTTCATTATACATGCATAAATTGTACACTAATTTTTCATCCATTTAAGTTTTGAAGGTATAAACTTTAGTGTCTCTCTCTTGACTTACAAATATTAATACAATGCAGAACTTTGATAAAAATTTGGTTATCAACTACCCAGTTCTTCTTAAACTCTTGGCACTGGGAACAATGTCTCCTATTTTAAAACCCCAGTAAAATAGAGTTCTCAGTGTTTCTCAATGACATGAAGATTGCATATGTTCAAAACTCATGATACATTCTTTCTCCAAAGAAAACAGAGAACTCACATACTGCTATCTCTGAGTTCCCATTTGCATAGTGATGACAGAGTACACTCTATTCGGCAAATTAAACAAACAAACAAAAAAAACACAAAAAAACTAACCTATTGTCATGAAATCTGTGACAATGAAACCATATTTCCCAAAGTTTAGAAATACAATGTAGTGATTCTCTGTCTTTAGTTCTAAATAAAATAAAGTTCTTTCAGTCTTCCTCTCCTTTCTAAGAATACAATAAAAAAGTTAGTGCCAAAATGAATTATGTGGTACTAAGACCCTTGCAAAAAATACAAACAGTCCCTAAAACGCATTTCAATTCCCTTGGCGTCATGAGTGGCTGACAGTCAACTCGAAGTGAGTGGCTCATGGACTGGGCTCTCCTCTGGTGCCTAAAAGACCAGGCCAATGGCCATCTCAGAGAGTTTATGGGTTTGCTCTTTTACCAAAAATTAAGTCAAGACCTTGTAAAACTTGTGATCGAAATTGGTGATTTTTTTTTTTTTTTTTTTTTAGTATAAACAAGTTCAAGGGAGGAAGGCTTGTTCTCATTTTTATTTCTGTTTAAAGAGCAGCAAGAAACTTTCTTTCCAGCATCCCCGAGGGGAAGAGACAGAGAGGAAACGGTGAGTAGAATGCTGAAAACCATTGAGAGACATTGTCTGAGGTTTTGTTTTGCAAAGAGGAAATACTTTCTCTTGTTATACTTGGACAATGTGTTGCTATAAGTTCTATAAATAAGGCTCCAGCATGCATAAGCAGATTCTTCTGTTGACCAAAGTCCTCAATGTGCTTCTTTCTCTCCACGATTAGTGTTAGATAAGAGTCCAAGCTCCCTATCACGGAAAATGGCCCTCTGTTTCCTGCAGCCACGGGACCCCTACAGAACAAGATACTTGCTATTCTCTAAGGCAGGCTCTCTCCCACTTCTGGGTCTTTGTTCACATGATGCCTTCTGGCTGGAATGAGTCCTTCTTCCTTTGCCACCATCCTCCATACGAACAAACACTCCTCAAGAATACTTACTCGTATTTCACAAATCTCCAAGTTCCTCTATGAAGCCTTTCCCAGTCCCTTCAATCTGTTCCAATGTACCCTACCCCATTCAACCTCAACCCCAGTCGACTGACAACTTTTCTTTAGAGCCCAACTACAGCCTAATTACAAGGGTTCTTACCCAGGGGCTCTGAGTGTGGAGCTGAATCACACATAAATGTAAGCAAAATTTTGTATCTCTCTATTTTTTCTGGAGAGAAGACCTGTAGCTCCATTAAATTTTTTAAAAGGTCTGTGATTCCTTGATAAAAACAAAACAAAACAGGACAAAACAAAAACAACCAACCAGACATGCTAAAATATGTTGCAGCTAGAAGTTTTGTTTCAAGCCAACTATCCCGTGTTTTCTCCCTCTCCTTAACTATTAGCCCAACGAGACGACAAACATGGTGTCTCCTTTTAGTGGCATCAAAGTGTTATTTCTACATTAGCATCACCTGGGAGTACTTGGTAGGCCTGAGATATCTGGGTCCTACCCTGAGATTAGAACACCTGCATATGGGAGTCAGAAATACACACTTTAAAGAAACACTCTAGGTGACTATATGAACGCTCAAATTTGGAAATGACTGAATAGTACCAAGAAGATAGTAGCCAGGTGATGAATGAATGGCTGCTGGCTGGCTAATGAACGAACGCAGAGTATGGTTTCAAAAAAATTATAACAACTTTCAAAGAAGTAATTTTAGTGACATTATGTAGACCAAAGCAAAACTATATCCAGTTACAAGAGTTATTGTTTTATTGAACTCTGGATATTGGACAGCTACATATTTAATGATTAGTTTATTAACAAGCACAGGAAATAGTGACGTAAAGTCTCTAATCTTCAGCATATCTTCTAGGTTAGGGGTAATTAAAGAAGCCTACAATATTCAGATGTAATTCTTCTGCTAAGGACACTGTGTACTTTAAAAATCAAATTATAAATAGGTACAACTATTTGTTTGATCTTTAATCACATCTATTATTTTTAAAGCATAGTTCAGTAAAATAATTATTTTATAGCAATGATGTGACCTCTAATTGCTTATATAATGACTTATGATCTTCAGATCTAGAAAATTTTCTCTAGAATTGTTCATGTGAGAAAAACAAAGTTGTTTTTTATTTGCAGCTAAAAATGAGTAAGACTAAAATTATTCCCTATGCAGCTGTTTGAGCTTCTAACTCAGGCAGGTAATAAAACATCACTTTTAATTATTTTAATAGAGAATGCGCAGACCAGTGTAAGTACTGGCATTTGTAATGTTAATGCCACAGGAGGCATATCTGAGCACTTTGTAAATATCTGGAATGGAGTAAATGCTCAATTAATATTAGTTAAAGTTGAATGTTATGATACTGCTATCAACACAGGGTTTGCAGTTGATGCATTTAATGCTGCTACTTGTTGGTGACATAATTACTTAAAATGGTTTTATGATGTTTATGGTTGAAATGAGTAAAGGCTCTTGTAAAATAAACAAACCATCTAGAGAGGAAAAAGATTGTATTGTTTATAGAATAATCAATATTTTATATTGTTATTTTCATAACTTTACTCAAAATATATAAAACACTAATTTGAAAAAATATATGCACCCCCACATTATTTACAATAGCCAAGACATGGAAGCAACCCAAGTGCCCATCAATAGACAAGTAGATAAAAAAGTTGTGGTACATCTATACAATGGAATACTACTTGGCCATAAAATGAATGAAATCCTCCTATTTGTGACAGCATGGGTGAACTTAGAGGGTATTATGCCAAGTGAAATTAGCCAGATACAGAAAGACAAATACCATATGATTTCACTTACATGTGGACTCTAAAGAACAAAATGAACAAACTAACCAAACAGAAAGAGGCACAGAAACAGAGAACAGTCTGATGGATGCCAGAGGGCAGAGGTGTTGGGAGGCTGTGTGAAAAAGATGAAGAGATACTAATTGGTACTTACAAAACAGTCATGAGGATATAAAGTAAAGCATAGGGAATATATTCAATAATATTCTAATAACTACTCGTGGTGCTAGGAGGATACTTAAAATGTCGGGAGGAAGAACACTTTGTGAAGTATATGATTGTCTAGCCTGAAACTAATACAAAATAATGTTGAATGTAAACTATAATTGAAAAATAAAATTTAAAAATATGTAATGAACTAAATTTTGTGCTTTCTGAGAAGCTCTCAATTATTCACCCTCAGTGAGTTCTATAAAAGTCAAAGTTCGCTGTCACCTGGTGGCAGCTACCAAAATTGCAGGCAGAATACCTAGACCCTGTAACCCACAAATTACTTATCAGCGACAGTAACGAGGCATCCTTTCCCAGGATCAGTTGACCAACAGAATGAGGTATGTTGTGTGTCTATCTTATTAACATTTTACTTCATTCGCTTGTCCCCATAAAATGTAGAAATTCTTACATATCTTTTGTGAGTGAAGAAAAGGAACTGAAGAGCCAGCCGTTGAATACATTAGGGAAATGAGTTCCATCCAAGCAACAATCCAAGCAACTAAAGGCCACTATTAGAAACCTCACATGGAAACTATAATATGCTGCCATTCTATACCATAAACCTCTGGGGACAAATTTTTGACTTGCTGGCCTCTGAATTTCTGGCATCTAGATCAAAATCAGCTGTGTTTGTTGAATGCATAAAAATGACTTTGTTGATATGCCTTCACATCTTTATTAGAAAGTGCTTCCTCTCCAGACATGTGCCAAACCTTGCGGAGAGATTCCTGGGCTCCTGGATGTGGCATTCTAACAACAAGGACTAGCCTGTCAGAGCCCAGGGGGAGAGGTGAGGCCTCCACTGGAGATACGCGCAGAGCCCAGGCGGAGCGCACGGAAGGGGCTCCTTGGCCAATCTAAAAAGCAGAGCTCTCCTCTGAGGGAAGACTTAAAAGACAAAGAAAATCAAGTCAGGCAAAGAAGTTAAACTCTGAAAGGGTGGAGGCTAAATTCTGCGGGGTTTGGTTTCACACACAATGCCTTGAGCATTTGTTGTTGCTCATATTTAATGAAGAGAGTAATCAAAACACTGAGAAAAAACCTGAATGTGGTAACAGACCATTTCAGATGGGCTCTCTTCAGAGGCTACCACTAGCTGCCAGTCCAAAGTCTTCCACATATTACTAGTTGTCTGGCTCTCCTTTGCTCTTAGCATCATGCATAGTCATTACCCCCTTCCACTCTATGCTTGAAGTATTGCTTAAGAGTCCCTATAGATATATAGATATATTTTTTTTTACCTTGATCAGTCCAGGGATGCTGTAAAGAATAACTTTCCTGGTAAGACATGCTGGGTCTCATTTATAAGCCTATACATGTGCTAGTCCCAATTCTACCTCCAACTCTGAACCATTTCTCCAGCTAATTCCAATTTGCCATTTTTATGTCAATTTAGGTCACTCCTTGGAGGCCCTCCCAACTTCTCCAGATTGGTCAGATCCCCCTATTCATTAGTAAGCTGACTATGTTCGTGACATTGTAATTACCTGCCTGCCTGTGTACTATCCCACCACACATGTGTATGCACATGCATGAACATACACATACATGACTATACTGAAATCTTGTAGGATAGCACATAATTTAAAATGACGGATCTTTCATTCATTGAAGATACAGCCGTCGTCTCTTCAGTGGTGAACAGCACTGGGAAGTCCTGGGGCAAGGGATCATATGACATCTCCCTGGACTGTTTCTTGGAGGCAGTGCTAGCTGGTTCTAGCAGCCTTTGCCAACCTATAAGTTTCCAGGACAGCACTTGTCTGAGTCCCACCCAGCATTACTCATTTTGGAGAAGGAATCCTTAGACCTAAAAGCACTGGGGCATTTGTTTTTGTCAGCTTGGAAAAATAAAAGACTCTAGAGATTGACATTAATCTGCATTAATGTCAAGAGGTTTTTCTGACCCTCAGAAGACCTGAAGAAAGTACAAAGTGACTTTGTAAGACCACGCCTTTTTCCTCTTGACTATATCATTTCAGTCAAGGACTATAAATTATAACTTTGTTGAATAAGACAATTCCTTCTATGTTTTACGAAGTAACCACCACAAAAATTATAGTCTAAATAAAAATAATACACCTCCCAATTTGTATTTTATTTGAAAATACAAATAAAACTACTTAAAACTTTTGAGTTTTATATCTGGGCTAAATATTCAAAAGTGCAGAAACTGCCAGGAGATTCCCTATGTATTTTTTCTACTTTGATCAGTCCAAGAATGTTGTAAGAAATAACTTTCTTCTTAGAATTTCAACACATCTGCTACTGGTTCCAGCCAGGACCATGTAACCCAGAGGATCGCAGAAATGAAAAACATTTCACTAAAAAGAGTGAAACAAGTTTTGCAATACTTATAAAAATGCAAGTTTAAATTTACATGGGAGGCTCTAGAGAATTCTTTTCAGTCCACACTAATTTGTTTTGTCCTTGAAATACATAAATGGCATGGAACTACTTTAATAAATTTTTTTCAAAAGGATTCTGGAATTGGAAAGACTGAATCCTTACCTCCTCATTTTACTTCTGAAGACTTGGGACTTGTAAAAGTGAAGTAACTTGTCCAATGTCATTCAGAAAAGTATCTACAGATCCAAGTCTAGAGTCTGTGTCTCTTGATTCCCAATACAATGCTTTACTCATTACATCTAACTTATTCCCAGTAAAGATCTTGGCCTAAAATAAACTTTGTACAAAAATATATTTAATGGCCAAATTTTGGCAATTTTGTTTCAAACATTCTATTAATCTCTTCATGTGGAATCTCCTCCAGAACAAAGCTTTAACAGAACCATAGTCAGTTCTAACCTGAAGGTAGCCCAACAAATGATAGAGATAAAATATAAAAAATATACCAAAATTATGCAGAAATATTAAAGGAAGACTATAATTATAATATAAGATGTTCATTATAAATGGTTAAACATTATCATTCAGACTATACTAATACAAATTTTCTTTTGGCTCAAAGAAGGTGTTATCTTTAAGCCTGTCATCGTACGAAGTGTGATAAAGAATTTACTCATCAAGTTAATGCAATAAAAACATAAAGGAGTTAACTGTAGGGAAAAACCTGTAACCAAGATCTGACGGTGCAAAATCACTTTAATGAAATACATTCACTAAAACTTCCTTTCTAATGAGGCTAAACATTTTTTATATTCCTTTTCTTTTTACGCTTCAAAGTGGTACATAGTGAGCAGTTATGAGATCAAAGCTCAAATCTTGATTTCACATGAGCATCTGTGACCTTGTGGCCAAGTACAATGCCTCAGTTTTCTCATGTGAGAGCAAGGTTCTGGCACATAGTATGTATTCACCAAATACTTAGCTATTAACTATCAGTCAATAATTTGGCTAATTTAGGTATATGTCTTAAATTTTGATAAAAATGGTCCCTAACCATTTTTAGAAGCTTAGACATAGTGGAAAAAAACAGAAACACGTGCACAGACACACAGTTATTTAAAAACAAAAACAAAACACTTGTTAATGAGTTTATGATAGAATGTGGCTACTGAGTAGTTAGCGATGGACTGTTATGGATATATGAGAGCACAGAGAATCCAAATTAGCCTGAGGGTGACGGTCATGCATTGTTTGGCAAATCAGAGTAGGGACACGTACAGGGGAGTGCTCTTGGGACCAACCCACATGGCAAAGGGAAGCAAGCACACTGAGCAGAGGGAGGAGTGGGGCCCATATACAGCTACAGCGAAGACCTCAGCTAATCTCAGGTGCAATTCTCGACCTCGGATGGTCTTTCAGAACTGCCCCAAACTGGGGCAAGGGGATCTTTATAGACTCCTGTATTGACCAGTGGTTGAGTGTAATCTCTGCAGGAAAGAGCAGTGACTTTGGGTGCTGAGACTTACTTCGGCCACCAGCAATGCCCAGGTAGGGGGCCTTGGCTCTATACGCTGTTAGTCAGCAACCCAGCAAGTGGGAGGAGGGCTTCAGTTCTGAGGAGAGGCAATGGGCTAGCACATCAGTCCCTGCCATGGTAGGTATCAGGGAGGACTTCCTGGAATAAGGGAGGATCCTAAAGATTTAAAAGATGTGTCTAAAGCTGGGTTTATGCATATAGGGCAAGGTCATAGCATAAACAAAGGCATGGAAGGAAGGTTTAAGGAAATTGCAGGTAGTTGCTGGAACATAATCATAATGAAGGAGTGTCTGGGTGGGTGAGGCTGGCGGAGAGCGTGGCAGCAATAGCTGAATAAGCAGGGAGTGGCCAGGTCATGAAGAGTTTTAAATGGCAGACTATAAGCTGTAGATATTTGAACTTGCTGAAATATATGAAGGAGAGCGAAGGCCCAGTCAGACTGTTTCTTAGAAAAAACATCCCATGATAGTGTGGAAGATACATCTGAGAGAATCAAAACTGGAGGCAGGCAGGCTCTGCAACAGTCTGGGTGTTAGACAACGCGGACCTGGAAAACACTACCTCTCTAGAGGAAGTATTAATAATTTCACATTGGCCACGTGTTATTTCACACGGTGTGTTCATCGTGACACTCTTACATTACTGGTTTTTTCTTATTTACATTCTTCCAGGTTCTACAGATTTTATTTTCTATCTGAGGAAACCATTTGACATTTCCTTAGAGGGTAAAAGGAAACTGTGCACGTTTGTAAGCTTCTCTATCCACTCACAACACTTATTTTTAATCAGTATTTGCCTAGAGCATGAGATTTTTTCAAATTAGATTTATATATACGGCTAGAGTTTTTAAAATATAATTTATGTTAAGATATAAATATTAAAAAATAAAACTCTCAAAGAACTTTTGAATTTAATTTGAAAGAGGGAACAATACAGAAAATTCCAAAATATAAAATAAAAAACTTAGCATAAATTCCAGAGTTCTGATTTCAGTTGAATTTCAGCAGGTCAATTGGCCCAAAGGCTCAGTTTCTTCATCTTTAAAATGTGTCTAATAATAACTACCTCAACAAGTCATTTACAGGATTAAATGCTAAAGTGCTAAAAATCATTTCATAAATTACAAAAGACTATACAAACGTCAGTATTAATACTTTAATAATTCGTCTCAACGAGGCATCCTAATTCGGAGAGAAAAGCAGTGAGTGGGGGAGAAGCACAGGGAGGCGCGGCTGGACATCGGGAGCCCTAACTTCGGGCCACACGTGACTCACTGAGCCCGGAGAACCAGACCTGGGCACGAGTGAGTGATGATACACGTGGCGGGGGGGTCACAGGGTGCAGCTTCCCTTTCCAAGCTTCTGTCTGATTTTCTTAGTGTGCTTATTTTAACTAAGCTTATTTTAACTAAGCTTTCACCAGAAGAGGCATTATGTTTTAATGAGTTCTAATTTCCCATTTGATGCCAACATGAATCTTAATACTTAATTACATGAGAAGGTGATGATTACAGACCTATTTTCTGCTGAGTCTTGGCAGGAAAGGGGACCGGAGCCACCAGCTTCATTACAGCACCATAATAAAGTGGAACCCACGCTGAACGAGGTCGGAGTCACACATCCCACAGTGGAGTCTTTCTCCCTCCTCGGGAAAAATATTGCGTATTTCTGAACCTCAGCTTCCTTTTCATTAAGACCAGAGGTTTGGAATTAAATTATTAAGCTCCTTCTGGATTTATAGCGCTGATTCTCAAAGTTCATAATACTCTCAAGGAAAAGAACGGGGGTCCCAGAGCGTACGCCTCACTCTACCTGGGAAGGCTTATTTTTTAAAACAATTTTTATTAAATTTATTGAGATGCCATTGGTTACTAAAAGAAGATAGGTTTCAAGTATACAATTCTACAATACATCATCTGTACATTGCATTGCGTATTTACTGTCCAAAGTCAAATCTCCTTCCATAACCATATATTTGACCCCTTTTACCCATTACCTCCCCCCAACCCCTTTCCCTCTGGCAACCGCATAATGTTGTCTATGAATTCTTGTTTGTTTGTCTTGTGTGTTCATTCGTTGCTTTCAGTTTTATACCCCACACAGGAGAGAAATCATAAGGTTCTTGACTTTTTCCATCTTTTTAATAATAGAGCTGCATCATATGGGAAAAAATCAGAATCACAGTGTTGAAGGAATAAGAAATGGTCAACGAGAGCAGTGGGCACTCAAAGAGGAGCTCAATATTCTTTCCTCATGCAGATGCAGGAACGACACCCACACCACGCACCTAAGGCCGACGTCAGATGCCCACAGTCCTCCTAAACCTGCCCAAAGACTCTGTCCCCTTGATATCGCTCCAGCCTCACAAGCACACGCACGCATGGGTACCCCCCGCCACACACGAGAACTGAGAGACATTTTGGAAAGGAACCAAAGAAAATTCTTCAGGAGCCTAGAAAAAGACTACACTAATTATTTGCTAGTCCTATTGTCAGGCTGTCTGACATTAGCCAAGTTTCATATAGTTTCAAGTTTCAGGTCAAAACATTTACATAAGAGTACCCCTGATGTTTTACAGTGGTTTTCCTTGTTATGAAAATCTCGAAATATTGACCTCCTTGGAAACATTTCTTCTTACACCCCATTGCATTTTATAAATGTCTCCTCTTCGGTTTCTTGAGTTGCCGTTATGTGCACCCTCGCTCGCTCCCCCCAGGAGACGATGAACTCTTTAGATCTATTTCTCATTCTCTGTTGATGTGGTGACATCATCACTGTTTGTTAAGAAAATGATTATTATGTCTCCAAGGATCCAACCCCATACATAATCCATTAAAATAAAATGAGATGTGTGCATGAAAATGTTGTAGATTCAAAGTCCATGATATGTCTCAAGAAGACAAATAAGCAGCAGAAACAGTTGGACTACAAGGAGGGGGCCACACAAGTTGGAAAAAAGGCAGAAGGCTCTGGTTGCTTTCATTGTGCATTCTGCTTGCAGCAATGTGCCAACACTTAAATGCACACAGTCATGTTTCCCTGACCGATGCAGCACAGCCACAATATTGAGAGTTCAAATCACTGCAACTTTAATTTACTGGTTACAAAACTGAGGCGCACTCACTGGTTAAATGACCTGCTGTGTGCCAGGCATGGCATCAATGGGCAGTGATATAAAATTAATTAAAATGTATTCCCAAATGCTTAGTGATCTAGTTAGTAACAAAGCTGGATGAGGTCTGGGAGACTAGAGATCTCATTCCTGAGAGTTCCTGGAACATAGAAGTAACATGGTGAGTGTTTGTGAAATGAATTTACCACATAACATTACCTGCTTAACCATTTGAAATGTTTTTTTCTAGTATATGAGATGTTCATTGAAAAAAAAAATCAGAAATGCTAACAAGTATATAGATTGTCTATTTTTACATCTGCAATGATGGGCTGTGTATATTAATGCCGTTATTTGGATTTATTTTTGCCTTTTACATTATTTACCCCCCAAAATCTAAATTATGCCTCACCTCAATTTTTATGTCAATCATGCAAAACCATAAAATTTTACTCCTCCTCTATCACCTTCAAAATATGAAAATGATAATAATTTAAGAAAGTAAATAAACAACATATAAGTAGAAAACCTTTTGATAGAAGGGAGTATGTATTTCAAGCCACCGCATTTGAGTCAATACTCTGTCATCAGCTTTACATGTATGAATCTACTGAAACTTTATAACAGTAACGACAATAATAATAATATTGTGCTTGACTTAATTCCCTATCTTCAAAAATGTGAGCCAACATCAAGACAATCCATCTGTGAAAACTGAAATTTCAAGCTTTTAAGAAGTCTTTACAGGGTGTTTTTTGAACCTTTTTGTCCGAGGCTCAGACAAACCACCCGATTTTCAGTCTGAAGGATAACTTTCATCATTTCTTTGTTTCCCACTTTCCCGCTAAAACCAGTAAGTGGGCTGGGCCAAGGCAGTTGAACACTGCAGGGAAGGAGGGCTTACCTATAGTTTTGCTTTTCGTTTCCTATGTGGAATCTGTCGTACTGCGAGTAGGCTTGGTTTCCCTCCCAGTCCATTAACTGGATCCTTAGTGTGTACTGCCTCTGACTGGTCATGGCAAAAATAAACTCATTCCCCAGCCAGTATTCACCGGAGGGATTTCCAAAACCCTGTGAAAGAAGACCGAAATGCAGTTGTTACTTCAGAAGGAAAGATTTTTCACGTCCATTATTTAGCTATGTTCTAAATAATAATTAATATTTTTTAAAGTAAAACTTTTTTTCCACATTTTTACACACTTTTTTCAATTACTGACTCAATATTTCTCTGCTGTGTTTCCTTCCCTCCAGCAAGGGTTACATCTAATTCTTATTAGAGTAAAGCCTTATATTCATATCTCTATACATTAGATGTTTCTGGATAAATCTGATTAATAGGTTTAACCAGTAAATAGTTCTCTATCATAACTTGCTTTTGAATATGTTTATGAAATTCTAGTTAATGGAATACTTTTCACAGAAATATTTCCAATGAATTATCAGGGTACTATGAGACAATTATTTAACAATATTGTTATTGTGTTTTCATGATTGTTCAGGAGTCAAATCATGCTTAAATAATAACTTAAACAGATTATTAGAACTTTGACTTTTCTAGCTTTAACATTCTCATTTTTTTAAATTTAATTTTCAATTACAGTTGACATACAATATTATATCAGTTTCAGATGTATCACACAGTGATTAGACATTTATATACCTTACAAAGTGATCCCCCAATAAGTCGAATAGCCATCTGACACCATACATAGTTATTACAATATTACCTATACTATACTTTACATCCCCATGATAACTGGCAATTTGTATTTCTTAATCCCACACCTTTTCATCCCCCAACCCCCACTTTCATGGGGGTACTATCAATTTATTCTCTGTATCTATGAGTTTGTTCCTATTTTGTTTGTTCATTTATTTTATTTTTTAGATTCCACACATAAGGGAGATCATATAGTATTTGTCTTTCTCTGTCTGACTTATTTCAGAAGAATATTTGCCAATGATACATTCAATAGGGGAGTTAATATCCAAAATATATAAGGAAGTCATACAACTTAACTCCAAAAACTAACAATCTGATTAAAAAATGAGCCAAGGACCTGAATAGACATTTCTCCAAAGAGGACATACAGATGCCCAACAGACACATGAAAAGATGCTCCAGGTTGCTAACCATCAAGGAAATGCAAATTAAAATTAGGAAAATAAAGAGCCCTAAGTGACCGCCGGCATTCTAGTCTGTGCAGTCACAACTGTCTCCGAGGGTGCTCCTTGGTAATGCCTGAGGTTCAAGGTAATTTTTGATCTCCACGTTTGTCTTCTGACCAGACTACGGGCTCCTTGAGGACAAAGTTCTGTTGCATTTGTGGATCCTCAAAGGCTAGTGAAATGCTGGCGTACCCAGGCACACTTTGAAAGCTATTCTCCCATCTAACTCTGTTTTTCTTAGCTGAACGTCCTTCGTCGGAATGCACTGGGTATATGGTCCCCTGAAGGCCACCTGTCCACAGCTGAGTAAGGACAGAGGACCGGCTGATGTCAGCTTCCAGCGGCTCCTTTCTGCTCTGTTCTTTTTTTGTTGTTTAAAACATTACAGGTGTCCCTTTTTCTCCCCGGTGACCCCTTCCACCCCTTCTTCTCTGTTCTTACGAAGCACAAGTCACACCTGGCGAAAGTTCCAGAGAGGCAGGAGATATCAGAGCAAATTAGGACGTGCTAAGTATTTTACACATTCTTTGGACAGCTGGTGCCACACACCAGGGAGAGCGGGGGAGCTCACCTTTCCCAATGAACCAGCAAAGCGGACAGTTACAGGGAACTGAAGTCACACTTAGCATGAGCCCAGCTGCGGCAGCCCCGGGGAGGGACAGGCGGGGACGGCCCCTGCCTTTCTCAGCTCAGGCCTGTCAGACCCCCCCAGCCGCCAGGGATTGAGCAGCATGCCTGGCCCCCCCCCATCCAGGCAGGCCGGCTTGCGCCTCCCTAACCCCTTCCTCAACAGTCTGCTTTGTCCTCACTGAAAACAGAAAGAAGCAGCTGAGAAGTAAGCAACAAAATTTGTTCTGAGAAACCAAAATTCTATTTCACGCACCTTCCCGAAAAGCTATCTACACGTGCTCCATGGTGGGAGCAGAACGTTGGGCCACAATGAATCAAAGTGGCTTTGAGAGGGAGAGTGTAGGGGGGAAACTTTCCAACAGCTCAAAGTGCAGCGATGCAGAAACACTGTTTCATCATAAAGATGAAAAATAAATGAACGAAGGGGAAATGGGTTCCCACGTTAGTAAACTGTCTATTGGCTCATTTATCAGGCAGACCGAGAATCTGAGGCCCAGCAACAAAGGCTTGGCTTTGATTAAGTAACTTCTACTCCCCGTGTCTGTTCTAATTTGAAGCCTTTCTGCCACGTATTTGCTGTGGACTGTCGGACGTTATTTCTGAGCCTCAGTTTCCTTCTGCAAAATATAGATAAAAATGTTGTTTCCATATAGAGTGTTGTGAGAAGGAAATGAAATATACCCAAAGCATTTAGCTCGGTGTTGATACATGAGAAGCACTTAACAAAATTCTAGTTGTTGTTGATATAGTTGGAGGACACGTAGTAATTTTCTGTTTACTTGCCCCTCTCCCTTGAGACTGTGAGCTATTTGAGGGTAAGCAGGTTCCTTTTTACTTTGCATGAGAAAGGAAACAAAAATAATAATCCAGAGTCTTGTCTTAGCCTAAAAATTAATAAGGGGATACAGAAAAGGTTTTTAGATGTTAGGAACTGAAGTGTTCTTACAAGCTGAGCGTCGGTTTATACAACTGAGCACTATCATTTTAATCCTAGAAGCTAATTATAGAATAAGTTAAAACCAACAGGTTGTCCTGGCTGGGTGTGTCTCAGAGGTTGAGCGTTGACCTAGGATTCAGGAGATGGGGGTTCGAGTCCCGGTCAGGGCACATGCCCGAGTTGCTGGCTCCATCCAAGTGGGGGGGGCGTGCAGGAGGCAGCCGATCAATGACTCTCATCATTGATGTTTCTTTCTTTCTCTCCCTCTCCTGTCCTCTCTCTGAAATCAATAAAGGTATATTTAAAAAAACCCAACCCAACAGGTTGCATTCCGGGCTAGTGGGTGACATAAAGCAAAGCGCAGGCCGCTTTCTCATCCTTGCTGCTGCCTCCTAATGCTGAAGAGAAGCGGTTTCCTTCAGCTTTCCTCCGTTCCTGTTTATTCTAATCCGTTTCTCTTCACATCTCCTAAGTTTTAGGATCTAAAAAAGAGGTCTTGAGATGTTAAACCCATGCCAATAAGTGGGTAGTTCTGACAGCTGCTTTCAACCAGGGACGCAGCTGCGGGCTCTGTGCAAACAGGGGTGCCTGGGGGTGCCTGGGGGCTGACTCAGTGTGTGGGTGGGTTTGGAGACGCACACGAAGTGTCACAGCAGGGCCTGCTGTAGACCAAAGGTGCAGACACGCAATCCTAACGTGACAGCTATTCCGAGGGCCGAGCAGAAAGAGCACGTCAGCCAGATCCAGTGATCTGAGGGGTGCGCAGGGAAGAGAGGCACAGGACCTCATCTTCATCGCCGCGCCCACACTAGGAGGCCGGTCTTGATTCGCATTATGGACTGTCCTTTAAAACAGTCCTATTCATGCTTGAAATAGAGAGACGGCCGACGGACATTAAAAATAGGTTTACACACAACTGCATACATAACGGCTGACCACAGGTCTATATTTGACTCCAAATAGCTGATAATATCCAAACAAATAAAAACAGAAATAAAACCTTGAACAAAAATCAATGTTGATACTGAAAAGGCAGCAAGTCCTTAGTGAAGTAATAAACAATAGTGATAAAAATAGAATTTCTGCTTTTTCATAAATGAAATCTAAGAATGTAAGACCATCTTCTTTTATGAAAAATATTGCTTAGTTATGCCAATCACAATCACATGAAAGGTTTTCATACCGTCATTCAGATAGATTATTAATTCTATTTCTCCTTAGGTCTTTAATAAAAGGCAAAAAAGACACTGGAATTTAACCTAAACTAATGTTGACTTAAAATTGGCCTTAAAACCACATTTTGCTTAAAAAAAAAAAAAAAGGCACACAGAGGAAAGACCAGTATTCATTAATTTTTGCCAAAACTTGCAGAAATGTTCAGTTGTGGTTTGTATTTTTCCAAGTTGATAAAATAATTGTCTCAGATACTTGAGAGTTGTTTTGTCTGATGATGCTCATAGGAAGTATTGACTTTTTATAGCTGAACACAATTGAAACCAGACACAGTCCATGTATCCTAGGGGTTTCATCTCTTTCCATATAAATAATTAAAGAAAACAGACATGAAGTCAAGGTTACTGAGCTGTGACTTCCAAAGGTGCTTTAATTCACAATTCAATCATGTGTCTCCTCTAACTGCAGAGACACTGAGCCCAAGAAAGATCAAAAGAATGATTTCTTTCCACATTTTAAATTTCTTATAGGTTTTTTTCTTTGTAATGTGAAGATGTTAAAATGCAGTTGAAAATGTGCTCTTAATTTCTTTCCAGAAACAAAGAACCCCCAGAAGGTATGGTGCTCAGGCTGAAATATTTGTGTTAATAGGAAGCTCTGTTTATGGGGTAATTGTTTTCAATACAAAGCCAGGTTGTCTCCAAGGCATTAGTCACTACCTGCTATAAAGTTAGGCCACTAGGGTACTATTTGGAACTCCTAGCTTGATTGGGCTTTACGTGCAAAAGTACTGCTGATAAGTGTTATTGCTGGAGGCCACTAAATAGTATCCTCATGGCTTGAAGGAGTTAATATAGTTCCCTAAGTGCCTCATTAAAAGGGCCCACTGCAGACTTCCCTCTCAGCAAACATCTTTACAAATCCATAAACTACATTTTGCTGAATCTCCTCAAAAGGAAGGGTAAGTGAAAACAACGCTCAGGTAAAAGACCTTTGTAGGCTTAAAGCCAATGTTAAGAATCAAGTAAGTAGCAAATCTTCCACGATGAGAGGTTTAAAATAATAATAATTTATAATATATATTTGTAATTTCATGTGTTGATAATTTTAACATATATTTTTCTGGAAACCTTATGAGGCAAGAGGCAGCCCTTAGGTATCAGCCAGTATGAAGGGAAGGAGAGAGGAAAGGCAGGAAGAAACTTTCTCTCTACACACAGTGCAGAAGAAAAAGGTGAAGCCTCTAAGGTTGTATTACAGTAGATTAGAGAAGACTGAGAAGGAGGGAGGTGCAAGCCAAGAAGTCCTTCTTTTCCCTGAGGATGTACACACCCTGGCAGCCAGCTCTGAGCTGCAGGGTGTAGAAGCGGGTGTGACTGATAAGAACCGGTCTAAGGAGTCTACATCCATTCTTTGTGGAGTCATGTAATTTTGTCTGTAGGTGAAAGAAAAGCTCTGGAGGAAACAACTCAAACACTTTCTACCATGTGTTTTGGTGAAAGTTAACCAAGTGGTAACAGATGATGAATTCTTTTAATTAAAACCAAAAAAGTCCTCAGACTTGCCAAAATGTTTCAGAATTTTGAAGCTTATCTCACTTTCTGCCCATGCAGAATTGCCAGTCTGCTGATAAACTGTTCTAGTTTGAATAAAAAATGAGAGTCTTGCTATTTTAAAAAGGGAGAGGGGACATGTCATAAAAGCTGTGATTAGAAAATAATTCATTTTTATTTCAATGAAAAAATGCATAATATAAAATGTATATATATATATATTTAGTATATACTTATAAGACATAAATCAATACCAGACCTTATATGTCAGACTCTTACTTAATGTGACTAGTTTGTCATGGCAGCAGAGGCTTACAGCTAATAACTCACTATTCTGTAAAGTCACCATGATGGTAACTTTATATTCATTTTTCTATTATCATAAATATTCATAATAATGTATATTGCAGGTTTGCCTAAGTCTGTATGTATAGTTTGATTTTCAGATGACTGCTTTACATCCCATTCTAGTCGAGAAAGTAAGCATGAATTAAGGCTGGTTCGCGAAATAATATTTTTCGCCTAGTTAAGTAAAAATTGTGCAGTTTTGGGGTAATAATAATAACTACTGTTTAGTGAACATTTGGTGCTCCAAGTGCTTTACTTGTATCTAATCCTCCCAACATCCCTGCAAGGCAGGTGAGGTATTATTAGTACTGTTCCCTTTTAATGAGTGAGAAAGTTAGGGATGTGTCAACTGATTTGCCAGAAATCACTTCATTCATAAATGACAGAGTGGAGGCTCCAACAGTTAATATAATGCAAGGTCCGCTTTTAGAACTTTGTTCCTTGCCCGCCTATCTGCTCTTAGAATCACAGGGGCAGTAAGAAACCTTAGAATCCAACCAACATTCCAGTTCTCCACAACGATCCTGAAACTTGGTGATTTACCTTCCTCTGGGATGTTGCCGCTGATGAGGGGTCCTCGCCACTTAACAGACTGTCCATTCATGTTGGAAAGAACCATTAGAGAGTTTTGTTCTCACTTAGTCTAATTTTGCCTCTCCGTGAAGTTCCTCCATTCAGTATGGAGATTCCTTCTTTAGAACACTGTTGAAATGCAGATTCTAATTTAGGAGGTCTGGGGTGGAGCTTCAAATTCTGCATTTCTAAAAACTCCCAGACAATGCTTGTGCAGCTAGTCCCTGGACCACACTTTGAGTAGCTCAGCACCACATTCCTCTAGCCAGTCAACTGAAACAACTATCAGACAGGTTTATACCTAATTCTTTTTTCTCTAGGTTAGACACACCCAACTATTTACCTGCTCTAAATATGGTTTCTAGATTCCTCCCATCCTGCTTATACCCTCTGGGATACATTCATTTGTTGGAAAACCACCAGAATTGAAAGCACACTCTTGATGTAAGCAGACCATGGCAGACACCAGTCAGTTCTACATTTTTGCAAATAAAGACTATTATTAAGTAGAATGTATACATAAGTCTTTGTTTTTTAGTAGCCAGCAAGATAAAATGAGCTTAAGAAAATCTCTGCATATTTCAAATACTAGGTTTTTAAGCTAGTCAGTCACCTTTATCCCATATTCTCACAGTTAATTTCAAATAATTTTGGTCTAGGTAAAAAGACTTTACATTTATCTCTGTAGAATTCTATTTTGTTAGCTTCCTACCTTTCTATCTTGAGTTTATTGTTTGTTGAAGACATCAAGATTCCAAACTTTGTATAACTCCATTCAAAATGTTCAACTGAGTACCTGATAAAAATGTTGTAGACACAGAGCCACCACTAGAGACTTCCATTTATTTATTAAAATCCTTTTTTTTACTGTCACTCAACCAACTACGAACCTACTGATGAATGAACTGGGATGCTAACCAACCAGTTTTTATTTCCTCACCTGAGGAAATTTTCCATTGATTTTTTTTTTTTTAGAGAGAATGGAGGGGGGTGGAAGGGAAGAGAGAGAGAAACACATTGACGTGAGAGAGACACATCGACTGGTTTCCTCCCACACGCACCCTGGTTGGGGATCGAGCCTACAACAGAGGTACATGCCCTTGATCGGGAATCAGACCCAAGACCCTCTGGTCTGCAGGCCATGCTCTGACCACTGAGCCAAAGTGGCCAGGGCCCAACCACAGTTTTTACACATTGTTTACAAGACAGAACTTAGGCTGGTAGAGCATTTCTCTTCACCTTTTTCTTTACCTTCTTTCTGAGAGAGTAATTTGTCAAAAATTGGTCGAGAAGAATTATCCAGAAGATGTAAAAAAATGAGAATTAGTCCATAAATGAAAATCCCCTTCCATTACGGTGCTTTGACATTCTGTCAACAGATTTTAATACTTAATATTAAAGGCATTGGGTATGTGATTATTGTATTATGAATTATTTCAACCATCTACTATATTACTTTGGAAAAGTTCATCTCCCAACTTGTTCGTTTCCCTCTTAAAATGGAGACAGTATTAGCTATAATTAGCTATAGGTCTGATATAAAGAATTAGGTAAGAGTTTATGTATAGGGCTGGTCCATGTTAAGCACTGAAAGGGTAGCTGTAAACATGGTGATGATGACGATGTCTGCTGTTATTACACAGACCCCACTGAACCATGCCTCACAGTTCACACCCTTGTTACTCCTCGCACCTTGAATGTGGACTAGCCCTGTCATCAACTTTAACCAAAAAAATAAAAGAAAAAGAAAAAAACGCAGTGAAAGTGAAACCATGCTATTTCTGGGTCTAATAAACCTTTAAAAGGCCTGGAAGCTTCTATTTTTGCGCTTGAGGGATGCCAACTGCCACATAAAACGCCCGATGACCCTGGATTCCCGTACGCGGAGAAGGCCACCCCAGCCACGCGCAGGAGCTCAGCCAGCAGCCAGCACCAGCTGGCCAGCCCCGTGAGGGCGACACCGGCAGTAGCCGTCCTGCCCCGCAACCCACGGCCCGCACAGCTCCCTCGTCCTGGCTCCTGTGCCCAGCCGGGGTCTGAGTTCTAGCTTCCCCCACCCTCAGTCAACCAGGAACAAGTCCAGGCAATACATAACAGCTCACCAAAGAATTTCAGTAACACATTTTTCTTTCTAATGCACACATGGAAACAATTTACTGAAAATGATTTATGAGTGCCTTGTGTTTAATGAAAATAATGTCACTAATTTATCATTTTATTCTTAAAATAACGAAAAAATCTAAAAATACAAGAGTTTATCACATAGTGTGGTAAAGATAACCTCATGATAAAACATCAAAAACTACTAAATTCTTCCATCTTACCATTTTATATTCTTTCCAACCTCTTTGGAAATCCACACTTCCATCTTCACGATGTTGTATTATAGTCCAACCACCCCCATTAAGTTCCATATTGCAAAATACCTGACAGAAAAGGGGAAAATTAAGTCAAGTAAAAAATTATGTCTGCTTAAAAGAAACATGTATCAGATATGTATTAAAATAGAAATAGAATGGATAAACCTATAGATCAAAAAAAAATTACTATGTTAAAAAATGTTAATTTAGACATACAATTTGTTATTTGTATATATTTGAGTTACTTCTGATTAAGTTCAAAGATGCATTAGTTACTTATAAACATTTAAATCCATCACCTGAAAATTGTCTGTTTCAGACTATAAAACATTTTTTAAATCTTTGTTTTAAATGGTAATAGGTACTTGCGTATGTTCAATTTTTAAAAGTACTACTAAAGTTTCCAAAAGTACAGACCATTCTATCACCAAAACGTAAGACTTGAGATTTTTAAATCTTTAGCTAATTGAAATGGCAATATAATCATAATAAAGGTTTTAGAAAAACAATTTTTAAAAAATCATTTGTAGTTAGCTATTACATATTTCATGGCATATTAACTTCTATACATTTACATACTACAATAATTATTCTTGATGGTTCAGTGTTACATTAGAGGCAAAATTTTGTCCTTGGCATATGGAGCACACATTACTTGCATGAATTTTCATCATGAACAATAAGAGGAGAACATGACATACTGTATTCCTTCTGACTGCAACAAGCATTTCTTTCCCATGTGGAAAAGTTAACCAACTCTTTCAAAGCCTTATGCTTATTTCAGTTATTCTAAATACAATAGTATTTCCTTAGAAACCGATTCCTCTCCCTCGGAGTCCACCCACGGAGGGAAGCATCTCTGTAATGGGATCATCTTTGGAAAGCCATCACTGCAACTGATGCAGCACAAAATGTGGCAGTGTGATTACTCAAGGGCCCAGCTATAGGGAACACCATTCCCCTGGCAATTCACGATTAAAGCATTTGGAGGCTGGCGAAAGGTGTAGATATGCAGCAGCGGCAGGCAGGCTGTGTGGGCACAGAGCTCAACTCTGATTAAGGGAAAAACCTCAAGCATTTTCCCTGAGGCATTCAATTTGGGGCACAAATAGCTAAAGGGTAGGAAAAAAATGGCAAAAACTGTCATTCAAAGGACAAGTTATCCATGTACTTCTTCAGAGTGAAAGGAACTAAGAGATACATGCCTATCTGTGAGCATACAAATAGGTAAACTGCTCTCCCGAGGGCTGGCGGTCCCTCTAATTAGACAAAAGCCACCCATCAGTATGATGTCCTCATAATCCCTAGGAAGTGACTCACCTTCAAATTATAAATGTGAAATTCCCCCTCCTGGTTCCCCCTCAACAAAGCCCTCAACC